>NC_136533.1:23756555-24344055 GCF_910591455.1 Pholis gunnellus | reverse complement strand
TAATTAAACAGGTGTGGTCATTGGAATTATACATTTTACTTTTTTATTTATGTGAATTCTTGAGCACACTTAGATTGTCTATTACCAACAATATACTGCTTACATTGGCAGTACCTCTGAGGTCTACTAGATGGGGCTCTGAGGCTTCATTAAATGTGTTCCTGGTTCTGGTTCCTTCCCTCCAGCGGGTCCATTAATATGGCCTGGGTCTCCAGCAGCATGGTGTGGATGTTGACTGGCCACAGAGCTCTCCACCTCTCGCCGGGGCTCTGCAGTGAAGTTGGATCTGGGTCTGTGAACTGGGGCACATCTGCTGCTGGAGGCCCCGCTGGAGTCTGAAGGACCAGGAGTTTGAGGTGAACCTGGACGCCGTGAATCGTTACTTCTGATTTTGCGGGGAATCGGATTCGATGAAAGGCATTTATAATAACTACTATATATACAAATAGGTCAATAGGTCGTATAGAGGCATCAGTATTGAATCAAGACCATTTTATAACCACTCAAAGGTTTCTGACTCATGGTCCTACGTGGGTTTGATTTTATGACACCATGACTTTTCTTTAGCGCCACACCTTTAGCATTTTTAGCTCCTTGTGGGATACTAAATGGTCATTATGTTGCCTCCCTTAGACATCCTTCCAGCTGGGGAACATAGTGGAGCATTTAGCAGCTAAAGAGATATTTCTCTCAGTTTGTTGGTGGAGAACAAAAACAGAGCTAAAAGGAGAATGATTATTGGACTATTTGTGGCTCCCTTTGAAATGCTATAGTTAAATTCTGTGTTCTGATCAAATGACAAATGATTAATTTAAGAACAAGAATATATCAATTCCAGAGCACACAGTCCTGTGTACACATTTGTTTCCTTTTCCTCCTCACACCTCACACACTTTTTTAATATTGTTATTAATATTACAGTTTGCCATCTCATGGCTTTTGGAAGAAACGCAGACACCCACACATGCAAACGGATTCAACGAGAGGGGGAGACATAGAGACATTAATGAGTCACATAGTAATAGTGCTTTTATCTTACTCTTAATTGAAGGGGCAGGCCTCAGGCTCTTGGAGTGGAAACTATTTCTCCAAAATGCCGGAGTGTACTGATGAGAGAGTAAAAGAGGAAGAACAAGAGAAAAGGTAAATGAATGAGTGAATAACAGAATGAATGGACAGATAGATGGGTGTGTGTCTCTTACATCATCAGTCGGGAAGTTGCTGTCGACCAGCCGAAGCTCTGGGATGTTGATATTCAGAGCAGTGCATGAATGTTCTATTATAAGGCAATCCTACACAGCAAATATAGAAAAGCATCAACAGTAATGAGTGCTACATGTCAAATATATTCACAGTGTATCAACACAAATAATATGTGAAGAGGCTTTCTAATAACATGCAAGGTAACATTAATAATAGAGTTGTAATAATACCGAGAGGTGTGTTCAAGGGAAGTTGAGGAGATCCTCTCAAATAAGAAGAATCGTTGGATTTATTGTAAGCTTGTGCTGTTTCACTTTACCCCTGGTTCCTGTCTTTGTGCTAAGCTAGGCTAAATACTATGTCCTGGACTCCTCTTTGTACTGGATGCACAGAGATGAGACTGATATTAATAAAGCTTTCCTTCAATTGTCTGTAATACAGCAAACAAGCAATTTTCTCAAAATCTGTTCCTTACCATTCACACTGTTGACCAACTGAGGTCAGAAGAAGAAAATACTGGTCATAAACTATCAAAATATAGTGTACATTATTCCATAATAAATATGGATGGAGTATATAGGAATCACCATAATATTCACACAATACACACACATTTACCATTTTGTCCTGTGCCACTGTCAGATCCTGTAGAACCTGCTCAATAATGCTTTCAGCCAGAGAGACACTCAATGTTTGTCTCAGTTCACTGGACAGGACGACAAGAGAGAACAAATGCACACGTGTGATTGCAGCAGAGTGAAGACTATAGTTGAAATGAATCAACCAGTTATTTACAGTAATACAAATGTAATAGTGGTTGTAATGGCTGAAGGGTAATTGGACGCATCTACATTCCTGCCAGGTAGCTCGACCCAGCAGGTAAAGAAAGACACACACACATGGAGCTGATGTCCTCATCATGGGGGAATTAGTGTGAGGAACTTTTGATGACCTTATCCCAAATTCCAGCTCCGAAAACTCACAGACTTTTATGGCGCGTTCCCAATAAGTCTGTAAGAGGTTAGGGTTTGGGGCAGTCCCACTGTCAAATCGTCAAGTGCATGAGGGCTGTCTCACAGACATTTGGAGCCCTTTATGCACACTTGCTATAAGTTTGCATTTCGACAGACTTTACCCACCATTCATAGCGTTATGACGTTGAATCAGGCGGCAACCTCCGGTTCTGCCGAATGAAGCCGATGCAGAAGCGTCTTAAAACGTGCATTCTCACTACTGACCAGCAGGGGGCGAAAACAATAAGTCCGATTGTATGGACATTTATGAGAAAATGACTCTACTTCTCACTTGATTTAGTGACGTCACTCCTCCACATTCCTAATATGGTAACTTTATCGGATGCAAAAAAACAAAGATGGTGACGGCTGCATTCCAAGATGGCGACAGCGAAATCAACGAAGCACCAACAACTACTTATTGATGCTGTTTTGACAGAAACAAGTTAATTTGACAAATCCCTCTGGTCTCTCTGTAAATTAAAAGTCTGGAAAACGTCACGTCTTGGCCGTGGAGAAAGTGAAAAACGTGGAACAGGCATTGTGGTAGTTTGCATGGTGGAACGGGCGCCACATGTACTACACCTGAGACCTTACAGCAGCGGCCCAAGATCGAATCCGGACTGCAGACCCCTTTGCTGTTGATGTCAATGAAGTCCCTGACGGTACAGGGCTCAGGGTTTAGGGGGTGCATTCAAGATCTCCAGGGCCAACTTAGGTTGTATGTTGAACTGCTAGCAGCCTTATGGTAGGATAGGATGTGTTTGTAAGACTTTGAGTTGGTGTTAATAAAAACCCTGTTGGCAGTTAGGCTGACTTTGTCTCTGATTGCTGTGCTACCCCTTCTTTCCCTGTCCTCCAACCAATCCTGTGACAGTTGGATCATTAATATACATATGAATGTTGTGGTGAAGCCTGACCGGAGTGGCTTCTGAAGTGGTAGGGGGCAGACACAAGAGTCCAGATAACAAAAAGGTGTTTTATTTACAAAAGTGCCCTGCTACACGTGTAACCAAACGTATATACAAACAAAAGGTTACCTTAGCTTGACTAAATAAACTCAACTCATCATAAAGTAACTTAATCTCGTGCACACAGCTACACACTGATCTTCCTTTCTCCATCGTAACAGTCAAAGTCCTCTCCTTATAGAGAGCCTTCTATCAGCAGGATCTAGTTCCTACCATGAGTGCAGGTGACACCAACTACTGACTCCAACCGTTAACAGACACAAGCTCTACCTTACAGCACCCCTTTAGGTAGCCAACAACTTTATATAGTTTACAATTTGCTATACACTCTCAACAATGTAAAACAGATCACACCTAAACTACACACACACCTATACATACTCTACCCCCCCATATTGGTCTGAGCCTACGACATCACTGCTGACATCATCCGGTGTATAAATAGAGGAAATGGTTGGGCGCCTCCCCTTTAGCCTCTAGAACACATGGTGGGAATGGCATGTAACAAAGCAACTAATGAAATGCAAAACTGAATCCATAAAGATGAACTAACTTAATACCTGTCCGTGTTTTACTTTACCAATGTTTATATGAACTGTGGCTAAAGAAACAATTGAAAAGCATGGTTAGATTTATAGATCAGTGTAATAATGTGTGTTCTTACCCAGATGCAATGACTGTGCCAAAGGTTGTTGGTCAAGAAATAGCACCAAGGCTAACTGCTAGACCATCGTTTTTACATTTTAATCATTTTAATCATTGTTTTGAACAAACAAAATAAACACAGATCCTTGTACACTGTAATGAAATGAAAATGTAATACAAGAATGTCAAATGTCTAAAGGTGTTGTATTGGACGGCATTATATTATCCAGTGTTAGTGACATTTTTGTTCTTTCTATGTCAATGAGGTGCTATAAATATAGAGAGTATAATCACTAATTATACAGAGTAAATGGGGTTCATTAAACAAACTAAAATGACACTGTCTTACACAAAAGTAATTACCGCAGTCTGCTGATGATGATCGGCCCTGTGTTCTCCAACATCGTGCTGCTCAGGAATGTGTGTGTCTGTCTGCTTCTCTTGGACACACACTCTGACAGATGCTCGACCACACTGGACCGCTGGACCATCCATGGACACGTTGCCTCCACACCCCTCATCAGGTCTTGAGCTAACTCCTGGAAAAAAGACAGACTGGAGACGTGAGCACAGCCGAGACCAAGCATTGTCAAGACAAGGCGGAGACCGCCAAAAGAGCGTCCTCAGACCGAGCTGGAACTGATGGGATCTAACTGGCAACCATTGAAAAATGTGTCATTCTGTTGTTTTAGAGATTAGCTCAGAACTATATGTTGGATATTGAAAGTGCTGAATTCGAAATTCAGAGCATTAATATAGTCATGAATCAACTCAACCGGCCGACTGGGCACAGGAAAGACACTTAAAGAGATCAGAAAGAAACACAAAATGACTTCAAAGAGACACAAAACAACTACAAAGAGACACAAAACAACTACAAAGAGACACAAAGAGACACAAAACAACTACAAAGAGACACAAAACAACTACAAAGTCGGTGTGTCTTGCTGAGGTGGTGGGGCCTTTGGCATGTCTTTGCCATTTGTTTGCACTGTTAGCGCTACTAGCGCTGCTAGCTACCGGCTCAGCCGTCGCCATGTTGAGGGCCATGTAACTAAGCACCTTTAAGGTTTAACTGGAAAATGAAATAACCATTGCTGTTGTGAAATAGAGGAAAGACTAAATCAGAACAATACTATTTTTAACCATATCACATAAATTGATAGATAACTGAAGACATGCATAACCCTTTATTTCAAACTACCAACTTTCTTCAGGGAAATGTTAATGATGTTCAATTGTAATTATTCTGCATTCATCATGAACTGTTACATTTGAGAAGCCCACCTTTAAATTGAATTAAATTAAGTGAACAAGGGATTATGCCATGGCCTTAACCTTTCTATAATCCAACCAGTGGCGGGCCATGCATTTTATACCTGGGCCTTCACTGCTGTCCTGCAGCTGAACATGTATTCGTATTAAACCGTTCGGTACGAGGCTTACGAACCGAACAATACGTTATAATGAATAATACGTGAATAATACCAGTGCATTTGGAAAATGCAGAAGCTTAAATTGTAGGAAATATTATGTTTTCTGCTCTCACTAGGAGACAGCGGTCTGTGACCTCTGAACCGGAACAAAAAAAACAAAAACAAAAAAAGAGCTGAGGCACCGCATGTGTTCTGGGAGGCTAGGCTAACTAGCTTAACAGGAAAACAACAGCAGCAACACGCATTCTGCTACACACTCAAGGGCCATTCAGATATTAGATGTAAAAAAACGAACCAGTTGACTTACCAAACTCCATCCTTTGAGTTGACAAAGTTTAATTCCACAGTTAAATCCCAACTCACAAATCTGTTTCTCCTCCTTCAGCCATTGAGTGTTAAAAAACAAAGCTAGGTAAAACATTTTTTTAAATCTACACCAAGCAAAATGCAAAAAATATCATAATTTCTTCCATATCTTTCAATTTGAACTCTCACTACTCCGACTAAGCTCTGCTGGCTACCTTAAGTTTCGTTTCACAATAGTCACGTGCTCGCCCACTGACCAATCACAGCACATGCTGCACCTCACTGCAGAGCTGCTCCTGAAAACTGAGCTGCACGTAATGCTGACGTGCTTATAGGCCAGCTAGCAGCTCTGACACGTCAAAGAATACGCCCAACATGTCAAACTAAAGATCTGATTGGTTGAAGACTATGACAATCAACAATATTGTCCCCATTCACTTAAACTGCAAAGTCTACCTAGAGGACCTGGGGGCTCTCTTCTTACCTAGAGACACAGAGGTGAAATCTGATTGGATAAAAGCTCTACTTAAAACAATCTGCACTGGAAGCAGAGCAACTGAGGAACACAGTAGCTGTGCAATGAGAAAATAAGATAATGGGAAACATATTTTTATAAATTATAATAAATGTTGTGTATTTACGAAAAATTATTAAATTATAAAATAGCTATAACTTTGTGATTCTGTTTAGGCCAGCAGAGAAGGCTTTGCAGGCCCTGACGGCCCACCACTGAATCCAACCCACCATCATTTCTAGAATAGTCAAACTGCTCATGATTGAAACCTTTGTTTCATCAGTGAACAGAATGCTGCCCTGTCATCTGGCCTGTGTGACAAGGTGTATTAAACGTGTACCTGTATGCTTCTGTTGAACTCATTAGCCAGTGCAGTAGCAGTGTCAGTGAGGATGCAGTTCACCAAGTCTCCATCAGAGGCACACTTCCTGCCTGCCTCATACAGAGAGGGAAACAGCTGCACAGGCGGAGCCAACAAAACATTAGTACAAAGCATCATTTACATATATACCTCATTTACAAATTTACAAAATACTTTAATTGAACAGAATCTTCCAGAGCCTGGTTGTGATTATTTTGGCCCAAAATGACATAATTCACAATTCATTCAGTAGCCTGTACCTTGAAGGAGTCCCTGGCATTGTGCAGCACCTCGTGTGCTGTCAGGATGTCAGCCTGGTCCTCCTGAATGTTGCAGTGCTTTAGACGTTGGAGGCTGTCCTCTAACTGCTGACACAGACCATGGACCTGCTCAAATTGAAGACAACCGAGACAGACACAGCTGAAGATACAGACCAGGCAGCAACCTCCAAGTGTGTTAAAGCTGCATTCTCTCTAGTGTCCACCAGGGGCCTCTGGTTGCATAGAAGTCTATGAGAAAATGAGTCTACTTCTCTCTTGATTTATTACCTCAGTAAACATTGTGAACATGAGTTTATGGTCTCAATCTCTAGTTTCAAGTCTTCTTCAATACAGCATGATGTTCATTTAGTAAATGATGGTCCATTTAGAGTCAAACAGACCATAAAGCAGGGTATGCTTTAGGGCGGGGCTACTGTGATTGACAGCTCGCTACCACTGCGTTTTCTGGTCTGGGAGTTGTCTGTGTATTTGTCTGGGAACTTGAACCATTTTACAGTGTGTTTTCAGTTCCAAAAAGTGAATTGTACCCTCCCGTGTCACTTCTCACGTCACTACAAAACAGTAGTCCACAAACCAATGGGTGACTACGTCCTCTTCTGATATACAGTCCATGATACATACCTATGCAGAAACTGGAATATGGGGTGAGTATAGTATATGAAACCGATGTGCTTCAGTCAAAGAGCTCCACCTTTGATATGATGGGATTCAATTGATTGTGAAATGAATCAATACTACACCGTGCCGAGGTGGAGCCTTATTTCCACACTTCCACACAGTTAATCAGCAGTATGTTCCACTGGTGTTAACTTAATAATGTATTGTTATACTTCTTACCTTCTCAGATTGGCGAGCTCTAAACACTTGCTGAAGTTCCACTCTTTCAGACTGTCTCTGGTTGTTTCTGTCTAAACACTGCTGAATCTGCACACACACACACACACACACACACACACACACAGAAGGTATACAGCGAAAAATTGTTACTTGTAAACTCATAAAATTATATGTTTGGGATTCACAGTACATCATCCACTTTTTTATAATCCAGATGAGATGATGAGAAAGTGTTATTAACACCTTCACCCCCCCCCCCCCCCCCCCCCCCCACACACACACACACACACACACTGACCTTGTGCAGGGCCTCCTTCGTTCTGTCAGGGTTGCTGCGGTAACTCTGTGTGATATCAGCCAGGCCAGACACCTGCTGCAGAGTGAAGTTCCTGCACAACATAGAGCCCTGCTATCAGAATGAATGTCCTGCATCCAAACAGTTCACTGCCTTGTGTTCATAGCTCTGTTTACAGCACGCTGCAAAGACTCTCCATCATAGTGCTTTATACTCAGGCTAAACAAGAGGTTATTTAGTTTTGAAGTGATGTAAGATATTTAGTATTTTATGTATTGTGTGTGTAGAGTTTGAACCTTGTTTAAGAGATTGTGTTTTAGCAATTTCAACAAACGGAAACCAGCAAACCCATCTACATGATATTAATCTGAACAGCATGGTAGTCAACAACTGCAGCTTGTGCTGAATGATAAATGATTATTATAATAATACTTATGACTTATATTTATCATATACCTTTGGCTAATATGTGTGTGTGTGTGTGTGTGTGTGTGTGTGTGTGTGTGTGTGTGTGTGTGTGTGTGTGTGACCTCTCCAAGGCATCAGCCACATCCTGGTAACCCCTGGCAGTTACATTGTTCCTGTCCCATGTTAGAGTCCTTGAAAGAGAGAGAGGGGTCGGTTCAGGGAAGTGTGGTGAAAGAAGGCCGAGGCTGATCACCAGAGTCTGATGGAACATCGTACACTGAACACCGCTGGAGCCAATCAAGGACTGAATGTTCATTTCAAACGATGAAATGGTGACATCTAGTGGCCAACAGTGGACTCACAGCCTAAAGTCAACTTTTAGAGGAGATGAATATTGGTCGGGTTGTGTCACCAAAATGTTCCAGTGTAATGAACAATACTTCCTGTGCCTATTAAAGGTCGTTACAGTGGGAACGTCAAACGATCCCTAGAGCGGATGATTGTTATAACAGATTTTATTGTTCTTTATTTCTCATGCAGATTTCCATCTACTACACATTTGTATATTTATTACATGAATATAAAGAAGTGAAACGGACAGCTTGGCTTCTAACTGGATTTGATTGTTTACTGCTGTTTTCTGTTTTGTCTGCTTGTTTGGGTCGACGACACGATGTCGCCTGCAGAGCACTAACTTCCACTGCTGTCATGGGAGTGAAGTACAAACACATAGAATTACGTAGTTGAAATGTTTCCATGTGTTTTCATGCAAGAACCAAGATGATCACTTGATTACTATAAGCTTTGTATCGTGATATTTTAAGTTTTAACTTTAATTATTTTCTGATTTACACACATCATCACTATTACTATTTTAAGTGGGCACCTGCACTATATTAAGGTTTAAACATTTTGAATTAATCTAAAGTAAATTTAAGAGCAGTAGGTACAGAAATAGTAAATGAAATGTTTATGCCTATGTGCATAAACTGGTCCACAAGCACTGATTGCAGTGTCACGGGTTAAGAAATGACATATTTACTGTGGTTTGGCCTGTGACTCTTTATGCTGTTGTTATATGGCCCACAATCAAAAACCTTTAGCCACCACTGCTACAAGCAGGTTCCACTGTAGTATGTAAATCACAAAATATTATAAAATTAGATGGAAAATTGGTTACAGTGCCTCTACTTGTTGTGTAGTGTGTGTGTGTGTGTGTGTGTGTGTGTGTGTGTGGACCTCAGTCTGGTGTTAGTTATCAGGGCTTTGGCCAGCATTTTGGCTCCAGTGTCTCCGATGTTGTTTCCACTGATGTCCACTTGAGTCAGAGCAGCGCGGCCGCCCAGAGCGCTCAGCAGGATGTGAATCCCTGTCTTCAGCTTGGAGTCACACACCGATAGAGACTGCAAGGGCTGCACACACAAACGCACACACACTAATATATGAGAAGCTGTGGCATTCTAAGAAGAAACACCATTGAGAAAACTAACGGAAATAAGTGATTGCTGTTTTGCTGATCATCAAATAGAAAATGAAAGGACGTGTCACTCACACACTCTTCATCCTGAATGAGCTGAGCTATACGATGAAGAACATCGCTGAGAGCTCTGGTAGACAGAAAGAACAGAAGGGTACAAGCATTAGTTTTAAGGAGGACTGGAGTAGATGTCTGCAGTATCCAGTAAAGGTTTGGTTTAAGAAGTGGACGCGACACAGCGAAGTCTCTGGGCCAGATGTATAAAGGATGTGTACGCATAAAAAACACGTCGACACCATTCCCCACATGAACGGGTATTTCTAAGAGAAGGGTGTGTGGTGAGAATGTGCACACCTCACACTGACTTCAGACCAGTGGACACGGTTTTCTTGACATGGCTGTGGCTGGTATGCAAAGGAGGAGATTCAATTAGAGGTGAGAGATGTAACCTTATAAAACATTGTTAGTGTTGTTTAAAAATGTACCTGATTGACTGAGACAGAACCTTGCTGATATAAAGTGGGAAAACCAACACTTCTTCTTTGCTGTTCTTTTCACTGACGGGTATAACGAGGGGGCTTGGTTTATATTAAACTTGCAAAGAAGACATAATATAATCGATCCTTCCAAAAAAAAATGTATGTTCAAATATAACGTCTTCTCATTACAATAATAAAATCAGACATTGTCACCAGTTAATCAAAGTATAATGAAATTCTTTTTTTTCCCCATAAGATATGCAGAGAAGCTCACGGCAGTGCGTCAAAAACACATGCACATGCACACAAGTTCTCATCATAGAGTTATAATATAATTTAATCTATAGATATCGTTTACCTTTCCCAATACAAATCTTTACTGATTAAAGCTTCAACGCATCATAATGTAACTCTTGCAACCTTCCTTAACGTTAGCCGTTAGCTCCGTTATATAGCCAAATAGGACTGTTCTGCCCATCGGCTGCTAACAGCTAACGTTTACTAGCTTATAGCTTAAAAACGTTTACTTTTGCAGAAACATACAATGCGTACTGCTACCACTCAATTTGCTTTTGGCCCAACAACCTCCAAAAAAATGTTTGGGCAACCCGCTTGTACCTTGAGAGACTTAACCCAGGATAAAAAATCCCAGCAAACACTGGACTCTGTCCACATCCACAACAAATATTTAAACCTGTTCTAAAAGTCCTGCTGTCCCACCAGTACTGGATCTCTCTCCAAGAACTCAGGAACATTGAATCATACAAATGATGATAATGGTGCATTCTTTATGACAGTCTAACACAGTGGTCCCCAAACTACGGCCCGCGGGCCGGATACGGCCCGCCTCCACATTTGGTCCGGCCCCCTGAACAATACCAGAGATGCATTATGATTTTTTTTCAGTCTGCACAGTTAATCGAATTTTAATCGCGATCACGATTTTGGCTGCCACGATTAAATGAGCATGATCGTCTGCGATATTGACGTTTAAAATACGTGCTCTGCTACATATCAAATCAAACGCTTCCTGAATCAGCCAACCACCAGGGGGCGAACGAGATGAGAGCTGTCATGCGCGCACCCTGTAGAAGTAGAAGAGTAGAAGAAGTAGAAGAGCAGAGAGACGGGAGCTTGAAGGACGAGTACTTGTGCTTAATTTATTTACACGCCGGCATGTCATGTCTGTCACTACATGGTCGCGCATTTTCAATTCCCCTGCTCTCTGCATCGCGGCGGTGTTCCGCCCCGATCCGCGCGCACGATGCAACAGTCGCTCGCACGCACGTAGCCCCCCCCCCCCCCCATAATCGTGCGGCCCTAGGGCAAACGATATGTTCAGTGATGTGGCCCTAACAGGAAAAAGTTTGGGGACCCCTGGTCTAACAAGCACTTTGTTAGTTGATTTTTATGCTTGTCCTTTTTATGAGCTTCTCATATCTGGACTTTGGCAGCTAGATATCAAAAGGAGACTGTTCAGAGATTTCAGTGAGGTCATATTTTGATCTATCAAACGAAAACTGTAAAAGAGGTGGAACAAAAGATTAGAGAGCTCAGTCTGCAGACAAAGAGTTATTACTTCATTAGGTTTACTATTTACAGTAGCTAAATTACAGAATGACTCATTTGATGTAACTCTTAACGTTTTAAATGTATGGCCACTATGACTTCAGTTGTCTCTAGCCATCTCAGTACAAAGGTTTAAGTTCAGTATATCCATGTGATGAGGTCAGGAGAAGACATAGCAGAGTGAAAGGTTTGTATTATGTTCCCCAGACCTGGACTTCATGGCAAAGTTTCTTCCCAGTGCGAGGTGTCGAAGAGAGTGACATCGGCCGACAGACAGGACCAGAGTTACCATGTCATTCTCAAAACCTATGGGCCGACAGAGGGAGAGAGGGAGCAACATAGAGGGCTGAAACATGTCAACATTAAGGAGAAAAATGGAGACAGGAAGTGACAGTGGGTGGAGGTCAGCTGTTTAGCAGCAATAGTAATGACATATAACAGTAACATTTCAGCCAACCTTGATTGGCTACACTTTGCTTATGGGCCAAATAGATCTGTGGAAGATGCTGCAGCAGTGGCTCTGCATACTGTCTTCAAACATCTTGAAGGTAAAAACATGTATGTCAGAAACATAGACTGTATATAACAATTGGACACGGTCAACGTGAGTTTTGTCGACTGCCGTATTGAAGCTTTGAGTTCAGCATTTTGGCCGTCGCATCTTGGTTGTTTGGAACCAAAAGGGAAACAAGAGGAGCTAAGTACAACTCAATGATGACAGGTGACTAAAATGCTACAATCAACTTTCATGAAGTGAAAACACCCTAAAGGGTTAAAGTTGTAAGACAAAAACACAGACAACTCGTAGACCGGACAATGCCGTAATAAAGACCTGTCAATCACCGTGTAGCCCCGCCCTAAAGCATCCCCTGCTTTATGGTATGTTTGACTCTAAATGGACCATCATTTACTAAATGAACATCATGCTGTATTGAAGAAGACTTGAAACTAGAGATTGAGACCATGAACTCATGTTTACAATGTTTACTGAGGTAATAAATCAAGAGAGAAGTAGAGTCATTTTGCAGAGGCATTAGCATATTCTACGTTCTTTTATCTAATTTCTGACGTTATTGGTAAATTCCTATTGTAATTCATGACCAATTCTTTATGTAACTTAATTGTTTTAGAGTCTTTTTAACTGTTTACATGCTAATTGGCTACAACAGGTGGTAATACATTAGTCAACAAAACATCAGCTAAACATTCACCCTCTAACACCCACATCAGGTTTAACAGTTTAATGAAGGATTGTGATATCACCAGAGTGAAAACATTGTACTGTAGCACACTCATTTTCAACCGCTGTGAAGCCAACCACGAGAGAGATCGCCATGTGCCGTGAGAAAATGTCCAATTTCACTTAATCGGTCCAAAAAAATATTATTTAGTTGTTGCAGATACTTTGCCATTGTTGAGCGTCTGAGCTGCAATATAGTGTCTGGCTAAGTATTAATACTCTTCCATGCCAGTGGGTGGTAGTAGGTAGCGCAATAATGACCGTGTTAATTTAAAACAGTAGAATTAAATGATGCGCGGGAGAGGTTGTGATGACAAGACGAACAGCGATGGAGAAATATTTGAAAAGGAAAAATGCAGACTCTGAACTGGGCCCTGGACAACATAACCCAGATGAAAAGCCTAATGTGAGATGAGCTTTTCAAGCATGACTGCTATAAAACCTAAAAACCGAGAGAGACTGAGAGCTGTTGAGGAAGAGCTTCGTGTGAGTCTTTCTTCAGTTTCTGCCAGGATGTCAGCGGTGTGTTCATCTAAACAGGCCCAGGTTTCACACTGAGTAAGGATCACAAATTGAGAGACTTGTAACCAAATTGTCAGCATGTATCCTGTTACTGTATTATGCTACAATGTGTCATTTTGTAACTTTCGTGGTTGTACCGCAGCTCAGAAAAGGTTGAAAAACACTGCTGTAGCATACCAACTGTACCCATCTGACACTGTGAAACTTGTGTCCTTGTCTTGTTTTATGTAAGCGTTTCTGGACTGCGGGATGATGTCCTGGAATGAGTGCTAGAATTGGAGAGTGATTGTGTGAATGCCCCTCTCCTCCTCTTTGAGTGTGTGTGCTTTTGCATACCATTGTCAGAGAGATCCAGACTTCTGATAGCTGTGGCTTCAGAGATGTGCTCCTGTATCACCTGGGCCCCTGCAGAGCGCAGCTACACATACACAGGTATATGCACACACACACACACACACACACACACACACACACACACACACACACACACACACACAGGCAATAGTTAGTTTACTGTAGCTTCTGTATCATCATAAATGTGTGTGAGTGTGTACTGTACCTCACAGCTGCTTAGGTCCAACTCTAGCCCAAACAGACGAGTGTTGGTTGCCAGACCCTGTAGTAATAACCTAGTTGTAAAATAAAACATATACCCATGAGAGTGTATACACGGTATAGCAGAGCTGCTTTGACCACTGAAACACAGTTGGAATGTGTACAGTGTGTTGTGTGTGTGGAGAGATAACAGCTATCAGAATAAAATTATTACAATAGTCATTCACTGGCGTGTGTGTCATAGTATTTTCCCTCCTCTGCTCTAGTAACTGGTATGGTGGCAGCAAAGCCAGCTGTGAACCTGAACTGCTTGGAAACATCCCATAAGAAGCCCATGAGTGATATCACATATGCTCAACAAGTCCACGTCTATGGTTGCTATTAAAATAATAGAATAGCATTACTGTATGTGTTGGTACCTTCACATACATTATCATGAACACCTAGCCATGATGCCAGTGTTCTTTAAACGTTTCCGTAATTGTAAGAAATTGAAGGTCTCGTTTTGATATAAAACACAATGCCAGCTAACGTTAGCTACAACCACTAGATGCTATGCTAGTTTTCTGCAGTCTGACGTTGTTAAGCGCATGCGACCAAAAACAGTTAGCTAGGCGCTAGCTGCCTAGGTCGCTAAGTTGGAGAAAATGAAAGGTATACGTGTATTGACCAATATATTTCCAGAGAGAAGTTAATACTTTTTGAGTAGCGGGAGTAATCATCAATACAGGAAATGTGAATCCGGAACACAGCCGAGGTGTTACAACTTGCAGTGAGTGTAAACACAGAAGAGGAGAGTGGCTAATGCTGAGGCAGCTAAACAACCCACTGAGCCCCAAAAGCTGCCAGTGGGTTTGAAAATCTTTTGAATGATTTATGGCATTAAAACTGTCTTACACTACACAAAAGACATTTTTAAGTTCTCCCCACTTCTAGTCATGTTTGTGCCATTTCTATTGAGGTGCAGGACTTACAAGTTAAGTTATTGGTGAAAGAGCACAAAGGGCAAACTCTAATAACCTTTGTTGTGGAAGTAATCAACAATACAGCCGGATCTGTCTGGTAGAACTGACGTGGGAAGAGGTTAGAAACAATCCTCAGACAAAATCCAGTCAGGAACCTTGTGGTAATACTTTTTTTTTGTATATAGTAGCGATACTCTCGCATTTTATTGGTGATCTAGCAATAAAGTAAAGCCAGATGTGATGTGTGTGCAACCGACTTGAAACCTCATCATACAGCAAGACAGGTAGAACTTTCACGTTCCCCTCATTAAAAAGTGAATATTACATTACTGCATGTGTTGGGAGTAAACACACCTGAGGGCTTGTGGAGGAAGTTTGGTTGCAGACAGGCCCACATGTTTGAGCTCACAGCTCTGACTGAAGAACTCTCCAATGCTCCTGGTCATCTTCTGCACCTTTCTACACACAGTCACACACAAACACTTTCATGGTAACCTGTAGCCTTAAAAACCTTTCTTTTCAATTAAGATAAGAAAAGATAGACTTTATTGTCCCGAAGGAAATTTGTCTTGGAAACATACAGTGTCTGCTGTTAACAAGAATACCAAAAAACATATTGTATACATACATTACATGCACAGACTGTCGCCAGTCCACATGCACACACACGCAGTACCTACAGTACATGCACAGACTGCCACCAGCCAACAAATACATTTCACACTGCCCATCGTACAACACAACTGTAGTGTATATCAATTCTATCAACCACACTATAAAATGTAGTTGGATGAGATTATAGCTGCTGTTTCCACCACCTGAGTCATTTACATTTCAGGTCAATTCAAATGGAACAGAGACATCCATAATTAGATACTTTCCTGCTGTAACAATTCAAAATGTCTGCTGTGTTCTAAATCATGTTTCGCCTTTTTGTCGTGTTGTCTGAGTGTCTAGTCAGAACTATGATGCCCTATATGGTGAATTACCCACCAGTGCATTGTTAAAACTAGTGGAGATAGAGTAGGATCAGAACTACTGACTCACTACAGTCCTCATGTCCTTGTATAACGGTTTGTTTGATATCTTATAGCGATCAGAGCGCCTGCTTAGTTTTAGGTTACAATAACTACAGAAGTGTAGACAAGTTAACGACAGTTATGTGACAAATAAGTCAATGTCTGGGTTAAAAAGAAACTACATAAGCGCTGTTACCTATGTACGAAATAATAACGTGTCATTACTTAGAGAGTAACTGAACACTTGAACATGTTTTTTTAAGCTATAAACTAAAATGTATGACTGTACTCTGATGGAACACAATGCTGGTGTTATAAGTGTTTCATACAAAATTTATAAAAATCTGCATTTTATGGTTGAAAATGGCTCAAAACACCATCTATTGTTTTAAATCAGCCGAATCTCGCAAAAACAATTCTGAGATAGAGTCGACCGTTTTGTCCCAATCGACGTCATAAAATAAAAGAATGCTAACGCCCTTGAATCAGACCCCCTCCCTGACTATCTCCACAGCATCTATCATTTCTACTTTTTCTGGAACCACTGTGTAGCGTTACAATCACAGCTAACGTTAGCGCACTACTCCCGCCATATTATCATGCTAACGTTACGCTGGTTACAGCTCTGGGTCCCTGCTCCGGTCTCCCAGTGGAGGGGAGTGAGGTGGAGGGATGGCGGGTGTAATTTGTGTCTGATCCGTGGCACTATGAATAGTAAATCCATCAATTTCAGCGCCCAATGCCATATTGCTATTTTCTGAGCTACTGTAGCTGTCATATTTAGTCACACGGAAGTGGGCTTCCTCTCATCCCTCAGCCCCATGCCCACTTTTTTACCATTTTTTAAAATACTGCATTGGTTGGACTTAGACCCTAAGACCTGGGGGTGAAGTTACGCTTTCAGTACAGAAGTTACGTAACAAATAAATCAACTTTTGGGTTAGAATAACTAAGTAGTGTTACTTAAGAACGTAAGTAACAGATCCAATCTACTGATGTCCTGTAAAACAAAATCTGAAATAAGGAAATTACAGTAAAAACTTATTGTTAAAAAGTATTGTTTTGATCCATGAGAGTAGATGTGCAGTGGTAACGACTATATTACTACAATAATACTGACTTCTCTAATGCAGAGAGGATAACAAGTTCACAGTCCTACATCTCCAAATCAAAGTGAGGACCACTGACATTACTGAAGTGACCAGTGGAGCTGACCTGTGGCTGAAAGGGTTCCTGGCCAAGCTCAGGTGCATCAGTTTGTAACAACATCCGGCAGACAGGGACACAAATAACTGCAAGAGAAAGGTAGAATATGAGAGTGGTATGTACAGAATGACAAGCACAGCACTTCAATACATAATAATTCACAATAGTTCAATTAACAACAAAGATCTGGACCCCATAGATATGCAGCCACAGTGGGCCCCCTTCCCCTTTCAATACATCCAGGCTTTCACTATGAGCTTTTACATCGTAGAACGAAGAGTATGAGACAAGTGGATTAATAAGTAAATGATGCTGCAGCCTGGTGTTTCTTCCAGCTGATGCCATCCAGATACTCACCAAACAAATCAAAGTGACCCCAGTTTTCTCCACTGCACCACTACACTGGCAGATCTTACTAGAATCCCCATCGGGAGAAAGACTTGAGTGACAAACACTGACTCCGTCTCCCGCAAACCAAGAAATCAAGTAATCAATGGTAACGTGTATTAAATTCATTGATGGGTTTTTAAACTTGGATGGAGCTAGGCTGACACGTTCCCCCTGCTTCCAGTCTTCTTGCTAAGCTAGGCTAAACACTCCCTGGATATATCTCTGTGCTGAATGACAAAGACTAGAATCCTACCAACCTAATCCTCTAACAGCAAGCTTACTTTCCAAAATGTTTGACTACTATTCCGTGAGGTGAAATCTATGAAATAGCATTTAGAACGGCATCCCATGTACATGCTGTGGCTGGTAACTCCCATGAATTTGTTATCTTTTATTCTTTATTACTGGAGCACTTCTGCCATATGACAGAACATACTCATTTAAATCGTAGAAGGAATTGTGTGGATCCGATTCATTTGTCGGGAGTGGACCTTGAGATGATCATCGCCCACGACCGACCACCCAGCCAGACTAGCCCGACCCAACGCCGCTGAGTCGAGAGGGAAGAGGCCGAAGGCTATTCCACCACCAGTCTGCTGCTGGCTAACGTCCAGTCGCAGGAAAACTGAACCCAGCAACTGTTCCCTCATCTTCACAGAAACAACTGTACGTCATGATGCTTGGTGCTCAAACAGTCAAAGTTGATGAACAGTGTTTCCCTGATTTTTAATGTTAAGATGTCGGCCATGTTATCTCACCAGAGAATTGCTTTGTTGCTTCTGTCTGCATTCCTCCTGATGCAAATTTAAATAATGCAATACAGCAATGTACCACTGATTTTGTTTTGTTGTCTTTTTTGAGTTGCAAATGGGCTTCAACTACATTTTGTGGTGCAACCCTGTACTGCATACTTTAGTATGAACCGTCTCTCACTGACCGTGTCCAGAGGGCAGTTGGTATCGCTGAGGTCCAGATGAGACAGAGAGTTAGTACTGGACAAGAACTTGAAGAGGAACTGCAAGACACACACACACACACACACACACACACACACACACACACACACACACACACACACACACACACACACACACACACAATGCTTAAACATACTGTATGTGTCATACAGTATATGTTTAAGCTGTTCAGACATGGTGTGCTTCAGTTAAAAGTGTTGCTGAAAACTAAATTAAATGTTTTTCTCTCAAGCATATGTTAACTAGGATATGTATAAACCAGGACTTTCAGTATTATGAGTTGAGCATTACAATGCAGTGTCCCTTTGTCATATTTTACGTATTATTTTTCTAATAATATAATAATATATTTATTATATATTGTGATGCCGGCTGCCGTCCTGTCATCTCCAGTTAAACTGTGCTTATATCTGGTTTTCTTTGCGCCGCTCAATGTAGAGATGTGTTGAGTTTGATGTGTTGAAAACCTTGAAACTACAATTGTATATAGTGACATCCGCTCGTCTGTAAAGTAGAAATGCTTTGTTATCTCCTGAACCTCCCAGTCACAGCTCCACTTCTGGATTTGTATGTACAGTATGTGTATATGTATCCATGTATACATTCTTTTCACGCAACAATATCTATCTTCAATCCACATAGTTTGACATGAAACACACACAGAGCAGAGCGTACCGTTGCGTCTTCAGTAACCAGGCTGCCGGGGTTACCAGAGAGGTCGAGGTGGGTCAGAGACGCTGAGAACAGCTGAGTGGAGGATAACACCTGACTCAGACAGCCGAGACCTGGAAAGGAACAGATCACACTCATGCACAAATGGTGCTGGAGGAGCTTTTTACCACAGAGTGAGTGTAAGTGTGTGTAAGTGTGTGTAAGTGTGTGTATGTGTGCGTGGGTGTGTGTGCGTGGGTGTGTGTGTGCGCGTGTGTGTGTGTGTGTGTGTGTGCGTGTGTGTGTGTGTGTGTGTGTGTACCTTTAGCAGTCATTGATACCCGGGACAGAGAAAGGTGCTTGAGTCCTTCAGCTAGATTCTCCAACTCCTGAGTGAGAGCTATGACACCTAATGACAACACAACAGACACACAACATATGCCTAAAGTACAGTGTGCATACTCAACACAAACATGTTGGCCGTTCTGAAGTACGCACACACAGACATAATGCATTGCTAATGTTCATTTAAAATGACTAACTGATATGAATACAGTGGCCCTTTGTTGTTACAGATATTTCGACTTGTCAAAGCAGAAAAGAGAATTAAAAACATCAAAGCTGGCTTAAACGTCTCACTCCAAACTATCTGCTAGACACTACCAGAAGAAGATGGCCAATGTCCCTCCAGCTAAACCCACATGTCACTCACAAATCTTCACAGAGGAAGGCTAACAGTAAAACCGGCCACCTGGCTTCAGATGGAACATCAACACCTCCTCTAGTCTAAAACTGTTCTGATAGCACTCAGATGTGCTGTCTAAAAAGATCACCTTTGTCTTCGATTGGATTGCCAGAGAGGTTGATGGATTTCAGGGTAGAGGAGGTGTGCTCCCGCAGGGCAGCTGCCATCTTGATTGCAAAGTCCCTGCAGCAGAATAACAAGGTTACTTCTCAATCAATCCCTGTCAATTTTAATTAAGAATTATAAACAGCCTGCTTGGATTAATGTGTAGTTTCAATCTTTCTCAAGGTGTAGTATTAGTACTAGTATTTTCTTTGTTATAACAAAACTTGCGGTTCAGTGTCCCTCGGTCCATCTGACAATGTGCACATTCAAATCACCAGCTGACAGTAAAACACAGCCCAGAAACAACACAAATCTTACTAAAATATGTTAATATTCATGTCTGAAACACCCTTTTTTAGGGTACTTTGCCTCCCTGCCTTGCTATATATCTACAGCACATCGCTGCACACACTCCCACACAAACTCACAGTTTGAGTCCACTGGCCTCCAGCGAGAGCTCCTCCAGACTGGGAGATCTGGACAGCAGGTACGTCAGCTGCTGCTGGATGTCTACTGACTGAAGGGACAAAGACACAGAGACAGGCGGTCTAAAAACAACTTCACAGTCTGGTATCACCAACGTTCATTTATACTGTTCCAGGACCGAGTGGAGACTTCTGGTGGGATGAACTCCTCATCTCCTGGTGAATGGTAGGGTCTTATGCTCATATTTAGGTTCATATTTGTATTTTGGGATTCTGCTAGAACATGTTTAAATGTTTTAATGTAAAAAAACAACAGTATTTTTCTCATACTGTCTGACTGAATAAACTTGTATTCACTCTGTCTTAAACGATCCGTGTTAATGAACTTAAGAACATTTATTCTACGCAGAACAAGCACGTGGATTTCGTCCCCCATCTCTTACGGTGTATTCTGGTCTAGGAAGGTATCACTTTATGGAGAATGGAGAGGAGGAAATTGACTCCACTAAACGTTTGGAAGATGGATGGTAGGCGGCTGTATAACTACAGATCCACCAGAAGCTAATGGTGTGTGTGCCACCACCTGCTCTCATGTCATCGTGTCACCTTTAGCTCATGGTATAAATTCATTCTCTTTGCATATGAAGCACCTCTTCTGAATGTTTCCATGAAATGGGATTATGGGCTGACATGCAAGTGACACCATCTTTTGCAAAACCTTTATTCAATCCTTTCACTGCTCTCTAACAACAGAAGAACACAAACAATAAAAGAGTTTACCAGTTTGAGGTCTTTGCAGCAGATCTTGGTAAACCACTGGTTGAAAGACAGAGCTGCTACTGCTAACGCCAAGTCCCTGAGAGCAAAGGACAGGAATGTAAAGTTGGGTTAGATTTCTTTTCTGGGGTTTTCAACTTGAAACTCCCACTCAGCCGTTAGCACAAAGGAGTGATGTAGGTGACCAAAGTAAGCTGATCAGTATTTTATGAATAATGTGAACGCTAGCACTAGCGGAGTCAAGGTTAGCTTCAGTTCCCCGTCTGAAAGGGCTGTCTGATGGTAAGATGAAGCGGCTGTGGACGGGAGCAGCAGAAATACCTATTTTACCTAAAAAAATCAATATCATATTTAAGAGTATGCCCTATTAAGAATATTTGAAGTGCTTTACCTTGATGTTTTTGACGGGGAACTGAAACATTATCAATGCTCTCTTGAAAGCCACAAGACTCCATTGACAAAACTAGTAATTTTCCTACATAGAACACAGGGGCTGCTGGTCTTCCTCTGCTTCTACCAGTGAGTTGGTGTTGTGTTATTGTGTGACTTTCAGACTCAGAACTAAGGTGGCGTCCACATCAGTACACTGTACTACATTACACACCTGTCTGCTCCTCCGAACTGGGAGCATGGTGACCACCTTTCGGGTTAAGTGTGTAATACACTGGCTATAACTGTGTATGTAGCAGCATCATCATACAGAAACATACATCAGGTGGGAAAATGTTTTTACATTACATCATAGTCATTTAGCAGACGCTTTTATCCAAAGCGACTTACAATTCAGATTATATCACAGTCCTACACCGTAGGCACAGCTACAGGAGCAATTTGGGGTTAAATGTCTTACTCAAGGACACATCGACATGCAACTAGTGGAGCCTGAACCAGAGACCGAACCGCCAATCTTCTGATTGAAAGACGGCCCTGCTATCCACTTCGCCACAGTCGCCAGTTTTTAGAAAGGCTTGGGGAAATAGCATTGTGATGCTGAAACGTGCATAGTTTGACCAAAATGTGTATGTTTGGACATGAATACATAAGAATATAAACAACTAAAACAAACCAGAAAAACAATGTACCGGCCCTTTAAGACTGGATGTAACAACACTGTACTGTATCTCACCTGCTGTCTAAGTGGCTGAAGTCCTGCAGGTTGAACTCTCTCCACTTGTTGGTGCAGTAGATGTTGTCCACATCCTGCCAGAACAGTTTGGAAACACCACTGATAACATTCTCTTTTTTTCCAGTGGCTATTAAGTGTCACATGAGTAGTTTATGGCAAAAGAGGTCCTTCTAAAGTTTGATTCACATGGCCTATTAAAGTATTTCATGTTGCAGTACAGTCGTGACTCACCCACTGAATCTCCTCTCTGAATGGTATCTGGTTGAAGTCACACAGAGCAGCATAGGTATCAGAGAATCCTCCTGAGGAACACATTCAGACACTATCCATCTGCAAACACACAAGCTTCCTTCAGGAGCTAATGTATCAATGATCATCTGGACACATGCACTAATCTACAAAACTAAGATTTCTACTGGATAGTACAGTGCTAATCTTCAAATCACCAGGAGTTAGTAACAGGTGATGATTTACTGTAAAATAAAGCACACATACCACAGGAAGTAGGCCGACTGTCCAGCTGCTCTTCTATCACATCCGTCAATGTGAGGAGTCTCTGCTGGAGATCTGGAGGACTTGTCTTCAACAGCTTTCTGACGATTGAAGGATAAGAAATATACTGCTAAAGACGGACAGATATAGCATATTCACATGCAAACGTTCGCTAATTAGCACTAAACACTAAAACACAATGTCATTAGTTTTGCAGTTTTGCAGCTAAATTGGACAAACTGAAACTTTGACCTGATGATTCAGGACTGTAATTCCGAATCTTTCTGAGAGGCCATGCACGTGAGAAAGAAAAGTCATGACAATCCATTCAGTAGTTTAGATATTTTATCTAAAACTACGACAAAAGCCAGAGGACCACAAGCATGCATGTATAAACAGGACTGGATACAGCTTTTCAGGCGGGCTCCCATTAATTCCTATTACTCAGTGGCCCATGAAGCCAAAATGGCTCAACTGGCAAGTGATTAAATTAAAGGGATCTTCTGCATCTGTGGGCCCAAAGAGCATTTCTTTTGACTCCGCCTCCCAAACCCTTGGTCCAGCCTCAGTCTAGGGCTCATTCACCCATACTCAATAGGATGCTATGCTATCACAAGTCACAACTAGCTAGGAGCCAGAAGGCTAAACAACCGAATGGAGGGATGGCTGCTAACTTTAGCTGGTGCTAGCAAACTGTATTCCTCAAATGCAGTTTATGTGTACAGCCAATTGCATTTCATTTTGGCTGGATTTTGAAATATTTTTACAATATGTAGTTGAGATCATTTTATATTATGAGTGAGACTCACCCTGGAGAGGAATCAGGGAAGACCCTCTTCAGTGAGGCGGTCATGTGACTGACCATGGCCTCAAGATCCTCAACGTGTGACACACTAAAAGACAGAGTGTGCCTGTCTGTCTCCATCACAATCTGCAACTACATGTATGTTAACATTTAACATTGAAAACAGTAAAAACATAGAAGCAATAACCATAATTATTTTGCTTTTCATCTATATCAATTGATATATTTATAGAAATATGTATATATATAATCTCACAGCATTTTACAATGATTAGCCGACTGTATATTGCTCACCTATTTATTTTGATCATGAAGCATCATTGAGCATTTATTCCATATCCTCGATGTGAGATGTCAGTTACCTTCACTAGTTGAGCTAAAAGCCAAAATGCTCACTAGTTAAACAAGTTAATGAGAATAAACATCTGGAGCCAAAAAGGTCAAAATAGACCCCAACTAGTTAATCAGATGCAACATGCAGCCACTAGTTAGCGAGTTGCAGTTCCTCAGACCAACATGTTAACTAGTGCGCAATATACCAATGGAGCAGGCAAGATAATGACACAATCCTGAGTCCTGATTGGTTGGTATTTTTTATTTAGAACTGGAAAACCAATAGGAAGCCTCAATGCACACCTTTCCCCACCTCCTCATTAGCAACTATCATAACCAGTGAGCAATTTGGCTTTCACTAACTCAACTAGTAAACACTTCAAGCCTCACTAAGTGAAAGCGGCCTTCCATACAGGATGAACAAAAGGAATGGTAAAAGAAAACACTTGAATAAACGGTTTCAATAAAAACAATACTGTACCTGTGTGAGACTGTGAATGTTTATGGAGCAAATCTCCAAGTAGCTGAACGTGCTCTCCACCTGACACACACACACACACACACACACACACACACACACACACACACACACACACACACACACACACAGGACATGAGACATTTCACTGAAGCCCTCCAGCAAAGAACCTTTCAGTGACCATGGTGGTTAAAAGACTCCCAATGTCTGTCTCTACATGTCGAAAATATGATTTGAACGTTCAACAGCAGCGTTCCATTTTGAGTACAAACATAGTAAATCACACAAGAATATGGATTCAGTTTAGGAGACATTTTGGGAGGAGCCTCTAGCCTCTCCCCCATGAAACTGAATCACATGTTTATTCCCTCCTGTACAGACCATTTACTCTGTGGTTTGATCAGGGATCAGATCAATCCATCATTTATACATAGAAGATACATTTCCTTCACTTTCCCAAGTGTCCCAAACTTATGACCTACCAAGGAACCATTTTTTCCATTACTTGCAGGTCAGGAGCTTCGTATAAAAGACATTTGACTCATTTCTGAATAAGCTTATGAAATCACATGTTGACAGCCTCCTAGAATTGAACCCGAACAGTAGAGGATTGATTTCCCAGACTTAAAAGTTCATTAACAACATCAACCCACATTCCTTTGAGAACTTAAGAATGGCCTGGGAGTCAGATCTTGGAAGTGGTTATAACAAATGACCAATGGGACTCTATTTTAGACTTACATACATCATCTACGTCTGCTAAACAAAGCTTAATTCAGCTAAAGGTGGTGCACAGGGCTCATTACACTAATGCTAGATGGGTAAAGATTTATTCTAACATCTGATATGTCAGCAGACATGACACATGTTTTGCTTATGTCCTAAACTCTCTACCTTCTGGATTATTAATTCATGGATTATTAGTATTTTTAAAGCTCATAGTGAGCGGTTTGCAATCTGCGCACTCTTTGGCTTAATAACAGGTGAATCCCATGCCCTATTACCAAATAATGTAATCATGATAAATAAATAATAAAGCCAAAATGTGGTCCAGTGGAACAGCTTTTAACCCATGCAGGTCTGTTGGAGGGGGAGGAGAGTGTTTGAAGACCTCTTTGCAGGTGATGTGGTTCTGTTGGCTCCTTCAGAACGTGACCTTCAGCACACACTGGACCGGTTTGTAGCCCAGTGGGAAACAGTTGGAAACAGGGTCAGTACCTCCAAGTCTGAGGCCATGGTTCTCTGCCGTCCGGGTTGAGAGTGAGTCACTGCACCAACCAAGGGAGTTCAAGTATCTCAGGGTCTTGTTGCTGCTGGTGTTGTAACGGACCGTCATGGTCCATCTAAGTCTTACCCTCACCTTTGGTCGTGAGCTTGGGGAAGTGACTGGAAGAATGAGATTGCGTATATAAGTGACTGACATGAGCTTCATTTATAGAGTGGTTGGGCTCAGCCTTAGAGATAGGATGAGGAGCTTGGACATCTTGAGGGAACTCGGAGCAGAGCCGCTGCTCCTTCTTGACGTGAGGGGCCAGCTGAGGTACTTCGGACATCTGATCAAGATCCTCTTGGACGCCTCCCTTTAAAGGTTTTCCGGTCACATCCAACAGGTAAAAGGCAGGTAGACCCAGATCCTTCTGGAGAGACTTTATATCTCGTCTGGCCTGGGAACGCCTCGAGGTTCTCCGAGTGGAGCTGGAAAGCGTTGCTGGGGAGATGGACGTCTGGAATAACCTGCTAAGCCTGCTGCCCCCGCGACCCAAATATAAAACTGAGGTATGAACATTAGTGTGTATATTATTTTTTGTTTGGGATTTGTGTGTATATGAAGTCCTGAAAATGAAGAGAAACATATGTGGCATAAATGCCGCCCTTTTGCAAAACCTCTGAAACCCCAATCTCACAATCGGTTACCTTGTGACACAAAGGAGAGCTCAGGATGAGAAGTGTCACAGATGAACCAGTGAGAAAAACCAAACCCACATGTATCAAACCATACCATAAAATGTGCTAAAGTAGATGTTATAAAAGGTCCAGTGTGTGGCATTTGGGGGATATAGCAGCAGAGATGGAATATTATATTCACATCTGTTTTCTTTAGTGTATAGTCACATTTTTGTTAGCTCAGAATGGGCCCTTCATATCTATATAGGGAGCTGGTCCTCTTCAGAGTCTGCAGTGTTGTACCACCATATTTCTACAGTAGCCCAGAACGGACAAACCAAACACGGTCTCTAATGAGAGCCTTTCATATTGTTATGTTAGCTGAAGGCCACCGTAGTTCTCCTACACGCTTGTTAAACTGTGGTAACGTGAGCCACCGAGTGCAAAGTTGTGGTACCTCCAGCCGCTGTCTGACTTCTGTAACAGTGGTGTTATTATGGTATGGATGGCCTCTGAACGAGGCAAATATCGTTACCACTTATTTCCACTCGGCGAATCACGTTAATACAGTCTTGGAAAACGAGGAGTGATTCTACAACCACACAGCTGGATCCCACTAAAAGCTGCACACTGTCCCTTTAACAGGTGTGATTTACCCTGACAGGCTGCTTGCTTATAACCAGGTAACCTCTCCATAGACTCAGTACCTAAGATGAGAAGGAGGAGAGAGACATGATGTTAGATGTGGGACTGACAGACCCACAGTTGCTTGATGCTTGTTGCATTGGTTGTACAGCATTGAACAGGAATGTTATGTTTAGGTTAGTTAGTTTTACAAGATCATCAGATATCAGGTATCATTTCAGTTGCTATTGCACTTTAGTTCTGCATATTCCTGGACAAAAGCAAACAGAATGCCCCAAACCAAGTGACACACAGGGACCTGGGGCTTTCATGGACCAAGAGTCTGGGCCCCAAGGAGACTGGACAACACTGATCCAACAGGACAGGACCATCAGACAAAAGTGTCCTTAACATACATCTAGAATGATCTGATTTCTGCTCATTTCATCCAAATACATCCTCTCTATTTTGCACTGGTTTCTACAAACTAAGCAACATATTAAACTTAATATTAGGTTGAAAGCCTTTATTGTCCAGGTGGAGTTTGTCCGTCACTCACCACAAACCTGTTGGCCGATCTCCCACATGGCTGACTGGAGTGGTTCAGAAGGACAGGCGTCACCAGACAGACTCTGTGAGGCTTCAGCAGCTCTGAGATCTGATCTGGTCGCAGGTTACAGACACAAACACAAGTTTCAGTCACACATTACAAGCTGTAGCTGCCGTGTGAGAGCATTGGCCATGAGTTGGGACCGATCCAGTGTGTTTCACACACATTACTCTCTATATCTTTACATAGACAACAGCTTTTTGCTGCTATATTAATGCTCTGAATATTGTATAGAGAGCCTTTTAAGATAATTCATGAAGGTGCTATTTATGGAACAAAACGTATGCTGATTGCTGATTGGGCACAGCAGGGACAGGTGGTTTGGTAAATATAGCCAGGCGTGTCCTCTGTTTAAAGTCAGTCATAACAACATTTATAACTATGATTTAAAAGGAAAATCTGTTCATTTCAATGGGATTGCCTAAATTAGTGGAGAACAACGGAGGCAAAGCATAGATAGAATATCCACTGCTTTTCAATAATGTGTTGAAGGATTAATAGGTTCTATAACCACTATCTATCTATCTAATTATGTTAATTTATTGTCTGTCCAAGTACTCTCTGTCTTACCCTGTTTAGTGAGGAATGGAGAGTCCTTATTTCTGGAACATTTACATTTTTTAGTCCAGTTTTTCAACCGTGGATCTCGGTTCTGTAGTTCTGCCCATAGAGTGACAAGATGGCCGTATTTAAACAAGGTAAAAACACCAAGACAAGACAAGATGTCACCCTTTATTTATTTATTTAGAAGTGGTTCAGACTGTTTAAACTTTGACTTGACATGGTAGGAACCATGGAATGGTTTGACCACAGACAACAAACACATGAATATCAAATTGAAATGAATGAAACACTTTGGTGCAACCCTGGTAGATTCACTTTTTACACAAGTTAAATGTTTGGAATGGTGGAATAGTCCTCAGGAAATGAAGATGTTAGAGACAGCTTTGTTCATGGAGACGTCTACACTGTGGTATAAACCTCAGCGTGAGTCATGCTTCCTTCTCTTTGTCAGTTGGTGGCAGTTATACCGTCACCATTGAAACACAGCCTGACTCATCACCTTTGACCTTTGAAACATCAAGCCTAAGCTGGAACCCTACTGATGTCTTATGATGCAGCATAAATTATTGACATATTCAGTGTGGAGCTGTGGCACAAACGGCACACTGACTATAATCCTGCGGGCTTAATTGTTGGAATGCTGCTTCTGGCACGCTTCTTCTTCTGCATGTTTTAAGCTACAGAAACCGTTCTACTATCAACATGTTCAGCTCTTTAAGGACATACCGGCTATAACGTTTCATGTTTCTAACCTTTAAACTTTTTGAATTATTAAGCTTTTTGACAATTATTTTTTGAATGGGATCTCTACGGAGACAATTTTCAAATCTTCTTAAACTTCCAAAGCCTTCTACTTCCTCATACTTTCAGCTACAGACACCATTTCAACTTTAAAATGTTGAGAAAACCCTGAACTATTGCCGTCTTCAGCTTTTTGATATCTTTTACACTTTTTGAACTGTCCCATTTGAACTTTTATGATTTTTCCAGTCCTTTTCTGCCTTTATAATGGGTGTGTATTGCGCAGCTCAGAGTGCATGATGTCACCGCTAGAGTGAAGAGCAGCTTCAGATTCTTGTGAAAAAAATATTTGTATTTTGCCAATATTTACAAAATATTTACTCTTCATGCTTAATTTTTGGTAGAAAAGTAGCTAGTCGTGTCCTGGTCGTAGACAGATGACTGTGGAATTCAACAAATGTACACATTTGGCTCAACAGCCTTTAATTGAGAGGAAAACCAACTTTCTGCTCCATAGAGACCAATGTTAATTCTTACTCCAAGAACATCTTCCACAGAACACGGTACCCCATTTCTAGATCGCCACTGAAGCCACATTTTTTACACTACAGACACAATTCTCACATTATCCGTTCATCAAGTCATCCTTCCTCTCCAGTATTAATATCGGAGCAATAGGAGCTACGGTTATGGGGGTTTTGAGGATTTGTTTGACAGGTTTTTCACAGCTTTATCTCTTTATCTCTATGTAAAGGCTGCAGGCACACAGGTGTTTGTGATTGAGCTAATTAGTGAAGTTGATAAACACACAGACACACTGACACACGCACACACATACATGACTTGGAGAGTGTCTCTGTGTGTCTCTCTCATACAGTCATTCAGGTCTTAGAGATTTTACTACTATTACTTATACTACAATTACTACTACTACTACTGCTATTCATGCTACTACCAATACTGATACTACTACAGCTGTTAGTATGACTACTACTACTACTACTGCTATTCATGCTACTACCAATACTGATACTACTACAGCTGTTAGTATGACTACTACTAGTACTACTACTACTGTTATTACTTCTACTACTGTTATTTCAACTACTACGACCACTACTACAGCTATTACTACAACTACTTCTACTACTTCTTCTTCGAATGCTACTAATACTTCTACTACTAATACTACTTCTACTACAACTACCACTTCTACTACTACTACTACAAATATCACTGCTGCTACTACTAGTACTTCTTCTAATGCTACTAATACTTTTACTACTAATATATTTATAGTACAACTACCACTACTACTACTACTACTACTACAACTGCTATTGCTACTACTATTACTGCAACTACTACTAAAACTACTACTACTACTACTTCTACAAATAGTACTTTTATATCAACTACGACCACTACTACAGCTATTACTACAACTATGACTAGTCATAGTAGACTACTACTACTACTACTAAAACGTCAATCAGAAAGCTGCAGCTGATTCAGAACGCTGCAGCTCGAGTCCTCACTAAGACCAAGAAAGTGGATCACATCACTCCAGTTCTGAGGTCTTTGCACTGGCTTCCTGTCCAACAAAGAATTGACTTTAAAGTCCTGCTGTTGGTTTATAAAGCACTAAATGGTTTAGGGCCAAAATACATCTCTGATGTGCTGCTACCTCATGAACCATCCCGACCCCTTAGGTGGTCTGGGACTGGTCTACTTCCTGTTCCCAGAGTCACAACTAAACATGGAGAAGCAGCGTTCAGTTGTTCTGCTCCACATATCTGGAACAAAGTCCAGAAAGCTGCAGGTCTGCTGAGACCCTCAGCTCCTTTAAATCCAGACTGAAGACTTTTCTGTTTGCTGCTGCCTTTAATTGAACCTGATTCAAAGATATTAATCAATTTCCTGCATTTTATTACTGTATTTTATTTCTTACACTGCTTTGTAGTGTTTTAATGACTGTTTTTAATGTTTCGATGAATGTTCTTAATTGTTTTTAAATCTCCTTTTCTTTTGCCTTATGTTTTGATGCTTTTAATGGTTTTATGTGAAGCACTTTGAATCACCTTGTTGTTGAAATGTGCGATACAAATAACCTTGCCTTGCCTACTACTGCTACTGCTGTCATTACTGCTACTACCAATACTACTACTACTACTTCTAGTAACACTACTGTTATTTCAACTACTATGATCACTACTACGGCTATTACTACTATTACTACTACTACTACTATTTCTACTACTATTACTACTGCTATTACTACTGCTACTTCTAATAGTTCTACTACTATTACTACTACTACCACTACTACTCAGTGGCGGGCCGTGCATTTTATACCTGGGCCTTCACTGCTGTCCTGCAGCTGAAACACAGCTACGGTTATTATTTGTTTCGTGTAAAAATGAAGCTCAATACCTGTAAATACACTAACTGCAGAGTGCAGATACATGAATACGCTGAGAGTGTGTCTCCTCTCTGCTCTATCTGCAGCTGGGACTGCTGCGCGATGCTGCTGTGAGAGTGACCGCCTGCGAGTGCTTTGTGGCGGCGGAGCGGCTCACGGCAGCACCCGCTGCTCGTTCACACAGTGTAGAACGTACGAGCTTTCACCTCAGAGTCAAAACACCAGAAAAGTCTCCAAAACACCAGAACAAGTCGCTAGATTTGTCACTAGTAGCTTTTGACAAAAAAAGTCGCCATGAGGGTTTGGAAAGTCGCCAGATTTAGCGAGAGAGTCGCCAAGTTGGCAACACTGGCATCGGCTAAATATGTCCCCAGAGCAACATTGGACGTAACAATAGTTCCTATCACATATTAAACCAAACAAAAATCCATCTTCATAAAGACAAGTTGTACAAATAATAATATATAAACAAGCATATTAAAGCTACTCCAGATGTGAAAACAAAAGCAATTAACTTACCAAATGCTGTTCACTTAAAGACAAAGTCCATCCTCCTTTCTTTTTGACAAAGAGTTTAATCCCACGGTTAAATCCAGTTTCTCCTCCTTCAGCCATTGAGTGTTAAAAAAACAAAGCTTGGTAAAAAAAAAGAATCTACACCAAGCAAAATGCAAAATAAATCATAATTTCTTCCATATCTTTCAATTTGAACTCTTACTACTCCGACTAAGCTTTGCCAGCTTCTTTAAGTTTCGTTTCACAATAGTCACGTGCTCGCCCACTGACCAATCACAGCACACGCTGCACCTCAAAACTGAGCTGCACGTAATGCTGACGTGCTTATAGGCCAGCTAGCAGCTCTGACACGTCAAAGAATACGCCCAACATGTCAAACTAAAGATCTGATTGGTTGAACACTATGACAATCAACAATATCGTCCCCATTCACTTAAACTGCACATGGATTCACTGGTGAGTCTGCAGGCCTCGGGCCTCTCTTCTACCTAGAGACACAGAGGTGAACTCTGATTGGATAAAAGCTCTACTTAAAACAAGCTGCACTGGAAGCAGAGCAACTGAGGAACACAGTAGCTGTGCAATGAGAAAATAAGATAATAATATAATAAGATAAATATTTGTATAAATTATGATACATGTAGTGTATTTAAGAAAAAATATTAAATTATAAAATAGCTATAACTTTGTGATTCTGTTTAGGCCAGTAGAGAAGGCCTCCTTTCAAAATAAAAGCCCCTTGGAGTAACTATCTTAACATTAAGCTCAGAATGAGGTTCATGTTAAGAAATGTTAAGTTCATGTCTTTCCATCACAAATACAGAAATGTAATTTTCAAAGGTATGTGTCTCAAACAAAGATGTATGTCTCAAATACAGAAATGACGGGAGCCATTTGTGGACTGTACATCACGAATACAAGATTCAGTCCAAGAGTATGAATCTAAGATGCAGAAAAGAGAGAAGCGATATCTCAATTGAACCTCAATAATACTACCGGTAATATTGGCGTATATATATATATTGCGTCTTAATATGCAATAGAAGCCATTAAGTAGAAGCCACACCTTCTCAGGTCATCAACACTGACAGTCCTAAAAGCCACTCCCCCAGAATGACCATCATGAACATGAACAACCAATATGACTATAGAGTCCTAAATGATGTCTCTCGTAGGCCGTCAGGAAGTTAGCATCATTGGTTCCTTTGACAAAAAGACAAATGGATTTTTTTCCATTGAAGTTTGGATTATTGTAGAAAATAATCTCTGTGTTAAACAAACGTTTCTGATGTTGACACGTTTTGTTCAGCAAGATCATCTTCACTAATGATTATGATTTCTGAAGCGTGAATTTAATCCCCAGAATTAACAAGCTACGTAAAGGAACTCCACCACGGTCACATGACTTCAGGACTAGTGTTCTAGTTCTACTCATTTAAACTGTTAGCAACCGACTTTTTTAAGACACGTAAAAGCATCACAATTCACAAGTAGTCCAGCTAGCAGCTTGTGGAAGACTCCGGTGACATGCAGTGAATGGTAGACAGGCAGGTAGCTCCCATCAATTAGTGTGATTGAACCATAGATAGAGGATAGAGCTGAACCCGTTTCTAAAAACATGACCCAGCCTAACTTTAAGCCTAATTGATGCTGGATTTATCACAGGTTTAGCGGCTCAGACTGCATCACTTTGAACTAAATTCACTGGGAACTATACATACATATATATATGTGATGTGCTGTCCATGAGGTAAAACATTTTAAATCCATTGGTTATTACCTTACTGCTCTTTTCCATATCTTCAAACTGTGAAAAAAAGCATTGATGAAGTTGGCTTACCTCTCAGGTTCTGAGGGACGGAGTCCATCCTTTACACTTCAATGAAGCTAAAAGTGTAGCTGTGATCATCTACTGCTCCTCCGGTGTCTTACACCACATTATCAATACATAAAGAAGAAATAATGGAGGGAAACACATGCAGTCAACAACCCATATTTTCAGAGGAAAGTATATGTATTCAGAAAAAGACAATCCGTATAAACCTGTGGTAGAGCAGAGAGCAGAGGAGGAAGGTGTTGGTACGTGGAGAAGAAAACAGAAAGTGTAGATGTCAAGATGTGTAGGGTGGAGACACACAGACACACACACCGTAGCTGCGTAGCTTCATGTAACCCACTTTCTCTTTTCCACCGTGCATGCTTGCACACTCGTCTCCTTTTCTTGCTTATTGTGCACACTTTATGAAATTTGACACACATCCTGTTCCACGTCGAGTCACTGTTGTAGTGAACGTAGAGAAGAACGAGAACGAGAGAGAGACAGAGACACACACACACACACACACACACAATGAGACGTTTAAAGACAGATGAAGGACTCCAAATCATATCAGACAACTCAAAAAGAACAACAGGTGGTGTTTGATTTTCAGACATCGACCCGGTGTGTTCGGTCCGTGCACGTCCACGAGGCTGTTTGATTGACCTCTGACCAGCAGGGGGCACCAGAAATGCTTTTAAAAGCATTTAGCTTTTGCTAATCATGCAAGTGAAGTGTTTTGATCAAGTATCAACAGAACTAGAAAAAGTACTAGTCTTTCAAACAGAGAGCACAAAAGTCTTAGTTTTGAAGTGTATGGAAGTATGAAAAGATATTGCAGAATGGCCTTTAACCGTGTTGTATTAAACATATACTTGTGTAGAAATGTGCATGTTTGAGCTCCATTGTGCAGAATGATGTACGAGTAGTTTGACAGCTTTTTATTTTTGGATTATAGTGACCCAAAGACAGCAAATATAACCACACAAAAAAAACAACCAAGGGGACAAAAGTTAACTGAAGGAGTGTGTGTGTGTGTGTGACAGGCGTTTAATTAGACTGGGTGGTAATATAAGACATACATCTGACAAATAACTACACATACACTGTGCATAGAAGGACTGAATGAGGTACATTTGTAAGCACTTACCTTAAATGTGTAACTTTTAGAGTGAGGATAAACTACCAACTGCTCACATGAAGAGAAGCCGCTCTGCTCGTGCCACGTTCGTACATGCGCTCTGATGTATAAAGGTATTGAAGCCGGCGTTGTTGTTAGTATTTGCATTGTTAAATCAATACATTTGATTTTTTGAAAGACACTGCCCCCTCCTGCTGAAACTTTCCTCACTACATCAGTAATACAGGCCTATATTACTGATGTACTATAATAGGCCTAAGTCAATAATATAGGCCCGTTACCTAAAAGGTGCGGGTCGTCCTTCAGAGGATCGGTGGTTTGATTGATGTGTAGTGTTAAAGCGCTCCGAGCGGTCACAACTCCATTTCCCTTGTTCATGTGTCCTGTGTAGGGTTTTATGACATCACTATCTTGGAAGCCAATCAAGATCCAGTATGCAGCTCACACAGATGTGACGTGTAAACCTGAAGCCTGCAGGGCACAAACACTGAAGCAGCAACATCTGATGGATCACCTTTATCAAACACAAGTGTGTGTGTGTGTGTGTGTGTGTGTGTGTGTGTGTGTGTGTGTGTGTGTGTGTGTGTGTGTGTGTGTGTGTGTGTGTGTGTGTGTGTGTGTGTGTGTATATATTGACCTGGAAACGAACAGAGGCCCATTAGGAGGATTTTATTTGTCATCAGCTGTACAGTGTCTCATCTTCCAACATAACAAAGGGTTCTTCTGTGTTCCTGATCTTCAAACCATTCTCTCTGAATTCTTCTGCCAAAAACAAACGAGCAATGTGCAAACAAAAAGCAATGCTGTTGCTATGGGAACAGTCAAACATCCATCCGTCCGCCTGCAGAACAACAACACGAGCGGTTGACGACAGAACATTTGGTCTACCTTGTTTTACAGAATGAGATGTCAGACATCTTACTAAAGTCAGCGACGTCTCTCTGTGTCCTCGCTGCTCTACAGACAGCAGCCATCCAGCTGATGGAAGTGGTTCCACCGAACAATGACAGAAAGGCCACATAAAGACACCAGCAGAACCTCTTCAGAAGACAAATCATTTGATGCTTTTTGTTCTAATCTTGATTCCTCCAGGAGACAGACCTCCGTATCAACTTCAAGGGAACGCCTTAGTCCAGGCCTGAGACGTTATTACATGTTAGAGAAGCTTTTAGAGTCTCTCAGCAGATACTCAACACCCCTGCTGCTCTTTAAAAGGTGAAACCAACCTCACTGAAAGGGTTCAGGAGAACAGAAAGAGACCAAGCTTCTGTGTCACCACTGAACTCAACCAACCGCAGTGGAAACTGTAGCCGGGCCACAAATGAAAGCAGCTAAACGGCTCCGAGTTCCAGAATGTCAGCGGTTGAGATTAGTGGAGGCTCATCAGGACACGGAGCAGCAGCATGTTGACGGGGACATGAGAAGCTTAACAAACGTCTCCAAAAATATTAAAAAAGGTTTGCCATCAATCAGAAAAGAAAAGGCTTTAAAATGTGTATTTACATGCAAACCACCTGCCACAGATGATGATCATTGATTGTAGTGGAGAGGGGGGGGGGGGGGGGGGGTCGTTTGAGTAGTAAGTATGGACGCACAATATAATATATATATATATATATATATAAATAAAACGGCCCAAAAAAAAGCCAAATTGCTTTTATTGACTTAAGTGCGTTATGACCTTATTTTCAAAAGAAAAAAGAAAAAGTGAGATTATCGGCATCATCAATCAGCATCGTGCATTCCTCGTTCCAAAACCTAAATGAACTTTAAAGGAGAAATCAGAGCGGCTGGTAGAAGCTTGTTGTCAGAAGCATTGACATAATTCCACATTGATTGGAGTATTTGGAATGTTCAAAATCACAACTATAGAACAACGTTTCACCCTCTGCGTTTCCTCTAACCGGCAAAGATAGTTCAGTAAAGTAGCTCCCTCGACATGTTAACGAGGATGACTAATATGTTCCATCGGTGAGGAAGCTGACGGAGGGAAGTTTCCATTAGAACCAGGTCGGCTGCTGGATGTCACTTCTCACGACTTCTGTTCATCAGACTGGATCTGCTCATGAATACACTCTGATAACTTACACCATGTGTTTAAACAGGCCGAGGAGGTACACATATACAGATGGTCAAAGTCATGTACCGTATACTAGCTTTCATTAGGAAAAGCTACATTTATATCTATATATATATATATATAAATATATATATACACACATGTAAAGGCTTGGAATTTGCTAAATCGGGTTGGTTGCAAGAAGAGCCAGTAAGTCAAAAGTGAAGGTAGATCAGATAATGTCTCCTTTTGGCAGAGCGACATGTAGAGGAGCTGTGTGTGGGTAGAGACTGACAGGATGTGGCTTTGGGTAGAAACAAAACACACAATGACTCATTCAGAAGACATTCAAACTGAAAAAAGCATTAAGAGCAGAGAGCAGTCTGTCATTAGCTTGGACGATATCTGTATATGACGTGGGATCTGCTAGTGTGTGTGTGTGTGTGTGAGAGAGACCCACACTCATCAGTATGCAGTTGATGGACATGGATCTGAAGTTAGTGTGAGTAAATATTTACATGCGGCTTCCCTTCTTTGTGCATGGTTGTTTTTGCTGCCGCCATCTTTTTTGTAGCCACTTCAATGGAGGCAAAATGGCTGCCGTTAAAAGCCCACACAGATGGTACATAAGGAGAAGGCCAAGGATGTGGAAATGTTGATGTGTGTACTCATAGTCCGGCTACACGTGTGGCTGTGTGGAGTTCACCGGTCCATCATGCTGAGGATCATCTCCGGCGTCAGATCTCCGTTAGCGGCGGCGGTTGCCGTTTCCTCGTTCACGGCCAGCTCCACAGTCTCCACCCCCTCCCCGTCTAGCTCCACCCCCTCCACGGTCAGGGCCACTCCCTGCTCCAGAGATGTCGCCACAGAGGCGTCGCTGTCCTCCTTCTTCACGATGATGTTCTCCACTGCTCCGGTGCTCTCATCCTCCACCTGAATGATGGCGGCAGCTGCAGAACACAACAGATAACGTCAATGACAAAGCGGCAGGTAGCGCATGCAGCGTCTTTCTCATTGTTTGTACCATATGGTTTATACGTAGTCTGGTCCGGTCTCTACTAATACGAGGTATCGTAGAGCTCTGGGTGAACACCTACATCTACAATATTTCTTTCCTGATTCAATGTCGCGAAGATGATGACCGGAGCATCTCAACACTGATCGGCTTTAAAGACACAGCGACACGCAGATTTCTCGCCTGAGTTGAAAGATTTTAACTTTGCGTCCATTCGTGTCTTTGCATTGGCTTTGTATGTAATCTACTCGCAAGGAAAATTCTCACCACGGTTGGTGTGACAGTTGAGGTGCTATTGCTGATTCATTCTGGGTATGTTCATGTCGGCTGTTTATCCAACAGATCGGGCTTAACTTGATACTTCCAGTCAGCAGGTGGACCATGACTGACTGGGATCACGTTAAATACAGGATTAGGAAAGAACATTAGCTATGGTGCATGTGCATTTACAGTACTTAGATATTACATGAACTAAAAACAACCTGTGCTCCACATCAACTGGTCTAATAAATCCCGTCCGTGTTCTCACCAGAAGCAGCCGCCTTGGCAGCCACCCTGGCGGACTTGCTCGGTGTCGGAGGCTTGGGTGCGTTCTTTGGGGGTCGGCCTCGTTTCCTCTTGACCGGTGGCTCGTCAGGAGCCGGTACTGGGATGGCGGCAGGGGCCTGGTCCAGTTCCATGCTTTCTGGCTCCTCCTCTTCCTGTAGCAGTGATGCCTCTTCCTCGCCCTCGCCTTCACCTTCCTCCTCCTCCTCCTCCTCCTCCTCATCCATTTCAGCATGATCCTCCTCCTCTGCATCACAGAGAAACAACAAAGACAGACATCAGGTCAACTGATCAGACCAGAACAAACAGCATCTCGCCCACGCTTGCATGCAATGTAAAATTCTCACCGCTGTCATCCTCATCTCTCCTGCTCCTCATCTTCCTCTTTCTTCCTCTCCTCCCTTTCTTCGGGGGTGGGGCTCCATTCTCAGCATCCTCCACCTCACCAGTGCAGTTCTCCGAGTGGCGAGCCATGGTGTTCTACAAGAACACACCGTTAAAGACTCTGTCGACTTCTACAACTGATTACTCATTAGCACCTCGGGTGTGCGACAGGTAGAGAGTGGCGTTACCCTGCGAGTGAAGGTCTTGCTACACTTGGGGCAGACGAAGGCGGTGGGGACAAAGTTGGGGTCGTGATAGCGTTTGAAGTGCATGTCCAGCAGCTGCTTCTGCCTGAAGGTCTTCTCACACTGGCTGCAGGCGTATGGTTTCTCTCCAGTGTGAGTTCGACGGTGCATGACCATGTGGCGCTCCTGGACCCAGCAGCGAGACAACGTTAGCAAACACAGGTACACAGACAGAGCCACACAGTTCCTTCTGGAACCATTGGAACGGTGAGGCCAAATGTCAAAAGATGAATATGAGACAAGATATCAGCAGCTCAGTTTCTATTTCCAGGTATTTATATCTAGATCTGTTAAACAACTTAGAAGATGGCACCATATGTTTGAACCCATTCATTTTTAAAGTGAGTGGGCTATGGGAGCTGAGAGAAGGAGGGACATCAATCAGAACAAACAGTGGCCATAGCCAGTACAACCATGTGGAATGTCCTGAAGAAAGAAACCACTGGAATACAGAGCAACAGACGTGAAACCAGTAGACCAAGGAAACCCACTGGTACATACACATGCTGTACACCGTACAGCGTTTAAATGAGTCTCAAACCGCGCATGTAAAAACCAGGTGCATGCATGTCATGTGAGCGCACAGAGCGAGCAAAAAAGTATTTCTGCTGCGCGAGCACAAGCCTGTAAGGATGCTTGACCCTCCGTGATCCCAACTGCTCAACACTCACTCGTCAAGTTGACTTTTGAGACCGAGGCGGAGAAGGAATAGACGGTCTCCACTACAGAATGATCATCGTACACTCGCAGGAATGTGATCATATGAAATTGTAATTCACATGCTCGGAAAATGGTCACATATACAACCACAGTCTGGAGCCCTGCGGAGGCTACAGCAGAAGATGCAAACCATTCATCAGCAGTAAGACTAAAAAAGGTTCTGACAAAGAAAAGAAACAAACGGTTCTGGGACAAAGTTGTATGGACTGATGAGACAGAGATGAGCCTTTAACCTAATGTGTGAGCAGAAAGAAAGAATCATGATCCCAAACACTCGAGCTCATCTGTGAGACGCTGCAGAGGTAACGTCTGACTGATCTACAGAGATGAGGTAACACACGATGGAAGCAGCAGAATGAACTCAGAAGTCTACAGAAATACTCTGGCCTGATCGTAACTGATTGGGAGATTCTTCATCATGCAGCACTACAAAGACCCAAAACACACTGCCTATCAACCGGGGAGTTCATCGGGGGGGAAGCTGGAAGGTTTTAGACCAGCCGAGTCGATGCATTTTACTTCCTAAAGAGGAAACTCAAGGGACCCCCCCACCAGAGTTTGGTGATTTTTGGCGAGCAGACTTGATGCAGTTATTGAAAGCAAAGAATTTGCAGCTAAATATTAAGAATGTATCACTTGTATCTATTTTGAGTTCTTACACTGTTGCTCACCTTAATATCAGGTGTTCCTGTACAAAAGGTGCTATGTATGCGGTTGTTCAACAGATCTAGATGTAAATACCTGGAAATAAAAGCTTAAACGCTGATCTCTTGTCTCATATTCATCTTTAGTTGTCTAGTTGTGGAGAAGGACTGTACATCAATTCAAAATTAAAAATGTAAAGTCATGGTAGCGGCAATGCCCTGTGGATGGCAATGTTGGTCTGTCGTTGGGTCTGTCCATCGTTTTGGTCCAGAATTAAATATCTCAACGACTACTAGAAGGATGGTCCAGAGTATGAATCCTAAAGACTTTTGCTCTAGTGCCAGAGCAGGTCAAACGTTGAAGTCCTACAGTAACAATGTTTACCATCTACCAGCAAACCCACTAAACTGAGATGGTCAACTCGGTAAACAGAACTCAGAGTCTCTATCAGGGCTGTAGACTTTTGTTTTTGCTATTATTCATTTCAAAAGTTAATGATTTTTATCATTTCAGTGGTACCGACATTCAAATGAAATGGTAAGCCCGCACATGACTCCACAGAGATATGTGTATGCACACACCTGGCGGCAGCAGTAGTCACACATGTCGCATTTGAACCTCTTCTCGTTCTTATGGGACTTCTGGTGCTGGATCAGGGCGTAGCGCTCATGGAAAACGGCGTCGCAGTAACGACACTTCTTTCCAGTCTCAATGAATGAGTGCTGCTTACGAAGGTGGACACCTGGAGGAGCACACGGACGACAAAAGAAAACACATTGAGGGAATAAAACGACATGGCAAAGTAAACCATCTCGTCTGTGTGAGTGAGCGTATTACCCAAGTCGCTCTTGCGTGCGATGACTGTGTCACAGTGTGGACAGTGGAATTTGGCCACGTTCTCTGTGTGTTTCTGCAGAATGTGCATCTTCATGGTTCCACTCTGGGTGAATCGGGCGTGGCAGATGTAGCACTCGTAAGGTTTCTCTCCTGAGAAGAGGATTGAGATGTAGACAGGTGTAGCATTGCTCAATGCTATAATTAATGTTTTTCATCTAACAGAACGTTAAAAGAATCCTAAGAGGTAACAATATGCAGGACGTATGACACACAATTTATGAATTACCCCAAAATTATAGATTTGAACAATCCTGTATCCATCAGTGCTTAAATGCTTAAAGTAAAGTATAGTTCTGTAGTTGGTTGTAGTTCACAACTGATGGGGTTTTTGATTGGGACACATTCTTTTGTAAGGGAGATAAACATAACCCTTTTCATATGAAATATTTTAAAAACAATACTCCAAAAACTACCACCTGTTCCTCCTCGACAGCTTTAAAAGTAGAGAACAGAAGTAAAGGTGTCCACTTTACCCGAGTGTGTCCTCATGTGTCTCTTCAGCTTGTATGTGTCTCTGCTGGCGTAGCTGCACAGGCTGCACTGGAATGGACGCTCACCGGTGTGGGAACGAATGTGACGCTTTAGTTTGCTCACCTACACAACATCCACACACAAACACATTTCAGAACACTGGCAAAAGAGAATAAGCTGCCATCATATGACAAAGTGATATTTGAATCTGCTCTGTCTGGAGTCTGTCATCCACCATTACTGTTTTACTCAAGCACAGCGAAAGTGTATATACTGTGCAGGCACTAAAATGTAATACACTGCACTTTGAAAACGTCACATAAAAACACTGCAGACAGAAGCTGGGTTTACCTCCACACTGGCGTAGTCACACATGGAGCATTTGAAGGGTTTCTCATGTGTGTGTTTGTAGCGACGATGACGGACCAACTCTCCACTAGTCACAAAAGCCATATCACAGTCTGTGCACTTGTGCGGACGAGTTCCTGCGTTCATTAAAAACAAAGACACGTGTCAGCTTTCCACGTGCTGCATGGTATTGAAAAACTCAACCATTGTTATGTCTTCTCTTAAAACTACTGCTACTGTTGCTGTCTGTATGAAGACGTGTGGTAGCGCATACCAGTGTGTGTGTTGAGATGGTTTCTTAGCAGGGTCACCGTCCTGAAGGCTCGTCCACACAGGTGACACTTGTGAGGTCTCTCATCTGTGTGGCTCTTCATGTGTCTGTCCAGGTTGGAGCGTCGAGGGCACGTGTAGCTACACAGCTCACACTGAAACGTCTTCTTCACTCCTGACACACAGCAATGACAGACACAGACCTCGCATTAAATGACAGTGTTTGAACCATCACCCAGCGTTACCTAGAGCTGGGTATCTGTACTGGATACCTTTAACCACGACAGCTACAACTCAAACTGAATACGGAGATGTCTAAACTGCCGACTAGCAGCTAAGGGTGCAAACAGCGATAATGACGGCAACAGTGCTAACATAGTTCACAGTGTTAGTCTTTGTTTTACGTGGTATTCACTTGTATTGTCACTGAGTAAGACATTTTCAAGTGGACCCCAGGAGGAATATCGGCTGTGATAGAGCAGCTAAATGAGATCTGAACTAACACATGAATTGCAATGCATTGTGGGTGTGCAGTGAGCACTGTGAACATTTTCACTTCACAATCCATTTGAAGGAACTGTGACAGTATAGTATAGAAGAGCTACTTATGTTTACTATAGTTAAGAGTGATGGGTAGAATCCAGTGGTTCATATGTGGCTCATGTGGCAGTTTAAAAACCTTTTAAGTCTTTATGGGAGGCACAAGACAACCGTGGCTGTATTCCAAACCAAACGAAAATGGTGTCACTTCCATTACGCCCTCAGTCCAGCAAACAGCATTATCTCACCTTTCTTCTTGATCTTGGTGGGTTTGGGTGGTTTCATGTTGCCCACCACTTTCTCAGCATTGACCTCAGACAGAAGGCCCTCCTGCTGTTCCTCTTCAAAGTCATAGACACTGACGTCCATGTCCTTATCTCCTTCCGCGTAACGCAGACGACTCTTCTTCCCCTGGACAAACAGCGAGCCATCACACCTCATGTTAAGCTGATGACAGTTAAAGCTTTTAGCATGTGGTAGAAATCCAGTTCAATTACAGAGAAGAGTGTCACATCCCCAAGAACAAAGAGACTGATACCACACAGCTATCTTGCCTTCTTGGTCTTCTTGAATGCTCCACACGGGGGCTGATAGTCTGGGTCTTTAGCCCAGGTTGGGTCGTCATTCAGAGGCTGAATGGGCTCCTCCTCCACTTCGTCCAGCAGCTGGTTGCCCACCTCCTCATCTTCGTCCTCTATAGGGTGGATGTCTCCTCCCTCCTCCTGCTCCACTGTCTCCACCTCCCCATTAGCTCCAACCTTAACCACCTACACATCGAACGCATTCATTGAATTCATCAGTAAGACAAGTCACAGTTGCTCAAGTGTAAAAGAGAAAGTATGTGCGATGTCTTTCGTTACTGAACAAAAAATGTGTACGTATTTTAAAGGCAACCAGAATAAGTCAGTTAAATAAAACTATAAATTCCTGTAATTTGAATTTAAATATATTATGTAACTGCACACCAACCATCTTCACAAATGAATTAGTAGTTCCAGTGTCACAATACTCCTAAAAGTGATGCAGCTGCTAGTTTTCAAATGCAGTCAGGCATAAAGTTAAAGCCCGACGATGAACGCGTCCGTCTGTTTACCTGAAAGCCCTCCGGCAGCGGCAGGGTGTGGCAGATGACCGGGTCTCCGTCCTTCGGCATAGCAGTGGTGTCTACAAAGGTGCCTTGCTGCAGGGCCTCAACGGTAGTGGCAGAGACCGGCACCTGGACCAGCTGGAGCTCCCCGAGACCCAGAGCCGCCTGCTCCTCCATGTTCACCACCTGAGAACGAGGGGACCTGAGGTCAGCACCCACCAGACAGCGAGACAAGAGGAACGAACTGGAGGATTCTATCACGTGAAATGGCTCCAGAGGAGCGCCTACCTGTAGAGTGATGATTTGAGTCTGGTCCACGGTTGTTACAGTTGCTTGGTGAGCGCCACCCGACACCCCTCCGACGACACCCACGGTCGTTGTAGCATCTATCACCTGCAAATCAACTCCATTTTAATGTTGGGCAGAGCTCCATACTCCAGCAGGGACATAAGGAATCCTCAGTTCAAGCTGAGAGTGACATCCAAACCATCTTTCTTTAGAGACCAGGCCTGCTTCCTGCTTCGGCTGCCAGGTCTGGACATAAACACAAAGCTCTTGACAGTGAGCTTACCTCAGTCTTCATCTGCAACAGGGTGGGATCCAGTGAGTCCATAACCATCATTTCAACCCCGGCTCCACCGTCCCCCACCCCAGCATCCATCAGCTGCTGCTGAGCAGCTGCTACCATTCTGTCCCCGTGACCTGAAACACAACATTTCTGGGAATAAATTATTTAACCACATTCTCCACAAAAACTTGCAATAACCATTTCTACTTTCACTGGAAATCTACTTCTGTGTGCTCTTTTTACATGTGGGACCATTTCATGTGCAATTAGTAAGAACCTTGTTCCAGGACTCCTGCTTGTCCCTCCACCATGCCCCCGGCTTCTGCAGCTTGCTGGAGGAGGTCAGCCACCATGGCATCCTGGCTGTGAATGGCCTGGATGGAGGGGAAGTCTTTGTGCGGGACCTCCACTACCCCTACACCCTCTGTTGGCCCTCCGTCCATGCTGGGTAGGAACTGAAATATGTGGGAACAAAAATGATCTAGCAGTGTATTCCACCTCTTTCTGGCTTTTGAAGCCATCAACTGGAAACACGTTTGCTCTATTACAGTGGGGTTCAGTCTTACACTATGAAGCAGATACCCGATTAGATAACCTCGTCTTATCACAATAAAAACCGTCAGACCCTTTCATCACACAAGACTGTAAACCAACGTGTTAAACTGCCAACATAGAGCTGACCCTTGACTGTCTGGTTCATGAAAAAAAAAAAACTCAGTTTTTTTGCATGTGTGTTCTTGTGTATCTGTGCACACACTGTGACGATGGTCGTAGCCCTACTTCTAGTTTGGTCTGACCAAACGGCCATTATATTCAATTTACTATGACAAAGTATTAACCCGCTGAACCGTTCCTTTGCTCCTGTCACAGCTGTGTTGGTCTCAGCCGAGATAATCATGGCTTCCTTGAGGCGCGTCTAGTTAAAGCACATGACGTGTTCAAGGACCGTCGGAAAGATACAAATCTGACGAGTATGACTATTTTCACAGCTTCTGGCTGTGATAAACGGTGTAGCTGGGCGACTGTGGCTCAGTGGTAGAGCAGGGTCGTCCTTCAATCAGAGGATTCAGGTATATGTGAGTGTGTCAATGATTACATAGTCCTGATGAACAGGTGGCACCTTGCATGGTAGCCATGTCAGTGTATGAATGATGACATGTAGTGTTAAAGAGATACAAGTAGAGTCCGTTTAGCTTAGGAGATTGTTTAAAGCAAACATTTTCCATCCCGGCTGCAGGTTTTGGGGTTCAGAGGGTTAAAAAGAAACAAACAGCATATGGACACATTTGAGAAGCTGGAAGTGGGAATGCTTTACGCTTTATAAAGGACAGAACTGTTAATCGTGTGCTATGAAAAAGAGGGCATCAAAACATTCATTGGCTGGTGTATTTCCATCTAATAGACATGAAAGAGTTGCAGTAGGATTTGTACACACACCATCATGTGACTATAATCATTCTGCTCATGAATCAAGTCCTGAATTCCAGGCCAAGAGTGATACATTAGCAGCACGTATTGCTGCTGAGTGTGGTTTAACAGTCAGAAGTGACATGCTCTGTTGGGTTGAGCTGAACGGACTCACAGTGGGCTAACGGAGCTTAGTTCTGCTCTTTGTGCAACTGCCTTGAATCTACTGCTGAAAGAAGGTGTTTGAGTGTGACACATTTCAAACAGCCCATTGTTGTAAATATGTTGCCACTTAACACTACTAGTGTTACCTGGAACAGCAACGATAAATTAACTGTTTTCATGATTTCTGTAGGCCGGGCTGCAGCATGCAGGGCTGTGATACAGCTGCTCTCCCTTTTGTTTGCTGCTGAGCTTTGCTGAATGAAATGCCTGTCTGCTACCTGACTGTCCCTGTCAACCTGAGGGAGGGAAGAGGGAAATGTTACACACACCCAGATGTTTCCTGCACACACAGACACGGTGACTGCAACAGCCTACACATCTCTGATAAAGTTAACTGTTCAAAATGATTTGAAAGCCTGTGGTTGAATGTCACCATTTGTAAACCCGGGAGGGATAAACTTCATGCAAATTAACTGTTTTTGTGAACATCAGTTCAAAGCAGAAAACTGTGCAACATTCGGCACTGATGCTTTTTCTTCAACCGCTGAAAGCAGCTTGGTAAAGAGTGTGTGACTACACACACACACTAGCACACGGTGAAAGGCTCCACACGTGTCTGGTAAGTAACAAGACATCAATAGAGAGAGCCGGCCAGGCTCATTGTTCCACTGCGTCCCTCTTTGTATGCATCTTGGTCACAAGGACTCACAAAAGCTGTCTTTGAAGGTTTTGTACAAGATAAGAATCTTTAAAGCTGAGGGTTTACAGGTATTGATTGATAACCACGGGCCTTGAAATCCTTTCTGAACATTTCACACAAGCTCTAAATCGTAATGTCACTTGTTTTAAAAGCACACGGAAAAAAGTCGCTGGTGATTTCGGTCCGTGCTGAATTGCCACACATTCACAGTGGTCCAGTAACTGAGTCTCTGTGTAGGCCACGGTGTACTATTTAACAAAGCAATGAACTCTTTGACCACGACTGCCTCATCTACCACGGTATGCCAAATACAGCAACACCACTGATATTTTGGATATTGTGTCTATTTTCCTCAACAACTAGAGTATCTAATAACATAACCTCGGAAAGTAGTCAACTCATATTGTTAAAAATACCACAGCTGCATTCTGGTCGGACGGGTCAATGTAAAGTGTACATGGGTACTGAACCAGGTGGAGCAGCTGCATGGCCGAGTTAGTGTCAACAACATCTGCTTGTTTGCAGGTTTCCGTGTCCACTTGTCTTAATGGTTCTTACTGGTGGAAGCCGGCGAGGCTCTTGTAAAGGCCTTCATAGATGCTTTGCAACACATTTACCACAACAAGGCGACGGCGCTGAGCTGTCGCCTCCCTGCCGGCATTTCTATAGCGGTATTTTTGTAGCTCTCCAAGCCGAATCGTAGAGGGAGCTCTCTGCTGTAACATACATCTGTGGCTGTGATGCTCAAGGTGGGCTTAGAATAGAGAGACAAGCGGGCAGCGGGTGCAACAACAACTGCCAAATCCGACCACAGCGCCGTTACGGAAAAGGGGCGAGAAGTGCGACATTTGACCGTGGAAGAGGGCTGATTTCGGTGGAAACACTCGTGGTGTGTTTGGTGTTAGGGAATCGGTGGCTGCTGTGATCTCCGTGTTACTCGAATGCCTCGTCACTCTCTCCGCTGGCCCGAGCGGAACTCTCCGCGTATTTACTGCGCAACCAGAAAAGCGTTTTGAACCGACTTACAGTTCAATACAAGCGAGGACAGACGCGACCACAGCCAGCTCAGTTAAATGATGCGCCAAATCGATGTTTTAATGTGGTTACTTGTTGGGATTCCAGCACTTTCAACAGTCCCAGCGTAACGCTACGACGGGGGAAGGGCCTAGCTTCTGTGCAGACCTAGCTAACGCTAACTGTGGGCTAACGTGAGTTGCTACAGCGGTTTAAGTTAGTATGAAACACGCTAAAACGTGGAGTCAGTCGAGTGTCGTAACATACTACGAGGCTCTTTGCGTGCACACCCGTAGTAATGTCATCGTGCATTTAGGCATGTGAATGTGTGTGTAACACCTGGCGTGTATTAGCTAAAGATAACAAGCTAACACTAGCTAAGGGCGATAACTTAAACCCGCCAGTTTCCATGTCGTCAAGGCTGTAAAGACGGGAAACAAAGAAGCGAGAAAATGGACGCCTCGGCCTAAACTCTCCAACCAAATCGTCGAAGCATTCGTAAGTTATCATCGACGATATTGTGACAGATGCGTGTAAAATACAGCGGGTTGTGTACATTTATGACTACTTGGGTTATTTAAACGTATTTTGACGGGGTTTTCGATAACGATAGAGGGAGACAAACACTCTCCGACGAGCTGCCGGACCCAGAGCCCCATCGTGACACCTAGAGGCCGATTAAAGATCCTGCAAACTCCCCCCATATCAGAAAAGTAGTGATACTTTACCTCTTTTTTCTGTGTTTCTCTCCCCGTTTAACTCGAGCTAAAGCAGAGAGCCTGTGCTACAAAGTTTAACACGCTGGTGAGAAACGCAGGCTTCTTCGCAGTTTGTTTTAATCCCTCTCTCGCTTTAGCAGAGTAGCCTCTGCCACAAAATGGCAGTTGTGAGCTCAGTGCGCCTGTGCGGCCGCTGGGGGGTGGTGTCGAAGCTGCTGCAGAGCCCCTGATTGGCCAGGAGGGGCGCCCCGTTGGATACATTGAAGCTCATTCATCACGATAGAATGAATGCTTCTCTCAGGACCCTCGGAGATATGTCAAAGTCTACATTGGAATTAGGCATAACAAGTAAAAATGTTGTAAGATATGAGTTCATTTCAAATAGAACAATGTTTCAAATGACCTGAGTGCATCTGTTGAATGCACAGTATCAAATTGTAGTTAATACTGTAGCAGTCGACTTGCTGTGTAGCATGAAGTCACATCTCTCAGGCATGTTTGCCCAAAATTAAAGTGAAAACATGACCAGGAAACCAAAAAAGTGCACAGAAATGACTGCCTTTAAAAGGTTTGAGTGTACAATCAGTAGTGTCCATCAATTATTAATCAATGCACCAATGATGGCTTCGGTCATGGTCCGTACGCTGTTACAGCTGCTGTCTCATCACAGTTTGTGAAGAGTCTGCTGATCGTCTCTCACGACCTAAAACAACAGGGCACTTCTACGACTGATTATTTATGTTATACTCACTGTATAATTAAAAAACATGGGACACATGGGACAATCTTTAAACACATTTTAATATTTTGTATATGTTTGACACCAGAATGCCTGGAAATATATTTTAGAAAAGAAAAAGAAAAATATATAATATTCCATTTCCAATGCTGCACAATGTATGCAGATTGTGGGTGAAAACAAAGTGTGCTGCAGTGTTTTTTTCATGTCTTCATTCTTAAATAAAGTATATCTATCTCTCATTGCATCTCTGTTACTATGAAACCACGAGGCACTTAAAGCACAGAGATGCAGATTGCTGCTGTCCTTTAGAAACCCAGAGTGTAAATACATTTAACACAGTGGAAGCCCTCTTCTACACATATACAAACAGTCCTATGTTGCTTATCATATGCTGTAGTATTGAACACAATATACAGCAAGCTATTTGTCTGATCCCCCCTCACAACATCTGAATGTTCTTTTTTAGCAACAAGACAGTACATCATTAAGTCATAATGCATCTATGATGCATGAAATTGGATTAGGGCTAGTGAGAAAAATCTGTTCCAAAATGAATCATTATAGAGATTATAGAGAATTCTTTCATTTCTGATTTTACATTTTTCTGCCCAAATCCTGATATTTTGTATCTTATTTCTTATTAATAGGAGTATTCTTAGTTAATATCTCTTCAGTTGATTCTTAATGTTTTTTTATATGCTGAATGACTTCAAAGGAACTAATGAGCAAACACACGTTGCTCAGTAACAGGGTTGGCACATTGTTTATTAGGAACCTGAGCCCTCCTGCTTGTCCCATTCTCCTACTCTACTCTACACCAATTCTAACTATGTTATGGAACATGAATGTCTGAACCAAATATCATGGATCCATCAGTTACATGTAGAGATATTTCAGTCTGGATCAAACTGACAGACATCAATACAACATGTTTACATGATAACATTAGCATACAGTATGAGACTGGAAACAGGAAATAAAAAGGCAACATCACAGTCAGCAGTGTGGAACAAATGAAAGGGTTACAATGAACCGGATGAATCACCGGGGCCAGACATCTTGAAATCTTCACTGACGACAGTCAACTCTTTAGGTACGTTGCAACTCTAAAGAATGACACCAGAGTTTTTGCATCCTGTTTTACCCGTTTACTAAGAACCACGTTGTTGACCTCATGCTGGCATTTTTCCCAAGCTTGTGTTGTGCATCTTTGTATACTGGATCAGTAAAGTGATAAAGGAATGAGTCCTAAACGATTACGTAGTATCTCATAATTACAAGCTCTTAAGAAAAAATCTCTAAAAATGAGGTCCTACATCAGAATTATGAAGAAATCCTCATGTTGTTATGAGGTTGTCATCTCATAATTACAGCTCTTGTAATTATGAGTTACTGAGTCATAATTACAAGAAGTACATGCTGTTATTATGAAATACTGAGTCAAAATGATAAAATACTCATCTTGTAATTATGTGGTCCATAATCACACAATAAGGCCTTTAATGTTTTCCTTGGTGAGTGCAATGGGCTTACTTTGGGAAATGGTCAGCAGCAATGTAAAGACTTTAGTACGTCATTTGTAGTAAGTGGCATAAACATACAAAAACACTGGCACGTTCCTTTAATAATTTATGAGTCCAGGTCTGGAGTCTGAATTAATTATGATTATTCCTATTCGAACGTTTTAGGATGTCAATGTGAACGCAACAGGCTAATGTAAATTCTTGTTCTTAAAATTTTTAGTTTGAGTCTGAGGTTCAACTGTTATTGATGTGAATTTAAAGAGAACTGATCTCAGACCTGGACGAACTGTTCTATCCCTACCCAGTAATCTGTCCCCCCCACAGCAGTATGTTCCGAGGTACAGTCATTGCAGTAAAAACACATCTTATAAAACAAAGTATACATTTACAAATGAAGACTCTGTTAAGATTTAAAAACAAAACAATTTACAATCACAGAAAACTGAATTCAAGTGGCATAGTCATATATGTATTTCAGTGGTGGGCCGTCAGGGCCTGCAAAGCCTTCTCTGCTGGCCTAAACACAATCACAAAGTTACAGCTATTTTATAATTTAATAATTTTTCATAAATACACTACATGTATTATAATTTATACAAATATTTTCCCCATTATCTTATTTTCTCACTGCACAGCTACTGTGTACTCACAAGTGCCTCCATGTGCAGTTTAAGTGAATGGGGACGATATTGTTGATTGTCATAGTCTTCAACCAATCAGATCTTTAGTTTGACATGTTTGGCGTATTCTTTGATGTGCCATAGCTGCTAGCTAGCCTACAAGTACGTCAGCATTTAGGTGCAGCTCTGCAGTGAGGTGCAGCATGTGCTGTGATTGGTCAGTGGGCGAGCACGTGACTATTGGGAAACGAAACTTAAGGTAGCCAGCAGAGCTTAGTCGGAGTAGCAAGAGTTCAAATTGAAAGATATGGAAGAAATTATGACATTTTTATCACTTTGCTTGGTGTAGATTATTTTCTTTTTTACCTAGCTTTGTTTTTTGTGGGATTAAACTCTGTCAACAAAGACAGGAGGATGGAGTTTGTCTTTAAGTGAACAGCATTTGGTAAGTCAACTGCGTTTGTTTTTTACATCTAATATCTGAATGGCCCTCCAGTGTGTAGCAGAATGCGTGTTCCGCTGCAGGTCTGCTGGATTGATTTATCATACTTTGTTGTCATATGAATATATGTGACTGGTTCTTGTGAGTTTGTTGTCATTGTGTTAATTATATAGATTTGGACTGTATGCATTGTCCGTTAATTACGAAGCATACCGTCATGCGCAGAGTTATTGTCCGGACAATTTAATCTGCTGTTTTCTTTTACAAAGCAAGAATTATGGTCTGGAGAAATATGGATTGTGTGGTGATTGAATCAGTAGGGAACAGCTAAACGCTGCAGGGAGAGTTTGTAGATTGTGTGCTGCTGTTGTTTTCCTGCTAAGCTAGTTTAGCGTAGCCTCCCAGAACACATGTGCGGTGCCTCAGCTGTGTTTTGGTTTGTTTTTTCTTGTTCCGGGTTCAGAGGTCACACAGCCCGTTGTCTCCTACGTGAGCGCAGTTCCCACAATTTAAGCTTCTGCATTTTCCAAATGCACTCGTATTATTCAAATGTATTGTTCGGTTCATAAGCCTCGTACCGAACGGTTTAATACGAATACGTGTATTGTTACAGCCCTAGAAAGAAATAACCGTAGCTGTGGCGCCATAATGAGGTTATTAGAAGGTGGTTCAACTGTAGTAGGACAGCACTGAAGGCCCAGGTATAAAATGCACGGCCCGCCACTGATGTGTTTCCATAAAGAATAAGATATGTCAATATTATAAACAGTAATGGCACTGAATCGCTGAAACCATTCTCTGTGCAGAAGCAGCTTCACACCTTTCCTACAGTCTCAAGCAGAACTACAATGTGAGCTGTGCTTTTTCATCCGGTGCCAATAATATTGTCAGCGTTCCACATAAAGGCCTGTGAGTCAGTCAGAATACTTCATTCGTTTCACAGCAGTAGAAGTGTTTGGAGCTGCTGAACCTGCATCAAAATGTCACACCAGGCTTCACAGACACATCCCGATGTGAAAGAACACGTCCGACGTATACTGTATGTTCTCATCATATCAACAACACAGTCCTATGACCTGCAGGACTCTCCAAAGTCAACCTCCAAGTCAAGAGTTTGATGCCTGCTGTGATGCGACGCGCTCAGTAGGAACGAGTACTGGTTTGGTTCTTCAAGATGTATTCCATACTTGCATTTCCTGAAGCCTCATGTTGACGCTTTTACAGCATCTGAAACCCCCAATATGTCAGATTCTTTTAGTGCCGAGAACCCCACCCTCCTCACTCAGTGATTGGCCAGGCGGTTTGGGGCTGTGACAATAGGCGGCGTTTGAACGTTTCTGTCAAGCTCTCACAAACATGTCCGACACCTTGAAAGCCTTGGAGAGACAGTCTGAACTGTGCAAAGTCCTCATTCATTGTGTGGAGACTGCACTAAACGGAGATGGGTGATTAAACCAGTAGGAGGCTTTCCACTCCACCTTCTGGTGAGAAGTAATACTTTTACCTTTAGATGTAGTCAGACTACACCTTGTATAAACTAGTTTGATTGAGGTGCGAGTGTAGTCGAGCCATGAGGGTCATAGCCAGAGAGGAACAATGATTACAGCCACCAATAACTCCTCAGTCTAATAACCTTTTTTTTTAGGAATTATGTTTTCAGGTTGACCATCCATACCGAGCTCCCAGGAAGAGTGCCGCGCTTTGAAGCTAATTTTACAAAGTGGCTAAACCTTGGAATGCCATGAGGCCCAAAAATCTTTTTCTCATCGACTTACATTGGAAAAGATACGTCTGCAAATCAGCGATTAGTTTTTTTCTTTAAGGTAAATCAAGTTCCCTTTGCAAACACTACGTGCTTAGTTAAATCAATAGGTCCTAAAAGTTGTAAAATGCACTAATAGCTGAATCCAGAGTTATTGTCCGTTCATGTGGAAGGGCCTGAGACCGAGCGGCGGGGAGGCGGGATTAACGGTGAAAGGGAACGCTAGTGCGCCTGCTCTCCGGGTTCACTGATGTGGAAGATTGCTGGAAGATCCAGACAACTTTATCTGATTTCCCTACTTGGAAGTCTAACTTTTTTTGCTTCCACTTTCATAGGAATGAACAGAGCCCCGCCTCCAACGCTGTTTCTAGTTCTCTCAGTCTGTCTGTCTGTCTGTCCCAATCTGGACGCGTTAGTTCAGGAACACCTTGAGGTAAGCTCCTCAAATATCGCACAAAAGTCAACTTGGACTCGAGGATGAACCGATTAGAATTTGGTGGTCAAAGGTCGCTGTGACCTCATAAAACACATCATATGCAAATTAGGACAATTTACCACAAAATATCTAACAGGATGAAATGATGAAGTGATGACATTTTACACAGACATGGATGTAAACTACAACTTGAGTGGTTGGCGGACGTATACAACCGTGAAGAGATAATTCTAGTTAAAAAAAATAAATCAGAACCTATCTTTCTACGAATACTTCAGAGTGACGCTTCAGTATGGATCCTAATGAGTTCACAAACTCAGAAATGTATATGTATAAGTTCAGAATATCTATATTTTGAGAACAAAGCAATACTCTCTCTTATTTAAGTGAGTCCATCACAGCGTTTTATGCACCAGTGAAGTGGTTCCCGTGGTGAAGTTTTCATTGCACAGTGCTGCAGGTCAGCGCTGTAGCACAAGAGGCCGGTCTCAGTCCTACTTCCTACAGTCCTAGTTTATACTGTTGCATAAATACTGTGCAGGAATACAATGTTTCTAATACTATGTTATTCCTAGGAGCAGTAATCACAAATCACGGTTGGCAAAAAATGCAACAGTTCGGCAGATTTCAAAAAGAAAAGAAAGAAAAGAAAGAAAAGGGCACCGTTTTCCTTTTTGGTCAAGGTCTTGACTTGGTTTCATTTGGACTCGGCTTTGACTCGGTCACAAAAGCACTACAGACTACAGCATGGTGCAGGTCACCACAGCCGTCTGGCAAAACCAGCAAGCATAAGCAGAGAGCCAGTGGCTTCAGTAAAGGCAGAGCTGTATGAGAAGAAATGTTCTTCAGTTTGCAGGCATGTCCGTCTGGAGCAGGATTGTTCAAAAATGTTTTTAGCCTAAACTGGAGACATCAGAACCCATTAAGAGAAGTGGTTCAACGTAAGGGTCGGGGTACAATGGAATATTTACTCTACGTATGCCCACTGGTTCACCAAGGAGGGAGTAATAAAACGAATACAAGAAGCTCAACATTCGTAGGCCGTGAAAGTGTGAATCATCAGACAAAGTGACTTGGAATAGCTCTCGAGACTTTTGCTAACATATTTGGATTTGTCTGAGACATGGATGAATGAGTTTCTCAGCATCCCCTCCATCCTTCTACTCCTCCCTCCATCCTTCTACTCTTCCCTCCATCCTTTCGTTCAAGCCTGCTCACATTGTACATTCTTCCCGACAGTTACAGTCCGACTGAGTAGTTAGCACACGTTGATGAACACAAACCGGTGTGTTTGTAGCTTACTGACTTTAAATGTCTGCCCAGTGTAAAGTAGTTCTCCATGTGAGTATTATTGCAACCTCTCCAACAGTGTATATACTGTATATGTGTTTTAGTGGTAGTAGTGGTGTGTGTGTGTGTGTGTGTGTGTGTGGGTGTGGTGTTAGAAAGCGGTGCTGGCCATGCTTCCTGGAGCGAAGAGTCTCGGTATGCTGTCCTGAGACGTCTCCACATGTCTGTAGGCCATCTTCCCTTCCTCACCTGCTCCACGCAATTCAATGAAGAACAAAAAAAAAAGAAGGGAAGTGGGATGAAAGAATGGACACATGAATAAATTAATGCGTTGATCCGCTCCACAGACATTTGTGTTGGACAAAGTTAAACGGTGGAAAACATGCAAGATGTATGTTTCTTATTTCTGCTTAATTATGGTCTTGTGAAAAAAAAGGAAAAAGGATGAAAACAAATACAGAAAAGCAATTATAGTTTGAGTAAATGTAAAGTGCATTATTATAGATAGTACATATCCATGTCTGAATCAATACAACCAGTAAAATGTAGCTGTCATTCTAAGGAATAGGAGGATTATTATTACCGAGCACTAGCAGTGCTTGTTTGGCAGCATCTCGGACTTCATCCTTGTCCGTTCGACAGAGATACACCAACTGGTCAATACTCTCTTTGGCCTGGAACCACAACAGGTGGAACACACTGGTCAGCGTGATGAGGACATATTACACGTGAACAGATGTAGATAACAGCTGTATGTGTGTGTACCTTGAGACAAGCTAAGGCCTTGCATCCGCACACTCTGGAGTCCACGTCCTGGTCTTCCAGCAGCTCCAAACAGCTGACCAAAGCCTGAGGAGGAGGATGGACACAGTATTGACACGTCTGCACTACAGGTCATTATGTACTGCTGGGTCTGCTGATGAAAAAACACTTCAAAGATAGAAGAGATGGATTCCTATCCTATCTCAGACCTCCTATCTGAACTTCAGAACTCCTAAGTGTAACTGTAAACTTGATCCATGCCTCTATCTATGTGTAGAATGAACACCACACTGTAGTGCATCAGTGATCTGTGTGACAGTAGTACGGCCATCAAATTAAAACATTTCATTTACGACGGCATCACCCGAATGTGTTGGTGAGCAGAAGAAAACAAAAACCGACAGCGTTCATGCTGATTCAGCAATAACTAACCCTATAAGAGTGTGTATCACTACAATGTGCCTTCACATGTCTGTTGTGTCTGTCCGCTTTGAACAGCACCAGCTGCAGTTCACAATTAAAGGAATGCATTCTGAAATGATGTTTCCGTATTTACAGATTTGAACAGAACTGCTTCCTTGGTGGAGGTGAGAGCATTTTCTAGTAGTATTGAGTCATCATTATGGATTTCCCATGTTTTTTTAGGGGTCCGTTCACACTGACAAAAGCTAATCTTTTAGTTTTTTGAAGTACAGACCTGAAAATGAGCATACGTCTCCTTTAAACAGTACAATCGGAGAAACATGCTTAGTGTCTCAGACATGACATGAGGTCAAAGAGAAAAGTCAAAAAGAACACAATTTATTAAAGAAAAATACATTTGAAATATTCTTATCTGAAGTGTTTGAAGCGTCCTGTGTCCTCTCACCTGCTCTCTCTGTCGGGGCTGGGCAGCCAAGCTCCTCAGCACAGAACTGGCAGACGCCGACACTTTGCCTCGTGGGTCTTTCAGTAGTTTGGCCACAGCGTGAAGCCCCTCTCTCCTCAGGCTGCACTCTGCAGGACGCCGCAGAGCGTGCACGATCACCTCCTGGTCACATGACGCCAGGCTCTGCACCAACCACACTGTTGGAGGGAGGTTATTGTCACCAATCAGAAGCCTTTTCGGCATTCATTAAAGGTAGGGTTGGTCATCTTTTTGTTGAAATTGTCATTACACCCTGACAGTTATGAATTAATCAAATTTCAGTCAGGAACACTCTCGTTATAGATTTTAACCATTTATTGCAACAAATGGAATACAGTTAAACTTGGCGATAATGGCTCCGCTCTTTGAATGCTCCCCGGATTAGCCAGCAGCTACTGAGCTAAGACCGGGAGCACGAGCAATAACCCCCCTGGGTTTACAGGACAGAGGTACATTTTTTAAATACATTTCAAACATTTGCCAGAAGATGAACTAACAAAGAGGTGGAGGCTGGGGTGGAGGAGGCGAAGCTTCGCCAGCAGTGTGGTCTGTAGCAGCGTAGATGTAGAATGAATCAGTGAGAAGGAAGCCATATTTAAATAAACCTCCGTGAAGTGAGAGTGGGCTGTGATTGGTGCGTGGCCGATCGGAAGCTATGATTCAATCGGCTGGCTGTCAGCTGGTTACAGCTGGGGCGTATAACTTCCGTATCCTGCATGAATTTACGCTAGCTTCATTAAAAAGAAAAGAAAAGTACGCGAGACAAAAAACATCAGCATTGACTTTTCGTGTCACATGGGGAATAAACCGCGGTATTTATTCTTCCTCGTTCATGATTACGTGCATAACATATGAAAAAAATGTCGTAGGATTATTTTTTGAAGGTATGTCTACGAACATTGGATAGACCAGCCTGGCTCATGTTGGTTGTTTACGTTCATCATGATAACTTTGGGGGAGTGGCTTTGGAGAGTTGACTTGGCGACTTTCTCTCTAGATTTAGCTAACCTTTGAGCTCGTGCCAATAGCTACTTTCATTGTAAAAAGAGTTGGCAGCACTGAGCTGGGTTTTTTAGTGGGATGGTTCATCTATCGTACTCTTGCTCGTTTCTCAACACTACTGAACCTAGCTTTAAGCTTTAAGCTTCATGTGGGTGTGATACCTTCTTCTGCCAGCTCGGTCATGAGTGTTTCCATGTCTATAATGCCGTTGGCCTCAAAGTAACTCCACAGCTGGAACAGCGTCACCATCACTCCGTCTCTGCCGTCACCCCGCCGCGGTAACCTCTGATCCAGCACTCGCTCGACCAGTCTCAGGAACACTGGACAAACACACACATACAGCTGTTAACATCGCGCACACACACACACTAACATGTACTGCACATGTCCAGATGTGGTTGTACCTGTGTCGGCCATGTTGCCAGCCCTCTCAGGCAGAATCCCAGAGTAGAGTGTAGACAGTGTAACCAGGAAGCTCTCAGCAGACACGCTGTACACGCTGCCCTGCCCCACACACTGTTGCCATAGTGACACAGCACCCAGGCACAGGCCCAGCTGTGGTATCACTGTGACGGAGGACGATAGGACGGAGAGACAAGGGAGGAAAGGTAAGAGGGAGTCTTTTATTTGTGGATCAACTTACTGAAGTTTCACCTTTGCAGACGGAGACTTCACAGAAACACTAACACGGACATCAGGGAGAAGTTTCAGAAGCTGTTTGACCAACCGACAAGGGAACAGAAACCTTTCGTTTTTCTCACTTTTACAACATGTCGTCTATCAATCCACATGGGTTGCTCTCATTCCTGCTGTTTGATCCAACCCTAACCATCCTTCATGACTATAATAACCAGTCACGACAGCGTGTGGCTGATATTGTTTTCACTCTGTAGGTCTGTGTGTGTGTCATAATGGCAAAATGTGGTCCTGGAGACACCTACTGTGGACAGATGTTCCAACATGATGGAGTCGAAAGCACACAAGACGCACTCACGAAACTTTACAGGCGTGTATTTGAGATGAAGGCTGAGTTCAAAGATGGGTGAGGGCCGAGAGAAGGGGACGGAAGTATGAGGGTAGAAAGTCTACATTGATTTAGATGACGTGTGCAAACATCAACTCTGAGTGATCCTGTAAAATCCTGCAGCATTTTGATAGAAGTGGTGCTACAGCAACTCAGGATTCAGCACAACTGTCCATCACTAGTCGTGTTTCCATCCAGTTGTCAAGTTGAATTTTAAACAAACAATGTTTTGTGGAATTCGTTTGAATTAGTCAAGTTGTAATTGTCCTTTCATGTCAGCTAGTATTGTTTCATGCTGTCCTGAGACAAAGACAAACCTATGAACTGATTCAAGGGCTGCCAACAGCAGAAACAGCCGATCAGTCATGTGACTTAGGTCAGCACTAAGAGATAATTCACAAGTTATTTGGTAAAGGCGTTTTCATAATCTGTTCAGCACATCAACTTATTTTGCGCACTCCATACAGTTTTTTATAATGCGAAACTTCAAATGCGATACTTTGTGTATTTTGATTAAAATCCAGATGAAAATGTAGAGTAAATTAAAGTAAAGTAAAAAAGTTATTACGTATCTCATTTAGTGGATGTGTGCTCTCTTGGTTTCTGTGTTTTCTTGTAGTTTATGTGTTTTGATCAGCTACTTGTTTGATCTTATAGCCTCTGTTCAGCAGTGACCAGCAGAACAACACTATGGAGAATCCTGTTGTCAAATGAATAAAAACGATGTATCACTTAATGCAAGTTAGCTGACTTGCTGCCAGGCTCATCTTATCAGGAAGCAACATGCACTGTGTACTTTAGGTCGTCATTCACTGTGCCTTTGTCATAAAAACAGCTGTTACATGCACCGATGTGTATTTGATCATGTGTTGATGTGTATTGGTCATCTATGGGTCACCGGACAGCGGGGAGCAATTTATCAATTTGACCAACATCATGAGACGACACACGGAGGGCTCAGTGGAAAAGAGACATTACGCTCAGGGCTTTTCTTGTGTGACACTATTGTGATAGATGCTGATCATGAGGTCCAGACACACGCGTAGACTCCAGCTCTACCTTCAGCAGGCGGTCTGAGGCGTCTCGGGTTGTCCTTGGCGATGCGTCGGATCATTTCCAGGACTCGAGCCTCCCTCAGCAGTCTGTCCAAGGCGAACATCTCCCCACAGCGCAGCGGACCAAACATACCCAGACACTGCAGACAAGATGTCCGATATCACTCATGTGGTCCACCGTTTCAGTGCTTACACGGTTTGTTTATCAGAGAACACACCAGTCTGATGTCGTTTTCACACAGAAATCTTGATGATGACTAAAACTGCTACCACCGTTCTGCTACCGCAGTAGTACAACTACAACAAACACTACAACTAGAACTGCTAAAGCTACTTTTTCAAAATGTACGACTTTGACTTACTATGGATTTCCACAGGTTACAAAAGCATTTAACCTTCTTCTAAAAATGAATGCCAACCACTTCATACTTCAAATTATGCCAGATAATCAGAAATAATATGTACTGGTAAAATTGAAAAAAATACTTCTACTTTAATACTTGAACTATTGTAAACACAGCCGTAACAAGTACCTATTCAACTACTACGGCTCCTTTTTCTTCACAACAGAACTTCAAATTCAACTCCTTGAATAGTGTAGTGATGAATAAGATCACTCTCCTCCTCTTTTTGTCTATAAAGTGCTGCTTATGTCTAAGATGGATTGACAGATCAAATATCTCTGCTAAGCTGGAAGCTTGACATTCTGAAATCAAGCAACTTTTACTTTGAAGGCGAGCTGTCTCTGTTTCAGACTCTCAACTTCCTTTACTTCATTTTCATTATTAAAGTTGGATAATGGAACAAGCTGACGTTTTGGTGCGCTGAATTACGTTGCACATGTTCATTCAATGCGACAATAACACAAATCGTTAACCGTGTTGAAGCAGAATAACATGAACACAAGTAGACCAATGAGACGAGGTAATACCCCGAAACTGACATTGTTCATTATACAACGTGAACAATGGAAAATGAATTATACTTCTTACCCAAGAGAAGAGCAACAATAAGAACACTTTGGTGAATCCCAGAAATCATTGGGTACTAACAAAATAAGAGGGAATTTGTTCTTATCGCTTCCTGCATGAGGCCCTTTGTCCCATGAGATGTGCACTGAGCAGCTAGAGACCTGAAATGACATAAGAACAGTGTCCTACCAACAGCTGAGTGCTGCAGTTCTCCAGGTGGACCACCAGGGAGCGGTCTAAAGTGGTGCAGCCTGTGGTGAGGGGGGAGGTGGGGCTGTCCCAGCCTCTGTCTTGCAGAGACCTGCAGACACACAAGAGGCACTTTCAATGACATAATCAGTGTTATGATTACGTTAACACCGTTAGTGTCAGGATTTAAGTTCAGTCCAGTTTATTCATGCTTTTGTGTCCCTCAGTGGGGAATTAGTCACTCAGCATAGCAAATACAGACACATAGGATAACAGACAATATAAAACAGGCAACACATAATCAATTAACATGATATAAAAACAGTGTTACAATAGTGGCACAAATTGAACATTATCACACACACTTCAGCCTTGGTTATATTCACAAACAGACGCGTAGTAATTCTGTTTGTAGTGTGCACTTGGAGGACACCGTCCACACATGAGCAGTACATCGCTAGGCTCCCATTTGTAGAGCCACAACAAATTGGTGGTTCGCAGACGTCCGCATAGAACCAACGTGCACAACCTTTGACCATATGTACGTCACGCTTACCCTAGTGGACCTTTGCATACTTCCGAATGCTTAAAGTATGACTTTGGCTTAAAGCGACAATCCTTAAGATTTCAGTCCACTAGAGTAAAAACAAAGATGTTGAGCTCAGCGTTTAGCTGTCTGGATTCCATACTAACATGCTATTTTAAGAATTTTGTGTGTAGTTCCATTTTTTGTCTGTATGTACCCTGGAGGCAAACTCCGATTCTGAAAAATGAAGTCAGTGCTTCATGTGTTAAAGCTGCATTCTCTCTAATGTCCACCAGGGGGCAACTCCTCTGGTTGTATAGAAGTCTATGAGAAAATGACTCTACTTCTCTCTTGATTTATTACCTCAGTAAACATTGTAAACATGAGTTTATGGTCTCAATCTCTAGTTTCAAGTCTTCTTCAATACAGCATGATGTTCATTTAGTAAATGATGGTCCATTTAGAGTCAAACAGACCATAAAGCAGGGGATGCTTTAGGGCGGGGCTACACAGTGATTGACAGGTCTCTATACAGCGTCTCTACGTTACTCCTCCTCAGTCCAAATATGGTCACTTACGTTCACTGGTTGCAAAAAAAACACGATGGCGGCCAAAACGCTGACACAAGGCTTCAAAACATCAGTCCACAATGGGTGACGTCACGACGTCTACGTCCACTTCTTATATACAGACTGTGGTTTATACAGCACTTTTTCTGGAAATGTCACCACAGACACCCAGTTCATAATACTGCAAATATATAAATATTGCAAAACTTTCATCAGTGGGACATATAGGCTGAATTAGTGCTGGGCGGTATGACCAAAAGTGTGTATCACGGTATTTTTTAAGATTCTGGCGGTTTCACTGTATTGTTTTCTCCCCTTGACTGTGTTGTTATAGGTTTATAGTGGCTTACTCTACTGTCAGGAGTACATAGAATATAAACACATGTTAATGTCATCACGTTTGTTCGTATAATGTTGGGATAGCAGTTTGGCTGAAGTATTGTCGCCCCGGTCAGACGTTCCTTGAATCCAGTGTTTTAATCGTTGCTCTGAGTCTTTCTGACTGTCTGTAGTGGGACCATGTCCTTGCAGAGCTGGATCGTTATTGCGTTCGTAATGTCGCTCCACCGCTTGCTTTTCTTGTCTGCTAGCGAGTTGTACCCAGCATGCTGTTCGGCAGTGTCATTTTATAAATGTACAATTATTAGTGTTACAAATTGTTTATGTGTCACAAACTGTTGTGTCGTGGTGATGTGCCCTGTTAAAGAGTGTTAGTTGTGGGTTATTAATTGTTGTTATGAAGTTAGAATCATGACTACGGTCCCTCTCAATACATTTAAAAGTAGCTCCGCCCACAGCGCCCCTAGTGGCGAACAATATATTCTGCTGCCTGTTGAAGAGTGACAGCAGTTGTTGCGGCTATGCACCGGTATGACGGTGTGTGAAAAATTCATATCATACGGGAAATGAAAACCGGTATACCGCCCTGCACTAGGCTCAATCACACATTTATGTTACTGCCTTCAGTGAAAGATAGTGACTTAACAGACATTTATCTTCATTTAAATACATTGATTTTGCATTACATGCATTACAGATGGCCCTGAGCATCCTGTAGCTCTGTCCTTAGGGCAGTAGCTCCAGTGAATATGCCTTTATTCACAACTTTTCTTGATTGGCCAGCTGTGCAGAGTTAGTCTACTCCTAACCCATAATACCAAAACCTTATTTAAATGTATTAGTGATGCCAGCAGCATGGCTCGAGGTCTGTAGGTCAGTCTGCCCACCACTTTGTTTTGGGCTGAAATATCATTGGATGGATTAAGACGAAGTTTTGTAGACTTTCATGGTCCTCATAAGACCGTTTATTAAAGGGCCACCATGAGGGTCGCAATTGTGATTTTGAGTGAAATATCCCAACATGTTCGCCGTAACTTTTCCTCTAGTGCCATCATCAGGTCAGGTTTTAAGATTATCAATACTTTGGTTTATGAATACATATATTACATTCCCATCAGCCTCAGCTGTAGTATGTGTTTAGTGCCAGTTAGCAAGTGTTAGCATGCTAAAAATGTGTTAGCATTTTGCTCCCTGCACTACTGTGCATAAGTGCAGATCAACATGGCTGAATCTTAGTCTTGTTGAATTTACATTGCCAATATTGAATATTTGACCATATTCATGTTTAAAAAGACTTTAAGGCATTACTAATGGTGATGAAATGATCCAGTAAACTGGGTTAAAATGTATGCTTATTAAAACGAGTGCGTGAACTGAAAAATAATTCATACTGTTTCTTAGTAGGTGTCATTATAAAACTATTTTTAGCAAGAAATGAGATGACATTTTTAGCTTAAGATATCATAACCTACACAGGGGTACGACACTATATACAACAACAAGACATGGAAAGAATCTAGCCAAGAAAAATGAATCCCTCTATTTCGAGGAAGTTATGAAAACACGTTTTTTCCAGCCTCCTCTCAGCTGCAAACAGCAGTTTAATTAACAGAGCCGTGATGGTACAACACGGCTCCACTAGATGGCAGCAACACTCTTCAATAACAGGAGCTAGATGAGACTGGACGTCTGCTTACTGGGAACAAATGAAACCGTGAAAACACACATTTTTTACTTGATATAGGAACAAATCTTAAATCATTCACATGTATAGAAAATGACGTTTAGGGAGAACTTCAGTATTTATCAACCTGGAAACTATTTTCACATATTTAGGTTCAAAGTGAAAAATAGGGACAATGTTTTTTGGAAATTGGTCAAATTGGTGATAACAAAGAGACCCGATCAAGCAAAAGGTAAAGAAACAGCAGCAGTGTTTAATATCTCTGGAGGGTTCTTTCCATGATGGAACACCTGAAGTGGACATATATTGACAGTGAGGAGTTTCCCCGAGTGATGACATTGACACCTGTTTCTCCCTCAATAGTATACTGGACCAATTAAAACATTTTTTGTCCCATTAATAAACATGTGAACATAGTGTCCTGGTTGAACATGTCATTTATTTGACTGACTGATGAAGAGTGTGCGGTGGTTTTGGATAAATCACACATTTGGTTGGGTTTCAGTATTTTACACTTGCAGTTCATTTGTCAGCACTGACCTTCCACTTCTACTCCTCTTGTCGCCCTTCTCCTCCTCTTCCTCCTCCCAGTCAGATGTGTTGAGGAAATCGAAGCTGCCCAGAGCCGTTTCCACTGTGAGGCTGACCGCGCTGGGCGACCGGCTGTGTCTACCGCCCTACACACACACACACACACACACACACACACACACACACACACACACACACACACACACACACACACACACACACACACACACACACACACACACACACACACACACACACACACACACACACACACACACACAAAGTCAGACCATACGTCAATAGTCAGGTATGTCTTTGATGCCCACAGCAGTACAGATGAACACTCCTCATGACTCTCAGAGCAGAGTAACTGCTGAACTGCTGAAGCTACAGCATCAGATAAACAAGAGCATTCTTTCACATAACTAGTTGCTAATATTAACAGACCACAGGGCAGACTGGTTGTCAGGTCTCTACCAGAGACGTATACGGCGTCTCTAAGTCACTCCTACGCGTTGCAAATATGGTAACTTCTGTTCATTAGCTGCCAAAAACACAACACAGGAACGGCCGTAATCCAAGATGGCGACGGCAAAATCACCGAACTCAAGGCTTAAAAAGTGAGTCCACAAACCAATGGGTGACGTCACGATAACTACGTCCACTTCCATACAGACTATGCCTAAACCTAACCGAGTTATTTCCTGTGAAGACGGGAGTTTATTTTGAAAAGACTGCATGCATCGACATAGTGCTGGGCGGTATACTGGTTCAACGGTATACCGGTTTTCATCATTTCCCGTATGATATGAATTTTTCACACACCGTCATACTGGTGCATAGCCGAAACAACTGCTGTCGCTCTTCAACAGGCAGCAGAATATATTGTTCGCCACTAGGGGCTCAATGGTCGGAGCTACTTGTCTTAACTGTATTGAGGGACCCTTCATGGTTATAACTTTATAACAACAATTAATAACCCACAACTAACTCTCTATAACAGGGCAAAACACCACGACACAACAGTTAAACATAAACAATTTGTAACACTAATAATTGTACATTTATAAAATTACACTGCCGAACTGCATGCTGGGTACAACTCGCTAGATAGCTAGACCGCTAGCACAACAGTCTGCTAACAGCTGGAGAGGCTCCGTCGCTACCGTAACGTTACATTAAAGAACAGAACAGAGCGATGCAGGATGAACAAAGACAGACCGGAGATGCACCGATACAGTCTGTGCCCAAGAGAGGAGCTGTGTCTGCTGTTGTTGCTGCTGGTGGTAACACAAGCAACTCACTCCATCACCTCAGCAGAAAACATGAGTTGGAATACCAAGAGTGTGATGACGGTCGTCAACCGGTAACGTTAGCGCGAGTGAAACAGTGAAGCCGAAGGGTCAGACATCGCTTGAAGAGGCTTTTGCTCGAGGCAGCATATGACAAGAAAAGCAAGCGGTGGAGCGACATTAAGAACACAATAACGATCCAGCTCTGCAAGGACATGGTCCCACTACAGACAGTCAGAAAGACTCAGAGCAACGATTAAAACACTGGATTCAAGGAACGTCTGACCGGGGCGACAATACTTCAGCCAAACTGCTATCCCAACTTTATACGAACAAACGTGATGACATTAACATGTGTTTATATTCTCCTGACAGTAGAGTAAGCCACTATAAACCTATAACAACACAGTCAAGGGGAGAAAACAATACCGTGATATCCCGTGAAACCGCCAGAATCTTAAAAAATACCGTGATACACACTTTTGGTCATACCGCCCAGAACTACATCGACATGTGTTGCAGGACTTTCGTAGGAAAACAGTCAGGATACGCTGTATATTCAAAATGAGTACTACTCCTGCTCTCTGACTGAGCAGCACTCATTCCTGCACCGGTGAGGTGAGAGTGCTGCAAAGGGATTCTTATTGGGACAAAGTACAATACAAACTCTTGTAAACATTTGTGAATTTGAGTTCACATGCACTTCACTTGGATATGTGTATCCCAGCGATCAGCATTATCGCTAGCTATGTGTTTGCTAGCAATTAACACAAGTGACTAACAGGCTAATTGAAATGATAATGGCTTTTCTGCACTAATAACCCACTCTCTGACATTGCTAACAGCGTGCATCTTTGCAACTGTATGTATGAAGCCTGATTAAGAGGCACAGAAAAGTAGCCGGGAAATTATGCACGTAAAAAAAAGACTATTGTTATTTATATATGGATATGACTGATACAATGTTTCAACCACTGATGGTCATGATGAAACCCCACATCATTATCTCCTAATTAACTGTAATTAGTTATCTGATAGTGGACATTTTCTTTGATTGAGATTAATTGAGCAACTTGTGTAATCTTATCGCCAGATGTGATTTACATCATACTGTATGTTAATACTCTTTACTTTCAGACATAATAGAAAACATGGTCGATGTATATCTCATTTGCCAAATCATATTATAATATGTGAGACAACAAGCAAATAATGTAATTTAAAAAATATTGTTACTTATTGTCCAAAATATTCACATGGGATCTTTGTGATCACACAGATTATGTAATCAGGAGATGGTGACGTGACAATTCAACACATACCAAGCATAAATCACTTCTTCACCTTTACCTGAGGAGCACCATCTTGGGTTGAAATTGTGTAATTCATATCCACATTAAATAAACAAAGTGGGGAAAAGACAGTGGCGTTACTTCTACTTGACAACTTGTTTTTACAAAGTAACAGTTACTTTTGTTGTACGTTTTTTCCCCGCTTGGACCACCTGACACTGGAAATTATGCTTTGCAAATAGTCCACCGCTTCCTGTATCCGCTGTGTGGCGCTACAGAACACGCTATATCAAGTGTAAACCACATTGAGTAAAAGCCAGCAGGTGGCGCTGTGAGTATTAGTGAAAATTTGCTTGTGGACATCCTCAGGCTATGAGTGTTATCAAGCATGGGGAGTTTGGGACCGTTTAGAAGAAATCCAGCTGAGTTACATCAGCTTTTTTGATGGGTAATCATGTAATTTGGCTGCCCACTAAATTTGAGACTGATCTGGTCAACTGGCTAGGAGGAGTAAATAAAAGTATAAAATGTGACATTTCCTTTTGCCGGTAGGTGGCGCTATGAGTTATTGAAAATGTTGACATTGATATATGCTCAGACTTGAAGTAGCACCATGCATATGTAATTTTTTGCAGATTGAATAATGTACTTTGGAGTTATAATAACTTTATTGTTCATGCCGAATGAGGCAAAAATGGCCGCCACGCCACGTCAAGGTTCTTCCATGAAAACTCACGAATTTGATAACTTTTCATCACAAAGGTCTGAAGAGCATCCTGACCAAATTTGAGGTTGATCACATTAATTCTTTAGGAGGAGTTTGTTAAAGTACAAAGGCTAAAAACTGCAAAAAGTGACAAAAAAACAAGGCGGGTTTACTGTAGCGCCGCCTAGTGGTTGAATGAAATGAAAATGTCAGGGTATATTACAGGATGCAATGTGCACATATGCTGAAAATCTGGTGATTTTAGGACAAATGGTTGAGAAGCTATGTGTATTGATATATAAGCCACGCCCCTAAGAAGTTTATTGGTCCATATCTTGTAAAGATATCAAAAAGCTTTTAATAACTTTTGATGATGTCGATCCAATAATGATCCAGGGCAAATTTGGTAGCAATCGGACACAGCGTGCAGGAGGAGTTTACAATTTCTTTTTCACAAAATTCAAAATGGCGGAAAATCTAAGTAGGCAAAGTTTAGGGGTCTGAGAGGCTTTTTTGTAGAGCTAGCGGAGCTGGACATGTGTGTCGAATTTCAAGTGAATCGGACATACTGGCCAAAGGGCGTTGCCGGTCCAACTTCTAGGGAGCTTGAGAGCCATTTTTTTACACACAAATGTGCAACCTATATCAGATGGCGTGCAACATTTGGTGAGTTTTTGAGTATGGCAAGTCCCCCAAATATGCGCCCGATGTACTATGTGCATTCAAATTTCAATTGGGCCTTCGTGGCCTGATGTTGTCGGTTGCTCGGACCCTAATTACAATTACTACAAACCTCTAAAAGCAACTTTTCTTGTTTCCCACACATGCTCCATCCTCACCTTTAGTGTGACCTGCAGCAGCTTCAGCTCTTGCTCCAGTAGTTGTAACTCAGGGAACTGTCCTCTATAATCATCCAGAGAGGAAACCACAGCTGCCAGGGCATCTTCAAGCCCACTGTCCACAGGATCGTCACCCTCCCTGGAGAGACAATCTGCTCCTTCATCTGGCGTCTCCTCCTCCACCGACACCCGGCGGGCTACATACGTCACGTCCACGCTCTCTAGGCACGTGTTGCACTCTGGCGGTGGGTTTGTGTTCATTTGTGACAGAGTATTAGAGTCCACTACTTCAGTCCTGGGAGGGGAGGATGATAGGACAGAGCCGGACAGGTCCAGTTCCTCCCTGTGTATATCTGTGACGTCGTCAGGTCTTGTGTTTTCTTTGAAGACAGCAAGCCTGGTTGGCGACATGTCAGCGTCTGAGGCAGTACAGCTGGGCGGCTCAGGAGTTCTGCTGGACAGCTCCATTTCGATGTCATTGACGGACAGCCCTGAAGCCAAAGACATCACCTCTCCGGATTCGGCTGATCTGTCCGTTAACACGATGCCATCGGTGCTGTTTTCACTGATGTGGCTCAGAGAGCGCGAGTAGCTGCGGGAGGCATGGCTGTTGGTCGAAGCCCCATCCGCTGTGGTGGAAGACTGTTTCCCTGCGTCCTCGCTGTCAGGTCTTGTCATCACAGTGACCTTCCCCTTTTCCTCTTCCCTGCAAATCAGTTTGAGTGTTAGTTCATGTTAGTATTGACACTAGCACACAATGCATCTCTGTCTCCATGGTCAAATGTAACAATGTCACATTATGAGACTGTAAAGTATAATTTAAATAAATTCCACCCAAAAAAGAAGCACAGACATTAAAATCAGACTCTACCTGTCGCTCTGTGCTTTGTGTCCGGATGTGTCGGGAACCTCCCTGATGGTGCAGACTTTGTGGGTGGAGTTTGGAGTTGAGGAGGAGGAGTCTCTGGGGCAGAACGAGATGTCAGGCTGTGGGGAGGAAGTCCCACTCACAGCTGGCTGGATGTCTGGTGTCACCACCACTGACTGGAGAGTGAGAGAGATGGAGACACGCTGAGTCACACAGACAGTCCAACCCAACGCAAAAACAAAAGGTGTGTCCCGTTTGTTCCCCCTCGGTTTTGCTCGTTCTGATATAGAATGATAGACCGGTTGGCTGAACCAGATCAAACCCTCATTGAACAGCTGCTCTACTGCTGTCTGCTGAATTTCTTTTGATTTGTTATTGCATGTTTTCCCTTCACCGAAGATGTTAGATACCAGTACAGGAACTACATTGTGAGACTTTAAATGCAGCTCTTCTAGTTCTTAGTAGTTTAGGTACACAGCCTCAAATCTACGGAGAGACTGTTCTAACCGACCGCATCGTCGTTTGCAATGTTAGCTTTATTAGTGCTGTTAGCACCGTTATCTGCAAGCTGTCGTAGCTGTCGTCGTGTTGAAAACCGTGTTAGATATGTTTTGAATTTCAAATTCAGCACTTTTAATGTTAGGGTTAGTTAGGGTCAATATGGTTTCGACAAAATATATTTGTATGTGATGGAAAAGCTGAGATTGTTGTAATGAATATCTATTCTTCTATTACATCTCCCAAAATTAACTCAACACAGTTTCTATATTCCATGTCAATCCATGTGTTTACAACATATGGACAAGTATCGTTATCTTTTGTACGCTTATCCTTCCTAACCAGGAAACAGACCAATCCTGCACATCTTGATGAAGCTGAGTTTTGACAGAAAAAGGCAAATTCTCATTCCAAGATAGTTTTCTCCTCAGAGAGAGGAAAAGGGTGGAGCCGAGGTGACAATGCTAGTGTTGCAGCACTCTTTCTCACATAATATACCTTCACAGTGATATAATAATTAAACAAAAGTTAATGTTTGATAAAAACTACAGTGGCCAGCAGTCTTAGGAAATACCAAAGCCTTCTTTAAAAATGAAACTAGATATGTGTGAGCAGCTTTTAAAGAGGTAACCATAGACTGTATGTGTAAGAACCAATAATGGTTCTTCAACCTGTTAAAAGTGAAAGACACACACATGGATCACCATGATGGAGCAACATGCAGACACATTAGCTTCAGATTCAGTCCCTTCCACTGTTGATCTAACGTACAAACCAATCCTTAACAAAGACAATGACACCGTGGTAGACAGAGAGAAGAGCTGGATAGAATCATAAAGAAGGTTCATCTGTGTGTGTTACCTTGTGATGTGTAGAGTTGCGTAGCCCTCCCACAGAGAGCCGAGGACTGGAGGAGTCATCAGAGGATTCGGATGAATTAGACCACGCTGTTCCGTTCTCTAACTCTTCATGACGCCGGAGCATGTTCTATAAGAGAGCAGCGCTGTGTTAAAGGCTGGACTGAGGAGAAAGTGGTGGCTTAAATGTATGTTCTTGGCGCTTTGACCGCCACAAGCAGAGCGTCATCTCGTCCCATTATATTCAAGAGGAGGCAGACAATCTGGATTGATAAATAGCACTAGAGGAAAGAGGAACAATATGTGCGTTAAATGTTGGAGTGAACTGTCCCATTAAACTGTAATTCCACTGTGCTTTCCATTATTTAAAATCCTGGAGGCTAATTGACAAACACAAAAAGAACTGAGGGCCTCACTTCCATTCTGGATCCGGGCCACGAGCTTCAACAGACTGACAGCTGGCCGGCTAAGACTGGCCAACACCACACTGCAGACTCAGTGAGCCGCACGGCAACCCAGCTGGCCGGTTCCCACATTTCACACACTTAGTGATTATTTTCGCTGTGTAAGACTCTGGATTCTTCCACTTTGCTGTGCAATTGGATCAACAGCTTTTGACGATTCAGGGTGCACCGATTAAACAATCTCAAATACACAGTCATTAATTATCTTCAGTTCATATAACGAGCAGCGTTCAACTCTGCTTTGTTCTCTTCCATTCTGCTTCAGTGACCACATTTGTAGAAAAGTGAGCGTACTGCACAAGAACAGCCGAATGGAAACGGATATGTCAACAGAGAACCTTGAGGCAAAGCTAAGTGGACACACGGGAAGTTTCAGAGAACTTCTCCCTATTAAACTGCTATGGGATGTTGCAACATACTAAGACCTGGTGACTAAACAAACAACTGAAAGTAAGTTGATCAATGTGCCAAAATGAATGGAATTATTGTAAAAGCTGCTCTATTGATATAAATATTTAGTACAAACTAACATCTGTGAGACTACATTGTTTTAATAGATGACAGGAGCATCAGAATGGTAACTAAATTATTGAAGCTGCTACAAACTGACACTGTGTGTTCCAACACCCACACTACCAGAAAAAAGATGAAGTATGTCCCAATACATAACATGTCAAATGCCGTATGCCAACAGCACCAGGATGTCCTAGCTATTCTGACCCACAATCCTCTACACAGCGGATGAATGAGAAAGAGGGTCAAAGTTCAAGATGCAATGTTATGAGGCAGTAGTGAGGAAGTAGTGAGTCCCAGCTGAATGTATACTGAACAGTTCGTAGCTTGTGAGGGCGGATATGGTTTGTATTAATTGTAAAAAGAATGCGCTTTGTAACGCAGCACCTAACTTCAACATATCGACCAGAAACATGACAACATTACAAGTCATCAGTCATCATACTTATCATAGCATTGTTACACAACGCCTCAGTGTGCTTCAAACTAGGTGCTTTTCGGATTGTCTAACAGCATTTGAAACACATTTTACAACGCTGGAATCAAAAGAGGGTTGTGTCCTTCTATTTCCTTGTGACCTTTAAAAATAGACAACGTGACGATCACGTCCACTTTGTTTGTGCAGTGCTTGGCCGTGTGTGCATAGGCGTGAAAGGAGGTGGGGGCTTGAACTGCTCTCTCAAGCTTACTTTTGTCATTTTTCAAACAGCTGCTTCCATCACAGTTCATACTTAGGAAGAGCAACACCATGAATGATCTTAAGGGGAGAATGTTGCATTTGTTAACTAAAAAGTTGATGTGTGTTTTGGGCTGATGAGACAAGATACGGTAGTGGAAGGCCAAAGTCCACCACCGCCAAACACCCTGCGTCAAAAACAGCCCCCCCCCCATTCACAATCTACAACCTCCACAAGGAAGGGGCTCGTGGAGGTGCCATCCATGCCCCTGTCGTATTTCCTGTCTCAACGAAAACTAAAACTGCCCAAACATGGCAACGTTTTGGATTTGAAGCCGACAAAAGAGGTGAATCCACAGACCATAGACTTGCTTTACTGCCACAAGGTGGACTGGTGTCGCTACGCTCTCATTCATGGTCTCTCTCTCTCTAGTCTAGTGTTACACATAGTAAGTCAAATTGGTGGACTTTCCCTATCCAGTGTTTGGTGTGATATCAAACCGGTTTGAAAATGATGACATCGGCCCGACCCAACCATTCAGAACAGGTAGAGACACTTTTCGTCGTGGTCGGATGACGAAATGTTGTTTGAGATCATGTAGGGGTCAAATTCCTAGCTTTTAAAGGCATTTGTTATCAGTTTCTAAGGCCTTCACACTCAGCAGCACTTTTGAGAGGTGTTCAAGGAATAAAGGATAATTCCTGTTTTATCAACTTAGGTGTTGCAATCATAGTTTTCACCATAATTTGTATCACTCATGATAAGTAATGGTTGTAATCTGAGAACAGAGCGATACCACTACACTGAAGTTCGATGCAGTCAGACAATCAGACGGGTTGTAAACACACCAAGAGTTTATCCAGATTATCTAAAGCACTTTGTTTGGAGGTCAAAGGGTGAGCGCAGCTGAAAGGTCGGTAATAATCCTTTGCTCACAAAACTGTGCTCGCACAAGCCTAGTTGGTACATAGTTGTACAGTAGGTGTAAGACATAGTCTCTATTTAAGAAGTGGACGTAGTCATCGTGACATCACCCATTGGTTTGTGGACTGATGTTATGAAGCGTCAAGTTCTGCGATTCGCCATCTTGGGTCATTATTGGACATGTTGGGTTTTTGGCAACCAATGAACAAAAGTTACCATATTTGGACTGAGGAGGAGTGGCGTAGAGACGTATAGACATTATTATGGTCTGTTTGACTCTAAATGGGCCATCATTTACTAAATGAACATCATGCTGTATTGAAGAAGACTTGAAACTAGAGATTGAGACCATGAACTCATGTTTACAATGTTTACTGAGGTAATAAATCAAGAGAGAAGTAGAGTCAGTTTCTCATAGACTTCTATACAACCAGAGGAGTCGCCCCCTGGTGGACACTAGAGAGAATGCAGCTTTAAGACTCTTCCACATGGCTTCACTCAGCAGAAACTTTGATCAATGTTTATATTGGACTTTTTATTTTACCATTCATCATTCATATCTCTTCCAAACAAGTTCACCTGGAGGTTTGTTTGTCTGGCTGTCTCACAGGCTTTACACTGTCAGAACTTCATCAGAACATCATACAGAGTTATAGGTCCACGATTCTCCAAGGTTCATCCTCAGAAAGTACTGTCAAGGTTCTATTGGGAGGTTGTAGTTGCCCTATAGGCCAGTGGGGAGTCATATGTATGCAGATCTTCAGTTTGACCAAACACCAGAGCAGCAGATTTCCCCTTCCTGCTCTCAACCAGTGAAATCAACTGAAGAAATGTTTGGAAACCTTGCATACATATTTCCATAAAGCCATACACAGACAAACGGAGACTACTGTTCTAGGTTCTACACCACCATTACTGTCACTAGTCAATATTCCAGTAGGTTGTGTGTTCCTACATTCTGCCGGGGGTTCTACTCCGTATGGACTTACTGCAGTGGGCGGTCTTGTTGGTGAGCTGTCGCTACAGGAACAGCTCTGGCTAAGCGTGTCTCTGAAGATGTCCAGCAGCGGCCAGTGCTGCCGCCTGGTCAGACTCCGAGGCAGAGACTGCACGTCAAAGTAGCAGCAGGTGGAACAAAAGGGAAAGTTAGGGACTGCTGGCTTGCTGGCTAAAACTCAATTTCTCCCTCCACGGCAGCGGATCTAAACCACGAGATCTGAACTCCTGTTCTCCGCAAGTACACGGCCAATTCCATACGTGATGAATCCGATCAATTCTATGAACATGAATAATTTACAAAAACTCAAACAAACTGCATGCATCACAGTCTATGTAAAGAAGAGATGTGTTTTTTCCTCAGCTCCTCGGTCTGCACCACTAATCAAACATAAGGGTAGTGAATATCGCACAAAATACCAAAATAATCCAGATTCGAAAAGCATCAGTGAAACGTGACTCTGGAGAGACAAGTGTAAAAGAGAAGCAAATAGATCACAGAAGAACTCACATAGAAGGCCTGTTCACGTAAAGATGGCGTGTCAGGAGGACTCTGGTTGAAGATGGTTGAGAGTCTCTTACTGACGGTTGGAGCTTTGTTGACAGTGCTTGCCACTGACCCCTGGTCATCTTTATCAAATGGACTGACAGAGAGGGGAAAAAGGAATGGAGGCAGGGGAAGACAGAGATAAAAGATAAATAAATAAATATTCAATATAATATTTAAAGCAACAATGAGGAACTTTACTTTTGTGTTGATTTTGACGGTCCCTGTGGACAGAAGAGGTAGTATTTGCAAGCACCAGAGTCCCTTAAGACAACCTCTCATTTTACTGCAGCAAGGTCTCAAAGTCTGCCTAGCGCAGTCCTTGATCTGGTTCTCCCGTGCCTCCCTTGTCTCCAGCGAACCTGGCGACAGCTGGACCTGGGCCTCCAGCAGCATGGTGTCGGTGTTGACTCCCAGCGGAGCAGCGAGGAGAAGCTCTGCCTCTCCCTGGCCGGAAGAGGAGACCCTGCTGCCGGGTGCGGAGCTTTCCACCTCCCGCCCGAGCTCCGACTGCAGGTGGAAGGCTGCAGCGAAGTCGGATCTGGGTCTGTCCACGGTGGACCGGTCTCTGCTGGAGGCCACGCTGGAGTCAGAATCAGCTTTATTGGCCATGTGTGCGTACGCATACATGGATTTTGACTCCAGTTTCCACTTTGCTCTCAATGTACATACACAAGTTTACAATAAACAAGAAAAAAAAAATATATAACAAATAAAACAAGGGCAACAAAAAAAAAGTAGAACAGATGTAGCTATAAACATTTAACAACTATGTACATTACAAGTATAAATATATATCCAAACAAGTATACAGGTGCATCTCAATGAATTAGAATATCATCGAAAAGTTAATTTATTTCAGTAATTCAATTCAAAAAGTGAAACTCATATATTATATAGATTCATTACACAGGGTGATATATTTCAAGCGTTTATTTCTTTTAATTTGGATGATTATGGCTTACAGCTAAGGAAAACCCAAAATTCAGTATCTCAGAAAATTTGAATATTACATATTAGACCAATTAAAAAAAATATTTTTAATACAGAAATGTTGGCCTACAGAAAAGTGTCCATGTACAGTACACAGTACTATGCACTCAATACTTGGTCGGGGCTCCTTTTGCATGAATTACTGCATCAGTGCGGCGTGGCACGGAGGAGGTGTTATGGAAGCCCAGGTTGCTTCGATAGGGACGTTCAGCATAGATTCTCTCTGGGGTTTAGGTCCATAGACTCTCTCTCTACAGTACTGTGTACTGTAAATGGACATACTTTTTAGCAGGCCAACATTTCTGTATTAAAAATCATTTTTTTAATTGGTCTTATGTAATATTCTAATTTTCTGAGATACTAAATTTAGGGTTTTCATTAGCTGTAAGCCTTAATCATCAAAATTAAAAGAAATAAACGCTTGAAATATATCCCCCTGTGTAATGAATCTATATAATATGAGTTTCACTTTTTGAATTGAATTACTGAAATAAATGAACTTTTCGATGATATTCTAATTCATTGAGAGGCACCTGTGTATATATGAACATAAACCTATAAACAACAATGGCAATGGAATTGAGGTGATAGTGCAAGTGGTGGTAATAGTGCAAACAGAGGTAGTAGTGCAGTATGATTCATTGTTCATCAGAGTGACGGCCAGCAGAAAGAAGCTGTTCCTGTGTCTGGTGGTTTTGGCGTACAGAGCTCTGTAGCGCCTACCAGAGGGGAGGAGTTGGAACAGCTTGTGTCCAGGGTGTGAAGGGTATGCAGTCATCTTGGAGTTTCTGGTGAACCTGCATGATATCATCTGGTTTCACCAGAATCTGACCCGATGGCACCGATGACGAGCATTAAGAATAGCTCTATAGAAATAGACCATCTTCTCTCTGATGGTCTGGTTTACTGATGGAGGTCATATAGAGGATCAGGACTAAACTGAGACTGGTTCAGGACCAGTTAAAAGTTTCTCACAGTAACTTTAAGCTATGTTAATGAATAACCCTTAATTTTAACCAACAGTACAGGACTCATGAGGCTCAGGATCATTCTCAGTACACCGACATGATTGTTGGCCAAACTTACTTCCAGGTGACTTCCAGGCTTAGTTTAATAGTCCCAAGGTCATTAATATCCACGGCAACTGTCTGGGGGAGTGCAGCAAACAGGTCCTTGGTCTCGCAGGAAACACTCCCTACAACCACGTGATTGGCTAAGCTCTTCAGCTCCGTCACCTAGGAGATCACAGAAACATAGTTTGATCACGCTACCAAAGTCTGGCTGCCTTCAACAGGTCCATTTATGTCAATCATTCAGGTTGAGACCTTTACACTATCAAGCTCCAACAGTAGCAGTAAGAACATGAGTGTCCTTATCGGCATCAGAGACGTAAAAGGTGCTATATATATATACATATATATATATATATATATATATACACTGTATATGTCAAGGCCTTCTCTGCTGGCCTAAACAGAATCACAAAGTTATAGCTATTTTATAATTTAATAATTTTTCTTAAATACACTACATGTATCATAATTTATACAAATATTTTTCCCATTATCTTATGTTCTCATTGCACAGCTACTGTGTTCCTCAGTTGCTCTGCTTCAGTGCAGCTTGTTTTAAGTAGAGCTTTTATCCAATCAGATTTCACCTCTGTGTCTCTAGGTAGAAGAGAGGCCCGAGGCCTGCAGACTCACCAGTGATCCCTTTTAAGTGAATGGGGACGATATGGTTGATTGGCATAGTGTTCAACCAATCAGATCTTTAGTTTAACATTCTTTGACGTGCCAGAGCGGGCTGCAGGCCTACAGCTACGTCAGCATTAGCAGCAGCGTTGCAGTGAGATTCTGTGCTGTGATTGGTCAGTGGGCGAGCACGTGACTATTTCGAAATGAAACTTACAGCAGAGGCTTAGTCGGAGTAGTAAGACAAGTTCAAATTGAAAGATGGTTGAAATTATGATATTTTTAGCATTTTGCTTGGTGTAGATTTTTATTTTTTTTACCTAGCTTTGTTTTTTAACACTCAATGGCTGAAGGAGGAGAAACAGATTTGTGAGTTGGGATTTAACTGTGGGATTAAACTCTTTGTCAACAAAGAAAAGAGGATGTGATCAGCATTTGGTAAGTCAGCTGGTTCGTTTTTTTACATCTAATATCTGAATGGCCCTTGAGTATGTAGCAGAATGCATGTTGCTGCTGTTGTTTTTCCGTTAAGCTAGTTAGCCTAGCCTCCCGGAACACTTGCGGGGCACAGCTGCTTTTGTTCCGGTTCAGAGGTCACATAGACCGCTGTCTCCTAGTGAGTGCAGAAAACATTATATTTCCTACAATTTAAGCTTCTGCATTTTCCAAATGCACTAGTATTATTCAAACGTTTTGTTCGGTTTGTAAGCCTCGTACTGAACGGTTTAATACAAATACGTAACGTTATATAGTTACAGCCCAAGAAACGAATAATAACCCTAGCTGTGGCGCCATCATGTGGTTATAAGGTGGTATTTCAGCAGTGAAGGCCCAGGTATAAAATGCATGGCCCGCCACTGGTATACTGTGTGTGTATATATATATATATATATATATATATATATATATAGGACCAACTCGTTAGTACAGAATCCTGGATCATGGGCATATTCAATAACGCAAAACACCAAGGGACAACATGAATTATGCATAGGCTACCATATACTAAGTATACATAAAAATACATCCAAAGTCATTTAAAAAAGACATATGGAGGGACTGACCTTCACACAGAGGAACTCACTGACAAGCGGAACGAACACCATCTCTTCACTGTCCCACAACTGTTTGCCATTGATCTCTATTCTGCCGCGGAGCTTCCACCGCTGCCTGCCGTACTTCATAAAGATCTGAACACACACACGCATGCGCGCACATCAGTCTCAGTTGTGCCTGTCAGCAGAGCTGTGTGTGTATACTTTGTGTCCAACAGTCAGCTTCCTTGTTTTTTAGTCTCTCATACACTCACAAACTGGCAGAAATAACACAAAGTATATAATGCTATCTGGCCCTGATATGATGGTGTACTATAGCAAACTACCTCACTACCGTTTCTAATTCAATTCAATTTGTACAGCCCAAAATAAATGTTAAACAACATATTAAAGCTACTACAAGGACATTTAATTGTGTGTTGATTTGGCGGTCCCTGTGGACAAAATTGGAAGTGTTTCCAAACACCAGATTCCCTTTGGAAAACCTCAGATTGTTTGGCCCCATGCAGTAGCATCTGCTTTTATAGGTCATACAGAGGTATCACTATTAAATTGATGTTTCATAACCAGTTAAAAGTTCCTTGTAGTAACTTTAACAACAATTATAACTATAATAATAACAGATAGAATAGACAGATGCCTTATGTCTTTTTTCAAAATGTTTATTTATTTGTTGTATTCTTATTATCTGTATTATCATTTGTGTTCATAACTCATAGACATCTTGGTCCTTTTCTGTGTATTGTATAATATTCTTCGTATTTAGATTGGTTTGACAGTGATTATGGCCATTCCAATAAATGATATTTCAATTCGAGAGAGAGAGAGAGTAACTAACCTCATACTGGTCACCAGCACACAATCGAGCAAATCCAGCCAGACCTGAAAGACAAATAGAAACAGATGTAGCATCAAACACTATATTTTCTGTATTTTAGGGATTTCTTATGCATCAATTTATGGTGGAAATACATGTATTTATGTGAAAGAAAACAGAAATTCAGGCACCAGTTGAATACATACATAATAGAATATGATGAAATATAATGAAGTCAGGCTCTCAGTCATTCTGTATCGCTTTCTAACATTTATTCTCCTGTAGATCAACTTTCCTCATTTAATGTTATTGAGACGTGATTTACTCTTCAGTCCTTTGTTCTGTCTTTTGTCTGGGGAGGTAATCTCTCTAACTGTGCATGTGCAACATACTGGTACTGGTAGTAAAAAATGAAGTCAGTTGGTTAATTTATGATTATGATCACATTTGATCATGAATATTTCTGACAAGGGTGCAGTAGCACTGTTTTTTAATCAACATGTTTTATCAATATATAAAGAGGGACATTTTAGGATGTACATTAAAATGACATGTTTGCTTCATATGTGATTTTGTTGTTACACGTCTAAAGCCGTGTTCACACCAAAAGCGTTTCACGCGTTTGACGCGGCGCGATTACATACAAAGTCTATGTACAGACGCGTTTGGGGCGTTTGGCGCGTTTGGGGCGTCGCGTTTGGCGCGTCAAAACGCCGAAACGCCCCAAACGCTGAAGTTGAAATATTTGAACTTCTGCGAAAAAATCGCGTGACGCTCCAGCGCGATAGCCAATCAGCGTTGAGTTGCTCTCTCCGTCATCAGTGAAGTCCTGCCGTTGCTAAATCAGAAAATAAATGCTGTAGCCGCCATGTTCACCCAGAGCTCTACGATACCTCATATCAGTAGAGACCGGACCAAACTATGTGTAGACATGTTTGTGTGTAAACCATATGGTACAAACAATGAATAGACGCTGCCGTATTTACGTCTATATGACGTTATCGTAATGTTAGCATAGCCTAGCACCGATCGATCCGAGCTTCATTGATAAAACAAGTACAAATCGGCATCATTACGTAGTTATTTCGGAGTCCCTTTTTGTCGGTTTATTGCCGTTAAATCACAGCCAAGTCAGTTTATAGTGTGTTCATACAGCTGTAGTAAACAGCCGACGTGTGGCTCGCTAGACACAGTGAGCTCGATGAAATCCACGGAGCTCCTCCGGACTATGTTATGAACCAGACATGACGGCGTTTAGTTCCCCGTGATATCTGGGACTTCCACAACACGTACTGAGCAGAAATAGAGGCTATTTTTCTACGGTTGATGGCGGACAGTTGAACAGCTTTCAGGCCGATAAGCCACGCCCCCTTTTTGGCGCGTCCAGCGCGTTGGACGCGATGGACGCGAATGAACACAAATAGTCCCCGGCGATGCCGGCGTTGCGTTTGGCGCGTTTGGCGCGATTCGCGACGCGTGAAACGCTTTTGGTGTGAACGCACCTTAAGACGAGGAACAGACTAATTCAAGAAGAGAATGATAAAATAGATGAGAGGAAGGAGGAAGAGTGGAGACACACAAGTGAACTAGCCAGATGTTTCCTTCTTACCTTTCATCCTGATGTGGAACTCCCCCAGCTGGTTCTCCAACTCACTCTCCAACAAACACATGTTCTGTAGAGAACATGAGAGAGGGAGACTTTAATCCATTTCTACCAAACAGATATGAACTACAGAGCTGTGGTGTATAAAAGAGCCCTTTAGTTGTGATATGTTACATCCTATGTAATATCCTACTCTTTATTTAGTGCCCTTCTCCTTGCTCACACAATGGCCCTTTTCTCACACAGTACTTTTACCATGTTTCTCCCTTTCATCTTAGTCCGCTTCCTCCCTCTATCTCTCCTCTCCTCTGTCCTCTTCATCTTACCTCTGTGTACTCTTTGTATCCTTTATTGGCTTCTGCTAAACTCTCCCTGGCCTCCTTGCTGATTTGAGAGGCAGTGTAAGCCTTCACCATCTTGTTGGCTCCATCCCGGAGTCTCCTCTGCAGGCAGTAGGCGTCATAGAGCTCCTCGATCTGGGGAAGAGGTGAAGAGGGGACATGTTTCATCCTCCGACCCGAAGAAGAAAGCAGCCTCAAGGCAGGTGGAAAGGTCAACATGTACCACCATTTTCAATCATTACACCAAACACTATGCAATATATTTATATAAAATCATTCCACTCAGACACTTTAAAGGGATAGTTTGGGTGTTTTGAAGTTGTCTGCCAACACACAGATGGCGGTTGGAACGCCCCATGTTTGAAGAACAGCAATGCACTGCTGCGGACGGGAGCCACAGCAAATTGTATTTCAGCCACCTAAAAGAATGGCCCACTAAAAACGCTATACTTACAATATTTTCACCACTTTATCTTGACCTCAGACAGCTCTTTCCAACGAGGAACCGAAGCCATTATATGGCTCTCTTCAAAGCGACCCGACTCCATTGTCAAAAACAGCAATTGACGTATCAGGACACGGGGTTTGCTGGTCTACCGGTTAGTTAGTGTGTTATTGTGTGACTTTAGTGTTTAAAGGGTTTGCCGGAGTCATTGAGCACAGATGGATATAAGGGCTTCAGTTCTCCATCGGAAAGGGCTGAAAATATTCTTAATATAGCATACACTTCCAACTGGTGTTGATATTTTTGGTTGGTTAAAAGACTTTTGCTGCTGCTGGGGGTTTGCCTACCTCCATCTACTGTAGGTAATACACTGACTATACTCATACAACCCCACTTCAAAACATATAAACTATCCCTTTAAAGTTATCTTGCTTGCTCGAGACCAGCATGAAATACAATAGTTGAATATTTAGATAATAGTTAATATCAAGCAATAACATGAGGCCTTGTTGTTCCATTGTTGTCATACATATTATTTACATCATATACATTCCTACATACATTCCTATACGATACATTCCTACTTCTCCGCGAATCGCCCCCTTAACGTGTTGGAGGAGTTTGAGTGGCTCAGTGATCCTGGGAGCTATGCTGTCCGGGGCAGCAGCCCCTGGCAGGGTCTCCCAAGGCAAACAGGTCTCAGGGGAGAGCCCAGACTACGAGCGGTTCAAAATAACCCTGATGATAACAAGCCCACGGTCTTCAGCCACCTCGCCCAGACCAGGGAAACCGGGGAACCCTCCCGGAGCCAGACCCAGGAGGGGAGCTCGTCGGCGAGCGTCTGGTGGCCGGGCCTTCGCCCATGGGGCCCGGTCGGGCTCAGCCCGAAGAAACAACATGGAGAAGCCACCCTGTGGACCCACCACCCGCAGGGACAAGCATCAGGGTCGGGTCAGGCTGGAGGCCTGGGCGAGCCGATCGCCGGCAACATAGACTAGCTCTAGGGACGTGGAACGTCACCTCGCTAGCGGGGAAAGAGCCGGAGCTGGTGCAGGAGGTGGAGCGATACCAGCTAGATATAGTTGGACTCACCTCCACACACAGTACTGGCTCTGGAACCAAGCACCTGGAGAAGGGTTGGACTTTGTCCTTTTCTGGAGTTGCCCAAGGTGAGAGGCCCCGGGCGGGAGTGGGGATACTCATGAGCCCCCGGCTGAGCGCCGCTGTGTTGGAGTTCTCCCCGGAGAACGAGAGGGTCGCCTCCATGCACCTACGGGTTGTGGGGAGCAAGGCTCTGACTGTGGTTTGTGATAATGCACCAAACAGTAGTTCAGAGTATCCGGCCTTCTTGGAGTCGGTGGGAGGGGTCCTGGAAAGGGACCGCCTGCCGACTCCATAGTTCTCCTGGGGGACTTCAACGCTCACGTGGGCAATGACGGAGAAACCTGGTGGGGGGTGATTGGGAGGAACGGCTTGCCCGATCTGAACCCGAGTGGTGTCTCGTTATTGGACTTCTGTGCTAGCCATGGTTTGGCCATAACGAACACCATGTTCGAACATAAGGTGGCTCATAAGTGTACCTGGTACCAGAAAACCTTAGGCCGGAGATCAATGATCGACTTTGTAATCGTATCATCTGATCTGCGGCCGTATGTCTTGGACACTCGGGTGAAGAGAGGAGCAGAGCTGTCAACTGATCACCACCTGGTGGTGAGTTGGATCAGATGGTGGGGTAACCGGTTGGAAAGACCCGGCAAGCCCAAACGTATAGTGAGGGTGAACTGGGAATGTCTGGTGGAGGACCCTGTCCGGGAGGTCTTTAACTCCCACCTCCCGAAGAACTTCTCACACATCCCGAGGGAGGTTGGGGACATGGAATCCGAATGGACCATGTTCAAAGCCTCTATTGTGGACGCGGCCGCTAGGAGCTGTGGCCAGAAGGTCATCGGTGCCTGGCGTGGCGGCAACCCGAGAACCCGGTGGTGGACACCGGAGGTGAGGGAAGCCGTCAAGCTGAAGAAGGAGACCTTCAGGGCCTGGCTGGCCCAGGGGTCTCCTGAAGCAGCTGAGAGGTACCGGCAGGCCAGAAGGGCTGCAGCTGCAGTGGCCGCGGGCATGGGAGGAGTTTGGGGAGGCCATGGAGAAGGACTTTCGGTTGGCCTCAAGGAGGTTCTGGCAAACCATCCGACAGCTCAGGAAGGGAAAGCAGGGCCTACCCCAGGCTGTTCTCAGCGGGGGACGGGACGGACTGCTGACCCGGACGGGGGACATCGTCAGGCAGTGGAAAGAGCACTTTGAGGAACGCCTAAACCCGACCAACATGGAGGAGGCAGCACCTGAAGACCTGGGGGGGGGGGGGGGGCTCACCCATATCCCATGCGGAGGTCGCTAAGGTAGTCAAAAAGCTCCTTGGTGGCACCAGATGTACATAGTAACCCACAACAAAACCAATTGTCAGAGGGCATTAAAAGGTAACGTGAAGACAAAAGCACCGTCTAAATGTAAGCACACAGTCCAATAGAATGAAATCATGAACACATTTAAGTGACATTTACCAAAACGATTAGGACAGGTTTGATTCTCTAGAACTTTTCTGATGCTGAAAGGCATTGTTGTTTGAGGGGGATCCCAGTGGTCTTACCTTGCTGAGGTGAAACTCCAGTCGTCTTATGTACCTCTCAGTCACCTTCACTTGCTGTCAGAGGGAAGAAGAGTCACATGTATTCCCGTTGGTCAACACAAACAGAGTCCAGCTGAAGGCTCAGGTCAGCGTTGTAAATAAGGCTCATGCCTTCTACACTGAACACTGGTGGCTCCAGTCACTTGCAATGTAGTGAGTTTCATTTTTTTTTTTGATAGACCATCAGCACTTCCTACATATGTTTCAAATTAAAAGCCTAGCAGGAAATGATGCCCTTTAAACAGTTGAAAGGCTTTTTATTGTGCAACACATGTGCAGGACGTGTTAAGATTCATTGAGGTTAGCTTTACAGCCATAAAAAATCCCAGAGAAGTAAAAGTGATTTTAAATAATTTGTGTAGAGCAGCAGAGCAGTAACTGTGACATTTAGTTTCACTAAAATATGGCCATATACTTAAAGGTTCCCCATACAATATTCAGAGCAGAAAAACAACTATTGTCTATTAGTAGTGTAACGGATCCTTGTTGATCACCTCTGGCCAGATCATCCTTCACATAACTACACACCGCTACACTGTTGTTTGCTGACGGTTGATTTTTGCACTACTGTTTTTTACCTAGTTAACTCATTTAACACTATTCTATTTCATTGTATATACTGTGTATTTTTGTTATTTTATCTTCTTATATTCTTACATTTAATATGTCCTACTCTGTTATTTTAGTATATATATTCTGCATTAGTATATCCTTGCTGCTGTAACATACAAATTTCCCCCTGGGGATGAATAAAGTATATATCTATCTATCTATCTTGAGCCGTGATCCGTACAGATCCCCTCATGGTTCAGCACACAGTTTAACGTTAACCATCACAGTGTGAAATGAAGTCGTTATCCACCAATATTCAGTCAAATATGTGATCAGGACATCATTCATGTTTTCTGTTCACTGTTCTCTGATAATGATACAATGTAAACAACCAATCTGTGTTTAAACTGACACAAGGAGAGCTAGTAACATTAGCAGCACCGCTAACGGCTAACCAACAGAGGTTCACTTCAGTTACATTATGATGCGTTCAGGCTCTGCTCAGTAAAAATGAGGATTGGGCACATGGGTACATTATAAAGTTATCATGACGTGTTCACATGTAATCTTGTTGTTTGAAGGAGATGTTTTCACAGCAACATAAAAATGTATTAAAGATGAATTATGAGCTGTTTACACTACCTCTATGCATATTATAATACATCATTAAAACTACCAATGACAAGATTGTTTTTTATCAATAGAAATACAATCTTTTATTTCCTAATCATTTGAATTGTGTCGTTTTATGATGAAAGACCAGCTGCTCAAACAACAAGGGGATCTGTATCTGCCATTATTACATTTACATTACATTAGCAACTGATTAACTTTCATCCAAAGCGACTTACAATTCAGATTCTTTCACATTCACACCGTAGGCACAGCTACGGGAGCAATTTTTGGGGTGAAGTGTCTTGCTCAAGGACACATCGACATGCGACTAGCGGAGCCGGAGATCAAACCGCCGATCCTCTGATTGGAGGACGGCCCTGCTCTCCACTTAGCCACAGTCGTATGGATGGATCATCAATGATCATCAATCAGTATAGGCGGCAATTAGTATAAGCAGCAAAAACACATGATCAGGGATCTCTAAAAGTTACATTTGATCCCTTTTTTCTTTTGTGCTGATCCGATGTGTGATCCAATCTGAACCGTGAGTTTTATGATCCGTTGCACAACTACTGTCTCTGTAAAGATATAGTGGAGTAACGTCTACCTGATGAGAGAACGAAGTCTTTCTCCCTCTGTATGCATTGTTTTGTTTAAATACTACTGGTTAGCTCACTCTGCACTGGTCTCATACAGCGGTTACAGCTGATAACACCGTCCTGACCGACGGTGTCGTCGTGGAAGCGTAACGCCCACCCTCCAGTTCCCCCTCATTGAAACACTGTTAGCTCTGTCATCACTGTTGCCTCTGTTAGCACTGTAAGCCCTGTTAGCACCGTTAGCTACTAGCCGCCGGCTCAGCCGACCGTCGCAATGTTGAGAACCGTTGAATAGATATGCTTTGAATATCGTATAGAGCACTTTTTTTTAAAACAGGTGGAATTAGAAATAAAGGCCTGTCTCTGATATAAACCTGTCAACATTCTCTCTACAGTTGAGGTAAGTACGTAAGAATTGACAGTAGCTCACCTTGTCCAGTTCATACAGGAAACCCTGTAGAGGCAGAGAACATCAGGTCATCAGTATCTCGAAGATGTTTTATCACTACACTCTTTATGGTCAGTGATATTTTACTTTGTCAGAATATTTTTATTTTTCAACATTGACTTCAAGATGTCTAGTTTGCTCAATGCCACAGGCTGAAACAGCACACACTGCCAGCCAATCACTGGGCTGGTAGGAATTCTGATCATTTTTCAACTTGAAAAGCGACCTTTTTGAAACCTTTGCCTGCGTTCAGGGACACTGGCAAAAATCCACAAGTTAAGAAATAATAGTGCCTGTGTCCACATTAGACATAAGAATATTCTCATATGGTTGGGCTTGAACAGGTACAGTATAGAGAGAACATACCAGTCTGGAGTTCCTCTTTGACTCTTTCATCTGTCTGCTGAGGCTGTCCATGTCCATCTGATGAACCTGCAGGTAGGACCTGAGAGAACACACACACACACACACACACACACACACACACACACACACACACACACACAGTGTCAGAAGTATGAAGTGGATGAATGTATCTAACCAAGCAGATACCTCTGGTTCTTTGTGCACTAACTGACCATCTCTCCCTGCCAGCGGTCCCATTGGGCTGCTCTCCAGGATTTATCACTCTTAAAGGTCCCATATTGTAGAAAGTAAGATGTCTTTTTTTATTCTAATAAAACAGGTCGAGGTGCTATACAAAGACTGTGAAGGTATCAAAATGCTCATTCCACAGAGAAATGCACACAGCCCGTATTCAGACACTGTGCCTCTAAAGGAGCAGTCAGGACCGTAACGTTGTGATGTCACAACTATGCTATCAATCTTCTCATCGAAGTCTCTGCAAGACGGCAAATGAGACTATCTCCAAAAATGTTTCTTTAAGTGTAAACCAATGGTGTATTGGTTAAGGAGAGAAGGACAGTTTGGTTTGATAGGCTGAAAAAGTTGTGACTTCACTGGTTGTACTATTCCAGAATTTCAATTGCCCATTTGATGGGATCTTTAAGCCTCATGTTAGCAGTAACAAAACACTTTTTGTATTAGCTTTTCCAGTGTGGGCGTACTTGAGTTTATTTTATTTATGTATTTATTTGATTTTTCTATTGGAGACGATTATTTAAAGTTCATCTGTGAAAACCTATTTAATACATAGACATGGACATTTTTGCTATCATTCTATTATTTTCACTAAATCAAGTCCGGCAAATTTATTGTCAACCCATGAAAGTTCCTTTGTCCTGAACCTAAACAGTAGTATAATGTAGAAACACTTATATTACATTATATGTAATAATAATAATATTATATTGCAGAAATATCCGTCAGTGAGTAGGAGTCACTAGTGCTCCTAGTGACTGGGATATGATCCCATATGGATGTGTGTTTGAGTGTACTCACTGAAGGCCTTTCTTTAGGGCCTCATAGACCTGATCCAGTCGCTCCGGTTGAGGAACCTTAGGTGGTGGGTTGGACTTGGCGGACATGGTGAACATCCTGCTGGCTCTGCTGGGCTTCCTGCTGAGACCTGGAGCGCTGAACACCGAGAGGTTCCTGCCACAACAGCAGCATTGTCCTTTAAATATCCTCGATCAGCTGGATCAAACTCTGCTTTATCTGACAGCATTGTCATATCACATGAGTCACAGCTCACATCACATATCTGTCTGTCCATCTGTCTCCAATGCAGATTGTTCATGTTATAATGATATTTGTCTTGTCATCGCCAGATACCAAATTATTCTATTTTAAACAGCACCTATTTTTGTTATAAAAACATGTCATCTTATCTTGTTACATCGACAAATGTTCCTGTTATCACACACAACCAACCAATCAAATCTCGTTACACCAAAATGTCGGTGTAATATAATAAATTGGTATGCTGGTAGAACAAGAAGCTTCTGTTTAAATTAGCTATGCAGTAAACAAAGTTATGTCAACAGTGAAAAAATAAGTATTTTATCGCTACGCATTTAGTATTGTTGAAGTAATCCATAATGAAATGTAAGAACAGTATTTTGGGCCACGGTTATACTGGTGGGGCAAGTACCAGTTGTCCCAGTTGATTGATTTCATTAAAATGTTTCACTTATTTAAAGCTACTATGAGGAACGTTTGGCGGTCCCTGTGGACAAAAGAGGTAGTGTTTCTGAGCACCAGAGTCCCTTTGGAAATCCTCCAATTTTACTGCAACAGTCTGCGCCGCTCAGTCCAGGTTCTGGTTCTCATGTGCCTCCCTTCCCTCAAACGGGTCCAGACTGGACCTCCGAGCTGGTCTCTGCTGGAGGCCCCGCTGGAGTCTGAACTGAAGGAGGTTCTGGTGAACCTGCATGAGTTCATCTGGCTTCACCAGAATCCGACCCGGTGGCTCCGATGACGAGCGTTAAGAATAGCTCTATAGAAATAGACCATCTTCTCTCTGATGTTCTGGTTTATTGATGGAGGTCTGATAGAGGATCAGGACTAGACTGAGACTGGTTCAGAACCAGTTAAAAGTTAATCTTGTAACAAGATAAGTTGGATGTTGTTCGTTCCTTGTTTTCATGAGATATGTTGGTAAATTGTAATATAGAGAAAGTTGATTACTATAACAAGATAAAGAGAAATATTGTTATAACAAGAAACATTTATTTTTATTACTGAATAATCTGATTTGATTATACAGTAAGATGAAAAATATTGTGTTAAAGTGAAAAGGATTTTTGTTAACTGGTGGCAGCTGCTGTAGTTTATGGCCAGAAACACTTTGAGAAAGATCGTAATTCTTTTAAGGTTAAGTTATAATAATCCATATTGGGCTATTTCACACCTGTATGAACACACACACACGTTTACTTAGGTCACTTTTGGGGACATTACATTGACTTACATACATATTCTAGAAACTTCACTCAACGATGACCCAAAAGTCATGAATTTTATTCTCAATTGGACAAGCCACTCCCATTTAACTGGTCTTTAGCCTGAAGCATGTCCTTGAGGTACATATGAACACACAGAAACACACACACAGCCAGACTGTCTGTCTTTTGAGCTCCACCTGACAGGATGTCCTGTCGAGTGTGTACTTCCCCATAGCATGTGTGTGTGTGTGTGTTTACCTGTAGGCCTTGTCGTAGGTGTTGACTCCAGTGTAGCTCTGGCTCCTAGTGATGGATCTGGAGGTGAGGCGTCTGGCTGGGCGAACAGACAGCGACATGGTGGACAGGGTTCGGGATGGACTCCCTGTACAGAGAGGAGGAGAAGAACCATCAACAGACTGCTGACATCATAGACCGTGACCAACTGATCGGCCATGTTTTTCTCTCAACCACAGCGCACAATGATAGTTGTGTGGTGGTTTGTGTGATGCCATGCTGCTAGTATGCCGGGTCCTGTGAGTGGTTATCTGTCAGCATCGACAGATTAAAAACCTGTTAACTTTCAATAACTAACCAGGATGCGAGGCCCCTCAGACCGGGGGGGATTTAACTGTGAGTGACTTCACATGAAACACAACACGTCATACCGTTCTTTTTCTAGTGGGCATCTTCCGATCTGATCGGTGGTTCTGTGATTGGTGTGACGCCAGGTCTCGTTGATTCTGTCTGATGCCTGATTTGGAGTTAATACAGCTCTCTTAAATTTAAGACATGTGATAAATAGCTTTTACTCTTAGGTTTGTGGGAAGTAAAAGTGAAGGCTTTTTACTTTTACCTTTCACTTAAGTCCAAATTTGAACTTACAGCTCATCATAGTATATCAAACCAGAAAGGACTGTTGAAAACACAAACTGTGTAGCTCTCTCACTCGTTTGCTGCTGGAAGCACTGACGCGTATCACGTGTCATGTGAATAATCTGCTATGACCACTAAACACCACAGCCATTTCGGTGCACTGCCACCTATTCAGTGCTGTACAGTACTGTTTATAGTCGCTCCTTAACTTGTACTAGTGTATTATCAGTGAGTCACTGGGACCAGTATGTCCAGTGCTCTGATTAGAAGTGTCAGATTCAACAAACAGCAGTATGTTCTTGTAATCACCGTCTACTTAAAGGCAGGGTTGGTAATCTTCTTCAAAAACACTTTTTCGTTATATTTGTTGAAATTCTCATTACATCCTGACAGCAATCAAATGCTCTGACAAAAATAAATAAATAATCTGGTACCTGTGGCTGTAGCAGGACTGAAATAAGCCGGTCTAATCATTTCTTCTGGTGCCGAATGTAACGGTTGGACGGACTACCTGCCTGTCTACCTGAGTTTTCCACAAGCTGCTAGCTTAACAGCTGTGAGTGCTAACACCATGCTGGATGACTGCTAGCTACATTTATTAGAAAACAGGGTTTTTGTTTGGGTAATAAAAAAAGAAATTGCGTTCACTTACTAGTTCATCAAGATTACCAACCCTGCCTTTAAGCCAAAATAAGCACAAGGATAACTTGATCAGGTGCTGCAATCGATCAGCCACTGATTGTTAACGGTCAATACCCGTTCCAAATGGTTTGCTCGGTGGTCTCTATAGAGGCCGAACTGAAGAGCGGATCAAATGATTCCTCTAAGCGCCACTGGGGTTGTAAGTTGTGTCTCTAAAGCCCCTTTCACACAGCCTGTTAAAGGAGCCACTGTTCATCGTTATTCTACTTCGCTGTTCTGTATAAAAGGGTGGGGGAGGGGCGCTGCTGTTCAGCCGCTAAGCCGGCACGAGAGTTAGTCACGGAGCCGAATCGACTGTGTGGACTGGCAGCTGAGTGTAGCCGATGCAGAGTCTGGTTGTATAGAAGTCTATGAGAACATGACTCTACTTCTCTCTTGATTTATTAGCTCAGTAAACATTGTAAACATGAGTTTATGGTCTCAATCTCTAGTTTCAAGTCTTCTTCAATACAGCATGATGTTCATTTAGTAAATGATGGTCCATTTAGAGTCAAACAGACCATAAAGCAGGGGATGCTTTAGGGCCGTATACTGCGTCTCTACGTCACTCCTCCGCATTACAAATATGGTAACTTCCGCTCATCGGTTGCAAAAAACAACAATATGGCGCCAAAATCGCAGTACTCAAGGCTTCAAAACGGCAGTAAACCAATGAGAGACGTCACAATGACAACGCCGCCCACTTATACAGTCAATGCATTTACCCCTTAAGCTGTTCCACAAAGAGGGACCACGATGTAATATCTGCAACACAACAAGACCAACAGTGCAGTGAGTCTTCTCTGGTAACACGACCGGCTGATTAGGTCTGATGAGTTCCAGGGGTCACAATGTCCATGTAAACTTTCATCATCATATTATGAATCTAAAATCAAGAAATGTATCATTCTCAGTCAGGAGCTCCAGCATTTGGAGTATGCAGATGTGAAACATAAGCGGTACACAGTAAGTATCTGTTAACTCTAACTGGGTCTACAAGTACAGAACATAGGCTCTTAAATCCAGCCCGCAAATCTGTGATGGGTCTAGTGTCTCTGATGTTACAATCCATCATCCAGAAGCATTTTGCATCAATATTATGTCCCTTATAATGGCTACTATTCAAAACCACAGTGGCTGATATCTGGAAACATTGTGACAACCGTTTTTCATGTCTGTTGCCAGCAGCAGTGATTTGTTATTGTGGCTTGAGTCAGCGGTTAACTTGTGTCAGCTGAAGCAGTGTTTTCCTACTGTGGCCGATCCAGCGTCCTGCATCCTGTTGCTCCAAACTGCTGAAAAGCCTTTGCAAGAAGACCCCCCCCCCCCCCCCCCCCCCCCCCACGTCCTACAGTACAGGAAATGTCACAATCCTACAGGAAGTCAGACGTAACTGCCTCTCCTGACAGGAAATTGAACAAAGGGAGATAGTCCTGAGGGCTGCAGTCATCTGGATGAAGAGAAAAGGTCAGCTCGGCTAGAGTTCAACGAGGGATGTGAAGAGTACTTCCATATCGATTGTTGTACAACTTTCACGTCAAAGTTTTAAGTAGTGAAAAAAACATTGTTGAACATGTACTCTGAATAACAAGGAACAATTCAAACTGGCAGTAAAAGTATTAAAATACTCAAAATAACAGTAACAGGATTTAAACAGGAGTCAAAGTAATTACTTACTTCCACCCTTAAAATCCTAAAGAATGTGTGTGTGTGTGCTGTGGGACTCATTTGTTGACTTAACCTAGTTTAAGTCCTCACACAGAGGAGCTGGAGGGGAGTAGGGAGAGATAAAGGCAGACACAGAGAGGAAGAGTGGACAAACAGAGCAAGTGGAAAAGTCGGGTCAGCCCGGGACCGTCACATCAGGACACTTCCCTCTTTGAGTTCCTGCTAAATCATCATGTTGTGTTGTCACAGCAGTTCTCTCTCTGAGGGTCTACAGAATAAGTCTGCTTACAGTAAGGAGTCTCTCTGAAACATGTGGGTCTTATATCAATGAGTTGTACAGCTGTTGGTCTGTTATTGATGCCAGCACATGGTGGACAATAAAGGAGAGACATCCTACGACACTTTGATAATTATGGTGTCAGCTTCTCCGAGTGAAAAAAAGGAACTAAATTCTCAAACCACAGCAGGTCTGTGAGGCCGATCTACTTGCTAATCTGGCTCGTGGCGTGTTCAGTTTAGTTTGGTCTGTGGATTTGAGGCACTGCACTGTACTGGAAGCTGGGGTGGTCAAAGTATAAGGTGCCTGTTACAATATGATAGAATCCTATACAACAACATGGCAAACTGCTAGTACAAAAATAAAGAATGAAAGAATAAAGACGGTCAGATAGATGGATGAACAGATGTATTAAATCTGCAGGTAGCCCTCACTGGGGCTCCCCATGAATTTATGAATATTGACTCTTTCAGAGGAAGGTGAAAAGGTTTTTGATGCAAATTGAGTAATTTCGATGAGGAGGCAAAACTATAGACTTCAATACAGCACCCTTAAAGTGACACCGACACCAATAAAGTACCTCATTCAAGAGCCACCCTGTGAATGGAAGCTGTACATGTGTGTCGCTGGCTAGATAACCTCTGCCTCACTGCACAGCGCTCATACAGCGTCATCCCCAGGACCCACAGTGGCAAGACCACATTGTAACCCCCCCCCCGACCCCAGGTTAACACTGTTAGCTCTGTCAGCACTGTTGTGTTGTTAGCGTTGTTTGCACTGTTAGCACTGTTAGCTTCTAGCCGGCGGCTCAGACATGTCCATGTTGAGAGCTGTGTGCCAGCAGGCACCTCAAGCTGTATGGGTTGTAGCTGCTGCAGCATCACGCATCACAATAAATTGAAGAACGCGTGCAGTGATTGGCTGCAAGCAAAACCATACATATAGTCTATTTTTACTTTTATAGATCTGTGCACGAAAAAGGATTGATTGCAGGTATCCTTTGACTGGAGACGTTTCTTGGTACTGGTTTACTGCGGTTGGTACCTTAAAGGTATCAGGTGCCCAGCCCTAGACATCACTGCTGGATTCAGAGAAAGGTACTCTTTCCAGTCATCCCACATCCTTAGTGGATAAACCTCCATCAAATCAGCAATAAAATGAATGTGGTTTTGTACCAGTGTAACTATCTCGCTCTAATAGGGAGAGAAGGCCTGTTGCATGGTTCTCACTCTGGACAAACGTGTGCATTTTTCAAAATAAGTGTCATCTTCTGGATTTCTACTTGTCCCTGCCCGCACTTAACCATTACCCCAAAATTGAGCAATGTATTTGTTAGTAGCGTCACACCCCTGAACACTGATATGAAACACCAACCTTGACGGGGCTCCGCGTCAGAGACACAGTTCAGACAGAGCTGTGGTAGTCGGCACATTTCTCCTTCCGTCACACCCCACTGACCTGACTTTCACGAGCTAATCAGTCAGCTTCACATTTAGTTTAACGAGCCATCGGCTCCATTCAAACTTCAGATACCAGAAGTCACACAGTTAAAGCCATCAGACTGGGTTGCATTTTGTGTTCCCTACCTGATCCAAACAGCAGTCCAGTCCTGCCCAATGATAACAACTGATTGCAGTCACACTCCTGTGTTATTGTTGCTCTCATATGAACACTGGGACCGTGGCTCTGAGCCACACTCGGCCTTCCATAGAGTGTGTGACACCACGCCTATTGTTTGATGCTCTCTGGCCTCTCTCTCCCAGACTATTCTGGAAACAACCGCACACCACTTAGTCTTCATTCCACTGTTTTCAGGATTGGGATGTTAGAGATCTTAACAAATACGACCCATGTTGTTATGGAAATTGCTGTGCATGCTCACTGTCACTTTGACACTGGGGCTGGATGACAGAAACGATAAAAACACTAATCGAGACAGAAACATTTCCTCCATTTAAGAATCAGAACATGTGATATACTGTCGACAGACTATATTGCTTGATAATTAACGAATAGTCAAACACATCAGGGGAAGGAAGGTATAGCTAACCAATCATATGTCAGAGCTTTATGAACGACATCCAAAAAATATTACACTGTATCAAACATCACCTCACTACAAGCCCAGAGACCAGAGTCGACATCTGAGGCACAAACCGCAACATCACCATCGAGGAAAAAGTGCTGCAACCATTTATCAATGCAGAAACACGCTATACAAACATTTTAAAATAGATTTTCTGTTGGCAGCTCTAGCAGTTGATGGGTAAAAATAATCACATAAAATTCTATTGTACTCTAAACTCAAAACAGCTTTCTTCTGGGCAAAAAAGATCTAATCATGGAAATGGCAGATTGACATGTAATCAGCGTTATTATCTATCTTATGACGAAAAATGAAACTGAAAATGAAATGAATGAATGTTGTATGTGTATGCAGCTACGTACTTCTGAGACATTATACCTTGCCCAGACTAAAACAAAGGCATTAACCAGTATGAGTAATGCACAGTACATGTTGTGACCATTGTTCTAGTCCCTGCTGCAGCCTCAGGCTCTCAGAATAGCTAAGCAGTCAGTCTGCTGTTCTTATGCCCACTTCAAGTGCTCTCTTCACGTGGGTGTGTCTGCACCCCTGGGAAAATTGGGCGTTATATATCTAGGAATGTCAAATCCAGAGAGGCTGGCAGAACACGCATGCACACACACACACACACACACACACACACACACACACACACACACACACACACACACACACACACACACACACAGTAGGAAACAGGAAAAGCACAGTTGACCTGGCTGTAAGGGTTGGATATGAAGGTATTAATACCTCACTGACCACTGTGTTCTGTTTATGAGCTCAGGATCAATTTCTACCGACGGAATGCGTTCGTCTGTATGTTTTGAAATTCTGATTGTGACGTCATTATTAATTAACCCAGAATATGATTATGGTTTCTCTCGAACACTGGAATTAATTTATTAGGCTCCATGTTTACTCATGTAACTCATCAGACACTCAGGAATGATCACGTGACTGAATGAAATGATGATAAATGATGTAAAAAGATCTCTCTCACTTTAATTGTTTCCATAATTAAAGTTATTGAGGGAAATATCAGATCATGAAAACACAAATCTTTCTAATAAATGAAGAAAGTTGTTTGTGCTCCTTTTGTTGTTCAGACTACAATGAACATCTATTTAAACCAGATCAGAAAACTAATCAAATATAAAAGAGTTTAATCTGATCCGTCTTCACTCTGGTGTTAAACTCAGTCAGTCAGTCCGATCAGCTGCAGCGTCCAATCACATCACTGATGAACAATGAGGGGGCGTGTCGGCCGTAAACACACTTCCTGTTCTCGTGCGTCCTCGCCCATGGCTCCTCGGAGATCCCTCCTCCATCCTCGATCGAAATAAGAGCTTTGGGACAGCCGTCAAAATGACAAATAAGAGATTTGGGATGTACCCAGAGTCCACTCGAGGGATTCTCAACTGATGATACAGATCAATAGGGGGCAGCCCATCACTCCATATGGTTTTCCACTGCATGAAACTGTGTGTTTGGTGTGGAACACAAGGATTTACTATGTGCTTGATTCTGTGCAGATATAGTTTGTGTGGAAATGCCTTAAGTCTAGAGATGGTCAAGGTATAAAATGAGTTCAGGTAAGGAGAGGGCCATTCATCTCTACCTGTAACTACTGAGGGATGTGAGCAGACTAAAGGTGGTCCTCTGACTACGCTGCATATTAAGCAAGCTGAATATTCCTCCCCTCACAACATCCCCATTTCAACCCCTCCACATTGAGTACAGTTTAGTTTAAGTCCAGGCCCCTCCCTCCCTCACATCACTGTCCTGAGGAAAAGGAAACCCAGGAGGGAGTAACATCCTGCGAGGAGGGCAGGGTCACTTCATGGCTGTAGTGAGTCACAGGACGACACACACGCTCGCTCACTTCCAGGAAAAGGAGACTTGTGTTTGAAAACTTGCTCATAAATAAGTAAAGGGCCAGAGCTTTCCAGACCGCTGTGGCCCGCTGATGGGATCTCTGACCCAGATGTTGGCGATCTAGTCACACTGGGGTGAACAGGTGCCAGGCTCGGCCTGGCATGATAACTGATTTTGTTGGACGGTATATTGTCCCAGAAATAATTGTGATACGCAGTATTAATGTCATTTAAAGACCATTTTATGCCACTGATGATATGATATGATAGATTTATTAATATATTCCCCACCTGCCAGGAAACCAATACTGTTTCTATTGGTTTTAGTACAGTACAAAATAAAAATGAACAAAAATAAGTCATTATGATCGAATGATAACTCAAGAAAGTCTTTATCATTTCTAGTTGTTCCTCACATGAGTTGATATTGAATATTTACAGAGTGCATAAGAGGCAATATGGTTGAAATGCTTTTTAATTATGAGGTGATGGCTTTTATATAATAAGAGTTATAGAATGCAGGCGTCACTAGTCTGAACAGAATCTGTATGCAGAGATTGTATTGAATACAATGAATTCTTAAACAATACACATTCAAATTACAAATGCTTAGTTTCATAGCATTGGACTTAATTCAAACGGTCATTAAGCTGCATAATCAGACAGAAGCACATAAACTCTGACACTTGAACATGTCTGCATGGATGCAGATAGATCAAGAGAAAGTTTGCCAGTTAAGTTGAATACATCTCTAGCCCTCTGAAGAGGGTGTGAGGTGTAGCAGTGACTTCCTGTTTACATTGACAGACAGATGTTTCCTCTAAAAGCATTTACACATTACTGAGGTCTTCTTTAATGCTGCAACATATATATATATATATGTATATATACATATATATATGTATATATACATATATTTGATACAGAATGCAGTGGCATGGTCCTACCGTATCTGTTTATCAGCAGCAGAAACACCACTGACCAGTTTAATCAAGTCATGAACAGTGAGACTGATGGCATGTTGCTGTGTTCAGAGAGGGCTTCCCATTAAACCACATGACGATACCAAACAACGCTGCTCTAAACAAGTTACAGGTCATGTTGTTTTGGTACTCTCCAGCCATCCGCTCTGATAAGTTACCTGTTAACCAGCAACTGTAAGTTCCTCCTGACTAACAGAGAGTTAATGATTAGAGATGCGCTGCACCGCGGTGGGTCATACCTCCATATCCACTGTACATGGTAGCTGTGCTGGTTGATGGCAAGTCTTCCTAGCGAGGGGTCCTCCCAATTCCAGAAAACAAGCGCTCAGTCCTCTTTCCAAGTGGACTCTCCGATCTCTCGCTTTCTGTTTTACCCACTCACAGTGTTTCTGTCTATCCCGGTCGAGTTCTCTTTTTCTCTTCCCCCATAGCAACTGTCACCGTTGTTAATCCTTGGTCCACTCACCTACTGATCCTCTCTCTGCCTCACACACACTGATAAGAAGAGGAGGGGGAGGGAGGAAAAAGAAAAAGCAAGGCGGTCCTCCCTCCTCTTCTTCCCACTGACATCACCCGGTCTTCCTGCCCCTCCTCCTCCTCCCCGTTGAGCGTATTGTTTCAGACCACACACGTCATTCTGTACCCACCAATTCATTCACTGACGTTCTTTAGCATCATTTTGCTTTGAGGATCACATATTTCTATGCACATTACGAAGTTTCGCATGAGAAAAGCTGTATGGAAAAAACGGCAAAGTTCAACAAAACTTTCTTCAATTTCGCACATTTCACACGTTTGCTTGACGCTTGTTTTTGCCTTTTGTCAAAAAAGAGTTGCTGCAATGAATGAATTATGGAACGGAGTAGCCACACAATGTCTGACATAGCGAACATTTAACTCACATGACTGATCAGCTGTACTTGAACACGTCTCTGGACATGAAACACAACTGAAACTTTTCTCCCAGAGATGGTGAGATATGATTGGATGGCCAGGCTCTACTTCTTCTTCTCAGCCACGCTCAGCCTTCTGACCAAACTACACTGTAACTCAGTTTATTCACTCCAAACGCAACTTATTTACTTTTTGCTTACATTTTAAAAGTTACTTTAAATTCACTTGACAATTGAATAGAAACACACCCAGAGACCTCCTGGCTGCTCGTTCACTCACAAGGGACAGAGAGCTCAACTCAACTGAGGATTCAGTTCAGTGATGTCATATCACATCAGAACAAGCAGGTTCAATAGTCTATGACAATAAAACTAGAAATGCTCATTAGCAGTTATTTCTTTGTGACACTAAATAACTTAAATGTACACATCAGAAGTATTAAAATACTGCAGGACCTTCTGTCCGTCACAATGCAGGATGACAATCGCCAAAACTGTCCAATCAGCGAGTTACCTGTCAGTCTGTTTACTCCTGTTCATTCATTTGTAAAAAGCCAGAGTGATAATAAAAGAATAATGCCACGGCCCCCTTCCTCACCTCACCTGAACCCCATTGAGAACTTGTGGGTGCTTCTTAAACGGGAGATTTCCGGTGAACAGTGTGGGAGGCTGTGGTTGATCAGTGAATCCATGAATGAAGGCTTATTAGTTATTGAAGAGAAGAGGGGCTATGAGAGGGGTCAATGATTGTTGTCTTGAAATGTTGAGTTGTTTGGTTATTATTCTCACTTTAACAGATGAAAATAAACAAGTGAGATGGGAACATTTCCGTTTTTCATTTAGTTGCATAATAATTCTGCACACTAATAGTTGCCCAATAACTGTGCACACACAGATATTCTCCTTAGAAAGATAAAACCTCACTTTTACTTTCTCAAATATTCAGGTTTGAGGTCTATTAACATTTTGGATTGAATGAGAGCGCTGTAGTTGTTCAATAATAAAATTAATCCTCAAAAATGGCAAAAGATTGTGCCCACAGTGTAAGAAGTGGACGTGGTCACAGCAGCGTCACTCATTGGTTTGTGGACGGATGTTTTGAAGCCTTCCAGTTTGGCATTTTGGCCGCCGCCCTCTTATTTTATTGGGACCAGAAGTACCACGAGAGGGTGGAGCTTAGTACAAGCGAACGCTGAATGAGACGATATTAGGCCACCAAAACGATACAATTAACTTTGATGAAGTAACAACACACTGTGAAATGGTTAAAGTTGAAAACACAGACAACTCCCAGAATGGACAACACCGTGGTAACGACCTGTCAATCACATTTTATGGTCTGTTTGACTCTAAATGGACCATCACTTACTAAATGAACAACATGCTGTATTGAAGAAGACTTGAAACTAGAGATTGAGACCATAAACTCATGTTTACAATGTTTACTGAGGTAATAAATCAAGAGAGAAGTAGAGTCATTTTCTCATAGACTTCTATACAACCAGAGGAGTCGCCCCCTGGTGGACACTAGAGAGAATGCAGCTTTAACACGTGAAGCTTTGACTTCACTCTGAAGAACTCACCGCTGGTGGAAGCCTCAGGTTACAGGTCTGTTTGTGACTCGTCTTCTGATTGTCGTAAGAAAGAGAGGACTGCATGATTATCACAGTAACAACTTTCCAGAGTGGACAAATCCAGTCTCACAGTATTATAAATCATTGATTTAGCATCTGATGGCCTCATGGATCTTTCACTCAAACATAAACAGCAGGACAATACTCCCACACAGTCCCTTGCATGTTCCTCCACAGTGCTGCGTTCAGTCTTGACACCTGCTAACAGCATCAGGTGGAGTGCTTGAATCATTACCCTCTTTCTATGGACAAAAAGACATTCATGGTGTGTGAGACGGGAGTGACAGCCCAGTGTTTATCTGTGAAGAGCAGCTGCTTTTTCACCTACACTCACACAAAGGAAGCATTTGACTCACACAAATAACAAGGGTGATTTCTGCATCTCACACTGAGACACACAACAAGGGTCAATAAGAGTTTTTTCTTTTGACAGCGATCAACAGAATACACAGTTTAACAGATTTCCACATTGAGACCACAGTGTGTAAAGCAGCTGCTGCCCGAATTATTTATATTTCACAGCTTTAAGGCTGATGTAAAAAAAAAACTGAAGTAATATGTGGGATAGTGTTGAGACCAAAATCAAGTTTTTCGGGCATGAAGACAAAATGTTGGTTGTGTCACAACCCGGCTCTTAGGCCATGACAAATATGGACAAGACACAAGGGATGGTGGTAAAGTAACGTATTTATTGTTAACTAAATAAGGAAATTATTACCTTTGTGAAGTGTGTCAGTCAGTATATCAGTAATGTGAGCATGGATGCATGTGTGATGAAGTGTGGAGGTGTTGTCAGCGAAACCAAAGAAGACCAAACCAGAATATAATCGGTCGCCACTGGCAGAGATCACTCCAAGTATGCCAGAGAAAGACCAGGGCAGAGCAACACTGGAGCAGGGCTTCTATGCTCCAGGACCAGGTGCTCTGCATCAGGCAATCAGCCACCATGTTAGAGGCTGGGTCGTCACAGTTGACTGAAACAAAACGTGTGATCAGAAAACACACTTTTCCCACCATAAAGCCTGGTAGTGGCAGCGTCATGCGGACGACTTCTCTAGCTGCAAAAAGTCAGATTGTATAAAAGTCTATGAGAAAATGACTCTACTTCTCTCTTGATTTATTAGCTCAGTAAACATTGTAAACATGAGTTTATGGTCTCAATCTCTAGTTTCAAGTCTTCTTCAATACAGCATGATGTTCATTTAGTAAATGATGGTCCATTTAGAGTCAAACAGACCATAAAGCAGGGGATGCTTTAGGGCGGGGCTGCACGGTGATTGACAGGTTGCTATCACAGTGTTGTTGTGTCTGAGAATTGTCCGTGATTTCGTCTTACAACTTTAACCTTTTCACAGTGTGTTCATGAAAGATATTTTGTAATGCCGTGTTCACACCAAACGCGATTGGCGCGGCGCGAATCGCGTTAATCACGTCATTCGCGCCGCCGGTCTCTCCGGGGCCTATTTGTGTTCAGTCGCGTGAATAGCGCTGGACGCGCCGGAGAGGGGGCGTGGCTTATTGCCCTGAAAGCCGTTCAACTGTCCGCCATCAACCGTGGAAAAAATCACCTCTATTTCTGCTCAGTACGTGTTGTGGAAGTCCCAGATATCACGGGGAACTAAACGCCGTCATGTCTGGTTCATAACATAGTCCGGAGGAGCTCCGTGGATTTCATCGAGCTCACTGTGTCTAGCGAGCCACACGTCGTATGAACACACAATAAACTGATTTGGCTGTGATTTAACGGCAATAAACCGACAAAAAGGGACTCCGAAATAACTACGTAATGATGCCGATTTGTACTTGTTTTCTCAATGGCGCTCGGATCGAACGGTGCTAGGCTATGCTAACATGGTAGCAGCTCCATCAACACTCACAATAACGTCATCTAGACGTAAATACGGCAGTGTCTATTTCATTGTTTGTACCATATGGTTCACACACACACATGTATACACATAGTTTGGTCCGGTCTCTACTGTTATGAGGGATCGTAGAGCTCTGGGTGAACACAGACGGATACAGTATTTATCACAGCGTCACGCCATTTTTTCGCAGAAGTTGAAAAATTTCAACTCATGCATTGGGGGCAAATTCGCGTCACTCCAGTCTCATCGCGTCTGTGCATAGACTTTGTATGTAATCTACTCGAGCGAAGAATTCGCGCCGCGTTTGGTGTGAACACGGCATAACAGTTCGCTTGAAATGTCTTATTCGGCGTTCAGTTGTACTTAGCTCCTCCCTCTTGTGTAAATGGACTGTACTTGTATAGTTGTTTTCTAGTGTTTCGACCACTTAAATGTTTTAACACACATGTCATCATTCACCCATTCACATACTGATGGCAGGTGCTACCATGCAAGGTGCCACCTGCCCATCAGGACTAACTCCAGTTTACACCCATTCATACACTGCAGGAACATCGTAGCAACTTGGGCTTAAGTGTCTTGCCCAAGGACACTGTCATGGACTAGCGGAGCCGGGGATCGAACCCTGCTCTACCACTGAGACACAGTCGGCCACATTGTGTCACTTCTGGTTCCAAACAACCAAGATGGTGACGGCCGAAGTCGACTCAAGGCTTCAAAACGTAGTCCACAAACTAACTGGTGGTCCAAGAAACTACATCCACTTACTACTTACTTACTACACCCACTTATATAATAGAATATAACACATATAATATAACATATATCATCTGTGTGGGGAGCGCCTGCCCTCTGCCTGTATTTTCTCTTTTCTTCTTATTTCGCTGTCTTTTGGACTTTTCTGGGCGTCAACCTCTATAAAAACGTAGGTGCTGGATCGTGAGCACAAATCCAAGAGGAGGCTAAGAAAATGGTTGAGAAACCCAAAACGACGAAACTCATTCCAAAACCAGAGTGAATCTGGGGGTTGGGGAGCACCCTCACCCTCAATGAGCCGGGGAGGAGGAGCCAACTTTGAAGGTTGGGTTTGCAAACCGCAACTACTGCAACAAAAATATCACGTGGGACCTTTAACTACCCAAGAATGTTAGTGGGAGGTGAGCCTGTCTGTAAGGACTGATTTTAGTTGCAACAGTGAGCTCAAATGTTGTTCTTTGGGTTCAAAGCAATGCTGGCCCAACACGTAATACACACACACACACACACACACACACACACACACACACACACACACACACACACACACACACACACACACACACACACACACACCTTGCTGAAATGAAGCCACATTCTTTACATTCCTATTTCTAGATCAGGTCTGTTTGTTTCCCCTCAGCTTTTTCGATAAGCTCCTCCACCAAAGGTTGTGTTGTTCTTTGTGGCTCTTGGAGCTCTGCTGTAGCAGAATTTAAAGGGGCCCTAGAAATGTTTCCTTTGTTGTTACATTTAGTGTTACTCACTAAAACAGTTGTGTGTTAAAGGCATTGTCCTTCCTCACGAATCATTTCTTACAGTATTTAAAATCCAGCATTGTTTACATCTATGTTCGCCAGCTTGCAGTCTTCTTCTTCACTGCGTTTCTTGGTGCATTTCGGTAATCTGTTGAGTGGAATAGTACGGGCAGGACTGTGGAGGAGGTTTGCCATTACTCACCCAATATTCCTCCTCTTCCCTCAAAGGTGCAAGAACTGTTAACATATATAAAAAATAATCTAATAGGGGGCATTTCTGCTCTACTACTGGGTCCATACAATTTAAATTTATGCTAGCCGTTAGCTGTAGCAACCTGCACTCAGCCAGCGCGTATAGCTCATTTAACTAGCAGGTGTAAAGGTCTACAGCAGTTTTGCCCATTTACTACAACGTTTGTACACTTTCCTTGACAGTTGGCCATTTTCCAAAGCATAACATTCTTTTCAAAGTGTCCGACCCACCAGGCAGCCGCTAGTTTCACTTCATTCCCGAACAGAAGAATGAACGTCCTGCATGGCCAGTCTATCACAGCGAAATGTCCTTTGCAGTAACAGTACGTTCTTGTCCGAGTTGACGGTGTCATCATGTGGTGAGCACGGACTGTGTTGAGAGGCCTCCCTCTGCTGGCCGCTCCGTCATCTAAAACACCAGCGGTGTTTCTCTTATTGTGACGTTACTGTAGAGCAGCTTTGATGCTTTTCTGCCACTTTTAAAATCTTGATACCCCCGGGGCTGATCAAACATATATAAATACGTTTATTCAATGATGGATTATCTTTGAAGTTTCTGCAAGTTCCTATTTCATAGTGTAGTGACTGACACAAAATTGGATTACCAGTATAAAAACCGTTGAATGTCAAGTATAGACAATTTTGTATAATGGACCGGCTGTAATACTTCTGGTTGAAATTATTTCTCTCATTATCTCAGTCTTTCAAGATGAAAAAACATGCAACAGAAAAACCTTCAGCTACACCCTGGTTGTAATTTCTCAGGATGGATTAATTGTGTAGTAGAAGTGCCAGAGATCTCTGTGGGATAGTGGTTGATAGAATGATGATAATGCACATCCTGCCTGCTTCTCTACAAACATCACAAGTTCACAGAATGGGCTTTAAACCTTGTGTTTACCTCGGCTTTGACAGTTATTACATGTTCATGGTGCACACACACACACACACACACACACACACGTCACTACAGTTCATGCTACAAACAGTCAGTGAAGAAGACAGAGAGACCACAGGGCAGCGTTATGGGGAGGATTTCATAAACAGAAGATTCCAGAAGACTTCACAGTGAAGATTCATGGAGGCTGGCACGGCCTGAGACTGAAGTAAAACACACGCACACACACACACACACACACACACACACACACACACACACACACACACACACACACACACACACACACACACACACACACACACACACACACGCACACTGTAGTAAGGGTTTTAAAGGCAGCTTTAACGGCTACTCGTTGTTTCAGCTGAGTTTCACTTCTGCGTCTGTGAGAAACTATTTGTTGACATGGACCAGCAGAGAATGGAGAACAGTCTGTGGGTGACCTGTTTCCTTTTCCTTGGATGAGGTTATTTTTGCTGCTGCTTCATATTTTTTAGAATTTCACACACTGCATTAGATCTGCTACCCAGATTAGACCAGAGGTCATGAGACCTGGGCTGTTAAACCTACACGTTAACCTCAAACCTCGTCATCATATACACCCGATGCATATTCATTCACTGCCCACTGATCATTTGCTAAACCCCTCCTCTGAACAGCAGTGGTCCAATCACAGCTTAGCAACCGCAACGTATCACAGCAGGTTTGTCAATGTATTGCTCCACATACTGTAGCAATGCATGGAGTTCTATGAGAGGAACACTTCTGAGGTTTTTGTCATTTTTTAGCATCCTGAAAACTCCCCAAAATACATGGATAAAACTGTAAGGAATGCAGTTAACAGTGTTTTTATCTACTCGAACTTAAGCTGCTAACCTGTAGTAGAAACCCAGTGTTACTTCCAGGTACTGTGTCGGGGCCAGGCAGCAACCTCCGGTTCTGCCCAGTGAAGCCATGTGGAAGTGTTCTAAAACCTGCATTGTCTCTAATGTCCACCAGGGGGCGATTCCTCTGGTTGTATAGAAGTCTATGAGAAAATGACTACTTCTCTCTTGATTTATTACCTCAGTAAACATGAGTTTATGGTCTCAATCTCTAGTTACCAGAGACATATAAGGTGTCCTCCTCATTCCAAATATGGTATCTTCTAGTGGTGTAACGGATCACTTGTGAACCGCGGATCAATTGAGTATTTACATTATTTTTTTTTACAGTGTAATCATCATAGTGTGTAATAAAGTTTTACTGCTGCTGTTCCTTTTCAAGTAACAAGTCCCCGATTATCTGTTCACCAGTGTCAGTGAACAGATATAAAGCAGTAGTGTGTTCACATGAACGGAGCAGGTTAAAAGCATCTAACGGTGAAAGTCTAAAATCATGGCGAGCGGAGGAACTTCAGAAGCTCCCGGCATCACTTAAATCGCAAGTTTGGGAGCATTTTGTCTTCCCTGTAACTAATAATGATGGATAAGGGTGGTGGACAAAACCGTTACGGTCTATAGGCATTGTTTAAAGAGAAAGACATACGACCACGCTACAAAATCCCCTCGTGCACCCACTTCAGTATGAAGATCGTTCCTCTATGAAGAGGAAAAGACTGAGCGCTCACTTCATCACGGCGGAGATGCATAGTCAACGGCAAGGATCCACACTATTGTCCCAAACATCATTTAAACCACTGTGAAGTCAGTAAACCATCAAATATTCTACATGTTATCCTTTTTTACTTTTTTCACACAATTGAAATGATTAGGAAATAAAAACAAATCTTGTAATTATTAGATTTAATGATGTATTATAATGTGCTTAGAGTGTAAACTAGCATCTGACTGCATAACATAGTTGAAGGTACAAAACACGCTGAAAGGCTCTCTCTATTATTCCCTATAATGACAGACACAAAAGAATGCACACAGTCAGTTAAATATAACACCATATATTATTATAAAGCAAAAGCATTCGGCATACCGGTTCCAGCACACAAAACAAAAACCGCGAGGCTCCCGCTGTCCTCCGGCACAATAAACTAAACATTTACAAACTATCACTCAAACCCCGAGTCCCATCAGTTCCAAAGTTCCTTAAAGTAACACAAACCAGTCCGATGACAACCAAACAAAGTCAACAACAGCTGAAGCGTGGCGAGACGCGATCTCTTGAGTCCACTAAACACCGACGGCTTCCCCTGTCGGCGCACACAATCTCCTCTCACGTCACTCCCCCCCCTCACAATTTATACAGCGAGGTCAAATTAAATAATAACAATAACAGACCCTATTCATATCCCGTGTAATCATTACAGGCAACTGACAAGATTCATAGGTACAGCACTTTAAATATGTGAAGGAAAAGAACCAATAGGTTCCCCATTCACACTTCGGCGATGGTTACAGCCTGAACGCATCATAACGTAAGTGAGCAGACCTTCGTTCATTGTCCATTAGTTCTACTCCGGTCAGTTGTTTACAATGTATCATTATCAGAAGCATTAATGATGTCCCGATCACATATTTTACTGAATATTGGTGGATAACGATGTCAGTAAAACTTTATTTCACACTGTGATGGTTAACGTTAAACTGTGTGCTGAACCGTGAGGGTATCCGTCACACTAGCTAGAGCACAATGTTGATTACAAGAGCACAACGTTCTTCATAGATCTAGCCTCGGAACGTTGCTCTCAAAGTGCACCAGGTTGATGCATTCAAACTTTAAAACCCAAATACAACCTGTTGTTCTGAGGGACGTTGCCACCCACCATAGTCTCACAAAATCCTATGGGAAACACAGATTTAGCACAATGTCTCGTATGTAGCCATCGAGTGCATATCGTGCAACACTTTGACAGGGTTCTGCTTTTTAAACATGTCAGCTGGAGACAAAGAATCAAAAATGTTATCACAATAAGAACTCTTCTTCTGCAATCTTCTGTCTAGTTTACTAAGAATTCAAAGTTAATCTGCTACCCTTTTCACATCAGTAGTAACAAGAGACCATCTCGCAATGATCACACCAGCCGCGGTGCCAAATGTCCCATGGCCTCTGTGCATGAACCAATATCTGATTATTTGGCTAAGTTACTCCAAGTAACTGAATGACTATTTATTAGCTGGAAGGCCTTTATTGTGAAGCAACAGCAGGAAGTGTTGATCGGTAACACCGTCACATCGGCCCTCCAGAGATTTAAAGAAGCAAACCCTGTCCTGTAATGCTGCTCTGGATGATGAAACGTGTTACGTTCTGCTGAAGTACAATGAGCCTGGTACTGAGCTGACAGACTATTCTTCACTAAGCATCACATGACTGTGTGTGTGTGTGTGTGTGTGTGTGTGTGTGTGTGTGTGTGTGTGTGGACCCCTGTGAAGTGGGGACTTTCTGGTTAATCTCCAGCTGGCCAATAAGCAGCTTAACTGTCACTTGAGTGCAGCGGGCTAATTACTAGTTTGTAGCCAGTCTAATAGGTTCACACACAGCCACACTGAAATACTTCAATACTTGTGTTAGAATAATGGTAGAAAAATGACCGAGATGTTTCTAGATTGTGTTGAATGTTGTTTTATGTCCCTAAATTTACATTAGTTTTGTAAACATCACCTGAATCAGAGTCTCACAATCTGAACATGGATGTCAATGTGGTCATGTGTATATACCATGTGTATATATATATATATATATATGCATACATAAATACCAGTCTGCTGGCCTAAACAGAATCACAAAGTTATAGCTATTTTATAATTTCATATTTTTTCTTCAATACATTTCATTTTTTCTTATATGTATTATAATTTATAAAAATATTTTTCCCATTATCTTATTTTCTCATTGCACAGCTACTGTGCTCCTCAGTTGCTCTGCTTCCAGTGCAGCTTGTTTTAAGTAGAGCTTTTATCCAATCAGATTTCACCTCTGTGTCTCTCGTAAGAAGAGAGGCCCCAGGCCTGCAGACTCACCCAGTGCTTCCATGTGCAGTTTAAGTTGAATGGGGACGATATTGTTGATTCAACCAATCAGATCTTTAGTTTGAGATTCATGGACGCACTAGAGCGGTTTGCAGGCCTAGTTACGTCAGCATTACTGCAGCTCAGAGTCCAAATGCCTCTCTGCTGCAAGGTGCAGAGTGTGCTGTGATTGGTCAGTGGGTGGGCACGTGACTATGTGCCCGCGAAACATGATTGTTAGCAGACCTTTGGTTGTAGCAGACAGAGTTCAAGTGGAAATATTTGAAAGACATTTTACCTAGCTTTGTTTTTTTAATATGAAATGGCGGAAAGAGGAGAAACGGATTTAGTGGCGGAGTTACTGGGAACGCTTTTCTCAAGAAGGACATTTCTGAACAAACTGGACAGTAAGAAACGACCCCACAGCTAGCAGCCCTGACCAGCCAGGAAAAGGGTTTGTATGCAGCGTCGGAGAAGCGTTGCACATGTTATGGCTGGGAATGTGTTTCATTTTAACTGAGCGTCGGTACTTTTGGAGAGACTCGAGTGGATCTACAACTCAACGACCACGTTCGCAGGGAAACAGCTCCACAACCGCGGCCCGCCCTTCGCCGGTCCGCGGCCGAAGACGAACACCCCGCCGCCGACGACCCCGGCGAAATACAACTGTGGAGGCTCGATGAATGGAGAAGGACTTCTTACTGGAACTGATGTACTGGGATTAAACTCTTTGTCAACAAAGAAAGGAGGTTAGACAGCATTTGGTAAGTGAACTTCGTTTGTTTACCTCTACTGTTCATTTGTCTATCGTGGTGTTTTTATGAATAGTATTTGAATGGCTCGTGCTCGTGTGGTGGAATGCGTGGATCCGCTGCAGGTCTGCTGGATTGATTTGTTGCTTTGTTGTCATACGAATATATGCGACTGCTCTTGTGAGTTTGTCATTGTGTTACATTGATTTGGACTGTATTGTCCGTTAATGACGCAGCGTCCCGTCATGCTCGTATTCATGTATCTGCACTCTGCATTTCGTGTTTTGTATGATAGGTGTTGAACTTCATGCAACATTTTATTTCATTTGTCAAATGTTGCAGTGTTATATGTGTGAATATACATATAACATAATAACATATAACATAATATACAATGTGAATATGCGGCTTTTACACGAAACAAATAATAACCCGTAGCTGTGATGTCATAATGAGGTTATTAGAAGTGTAGAACAGCACTGAAGGCCCAGGTATAAAATCCACGGCCCGCCACTGATAAATACACATATATACACCCACACATATACATATACACACACACACACACACACACACACATATATACACCCACACATATATACATACATTAGGGGTGTTTTTTGTGGTATATATACAGTATACACCATACACTACATGCATATACATATACACACCCACTCTGGTTTTGGAACGGCATCAGGTATCTGGATCGGTTTCAGGAAGGAAACATTGGTTTGGGAACATCTCTGTTGTCTCTAGTTAAATGAAGCGTTTTTAAAAGTAGGACCAGGAAAAATGTAACGGCCCACACGACGATAAAGGCCTTTGTGGGCACAGAAATAAGTCTCTTTTAGATGTTTAGAACTTGAGCCAGATTGATACCTCTTCACTACACCTCTGCAGCTCTGTGACTCAGCGCTGCTCTGTTTGCTTTGTCTGCACGCTCTTTGTCACCACCACCTTCTTCCAGAGGGAGCAACAGACTCACCCGTCCAGGACCAGCTCACCTCTACTGCTTAGTATTTACAACCCTTAAAGACGCTGAAGCAAACACTCCACAGTTGGTGGCAACTCCGCTTTAACATGACATCATCCGACTGCACCGACCAATCCCACACATGTAAGAGCACAAAGCAGGTAGAACACACGGTAGTGTACTGGGTAGTTTATGGAGTTCAAACAACCATTTGATTTCTTGGGATTCGATACATCCTGACAATCCATCACTTTACAAACCATAAGACACACACACAACAAGGGTTGGACAGGGTTGCGTCTTAGTTGCATAAGGATTCAAGTCAACACCGAGTGTCTTTCCCAACCTGTCTGTTGCCATGACTCTGGTCCAACAGGCAGAAGGCCAGTAATCCTTAAATAATCTCTCTCACCTGAACCATCTGCATGTGCAGACACCACCAGAGGCAGAGAGGAGAGACAACCTCTGTGACAAACTCATCAGGTTAAAGAAACGTTCCTGGATCAGTGCAGAGCAACGGGAGTGAGGAAGAAGAGATTGTGACAAGATGAGCGGGCTTTTCCTGGTCTACACTTCAGGCAGTCTGCTCTGTTAACCAGCAGCATAAGAAGTGAGCAGTGCTGAAAATAACACTTAGTTGTGCAGGTCAGCAGAGGGCTCGCAGCTCTTTCAGTCCCTGCAGTATATGATTACTGTGATTAGCAGCACAACCTGTGTTAGACGTCAGGTCAGGTCAAGTCTGAGGTGGGATAATAACAGTGTGTTCTTAAGGTCCCACCCATGTGTGCTTAACGGCTGATGACTACTCTAATGGTTTGTTGACCACACACACAATAGTTCATATTTCACCCCACTGCTATCAAATCTACTGCAAATACATGATCAATGTGATCAGAAGTTCCAAGATAATATAATCAGGCTTCTGAAAGTTAACACATATGACTAATAGATATCACCATAAAACCGTAAGACAATTATTGTTACTGTTCAAAGTTTTCAGAATAATTATGTTTAAATATATAAATGAGGTATTATCTCGCAGAACTGAAACGTGAACATTAGAAAAAGCCAGGTTCACAATTCTTCTTTCATTTTGTCGACATATTAGAGTCCAACGTGTTTCCAGAGGGAATTTTGGATATATCTTTGTATCACTCTATAAATATTGTCAACAGGCATTCAAAAAAATCAATTTTTCCCACAATGATCGTAAAAAAATGTGTATAAATCAGACTATGACTTCTATACAAACAAGCCTCTGTGTGAACCTTCAGAACACAGAGAGGAATGAACGTGTACAGTTTGGTGTGTGTAAGAGCTGCTGAAGTGGAGATTTATCATCAGACTCTGAGAACAAACTCATTTAGAGAAAACGTCCTTTAAAGAGACGTTTAGTTAATTACACACATTTAGAGACTCTACGGGTGAATAGAGTCAAACGCTCATAGATATCACCATGAAACTTCACCACTTCATTACTCATATTAAGAGGAGTATTTATTGTGTTACACGTTTTCTGTAAGTAGTAAAATAAATGTTTTCTTTCCACTAGTCTGAAAGAAGACGCTTTATGGAAGCAAAAATAGAACATCTGTAAATTGACCAGTGCAGGAGAAACATTCTTTATGTTACCCGACAGATCAAGTACATTTTTATTCATAAGTCGCCAAATCACAACAGAAGTTATTTCATATAGATCAGCTCTAGACAGTACGCTTTAATTTATAGGGAGCAAACATTCCCCCATGAGCAAAGATTTGGGTCCTCTTTATTACTGTATGATTATTAACTATCTCCAGTTCAAACGGTAATAATAATGCCTAGATGCTTCGACAACAATACCTCCCAAAACAAAATCCAAAGCATGATCGCTTTCATTTACAAAATCTGCATATCATTTGGAAAGCCAACAGTCCGAATTTGAAGAGAAAAGTTGTGTTTCACTCCACGGAGCAGAGGCTGGTAGAGCAGAATCGTTTGGATGATTTGCTGACGTTCAAACACACAGGTCACACTTTTTACCCTTCTGCATCCCACGTTTCATGTCCACACTCAAGTTAATGAGGAGATTATTTTCATATTCCCTGATGTGCTAAACATTAGAAATACTTCTAATTAACTGACAACTGAGTGCATATTTCAAAATGTAGCATGTTCTACAAGATCTTCCAGAACTTGTAACATAAGTGTAGAAAATGTTCCAAGCTTCACAGCACGGTCAATCTGAAGAGTCAAAGTCATTACAACTTTAATAGTCCAGACTGGCACGTGTGTGTGTGTCTGTATAAGTGTTTCTATGTCCATGTTTCTGTGTTAATTGGCTGTTTGTCCAGTTCTTCAAGGAAGTCTACTACACCAGAGGAAGTCATTAACTTCAAAGGAGCATGTGTGTGTGTGTGTGTGTGTGTGTGTGTGTGTGTGTGTGTGTGTGTGTGTGTGTGTGTGTGTGAGAAAGGGAGACAGCGAGAGGGTCTAAGGCTGGGTAAACCATGTCAGGTTACTTTTGGGGCCTCAGAGCTGGTTTATTGTGGGCCAACACATGTACATTATCACAGGCTTCAATCTGCTGCTCTCTCTGTGGTGCTTCACTCTTTTCTTAACCAACATGAACAACATGAACACACACACATGTGGTAACGGCGCATTAAACGCAGTGTCCTCCCGGAGGTATTCTGTGTTCACACTGCGCTCGACAAAGCTACAAAACGGTCCAGCGTGTCCAGATACATCGTGTAGCTCCATCGCTCGTTGGTGTAGTTGTGTTGTTGAATAGCACCCAGGAACTGGCTAACGGCAACAATACGCTGTTCTTCCATATTTTAGATTGGACCAGAAATAGTGAAACAAAAACAAACGATTGGTTGATGCTTCACTGTGCTTCAGTGTCCATTGAAAATGATCTGAATAATTTGCGCTGCGTTTGGTGTGAACGCAAGTGGGCAGACCCAGTCACCATTGTATAACTAAATTTCATTGTTACAATCCTCGTCTTTAGATTGACCCCATATCACTCTGACACAGACGCTAGGTGGCGGTATGGAGGTGGTTTTCAGATTGCACTACATCTCAGAGGCAAATAATGTACTTTTTACTCCACTACATCTCAGAGGTATATAATGTACTTTTTACTCCACTACATCTCAGAGGTATATAATGTACTTTTTACTCTACTACACACGCAAGCAGAGATATTCTGCGCGGCTTTTTGATTTGCACGAGCGGGACCTCTACACACACGCACGTTGATCTCATTTGCCATCTCGGATTTTGACAGTGATTTGCCTTCATAAACGCTATGCTAAACTAGCTTAGCAGGAAAACCAAAAGCAGCACACATGCTACAAACTCTCCCCGTAGCATTTAGGTAGCTGTTCCCTACTGATTCAAACAGGGCTAAAGGTATGTTTATAGCCGTGGATATGAGACCCTACTCTGGAGAGGAAAACCAGGCTGTACTAACATGCTGAATGCTATTGAGCCCCGTGACACTACTCCTTCATGAGCCCATTTCTCCAGACCATGATTCCTGCTTTGTAAAAGAAAACAAAAGCCCAAACAAATAATCAAGAATCCGAAGCACCAGCTGTTCCTCTGACAACAGACGGCCGGACGTCACGGACTACACAAAGCTACCTGACTGTAACAACACATCTACACTCTGTACATGAACAGTGTCTACACTCTGTACATTAACAGTGTCTACACTCTGTACGTTAACAGTGTCTACACTCTGTACATTAACAGTGTCTACACTCTACGTTAACAGTGTCTACACTCTGTACATTAACAGTGTCTACACTCTGTACGTTAACAGTGTCTACACTCTGTACGTTAACAGTGTCTACACTCTACGTTAACAGTGTCTACACTCTGTACATTAAGTGTCTACACTCTGTACGTTAACAGTGTCTACACTCTTTACGTTAACAGTGTCTACACTCTGTACGTTAAGTGTCTACACTCTGTACGTTAAGTGTCTACACTCTGTACGTTAACAGTGTCTACACTCTGTACGTTAACAGTGTCTACACTCTGTACGTTAAGTGTCTACACTCTGTACGTTAAGTGTCTACACTCTGTACATTAACATTGTCTACACTCTGTACGTTAACAGTGTCTACACTCTGTACGTTAACAGTGTCTACACTCTACGTTAACAGTGTCTACACTCTGTACGTTAAGTGTCTACACTCTGTACGTTAACAGTGTCTACACTCTGTACGTTAAGTGTCTACACTCTGTACGTTAAGTGTCTACACTCTGTACGTTAACAGTGTCTACACTCTACGTTAACAGTGTCTACACTCTGTACGTTAAGTGTCTACACTCTGTACGTTAACAGTGTCTACACTCTGTACGTTAAGTGTCTACACTCTGTACGTTAACAGTGTCTACACTCTGTACGTTAACAGTGTCTACACTCTGTACGTTAAGTGTCTACACTCTGTACGTTAAGTGTCTACACTCTGTACGTTAACAGTGTCTACACTCTACGTTAACAGTGTCTACACTCTGTACGTTAAGTGTCTACACTGTACGTTAACAGTGTCTACACTCTGTACGTTAAGTGTCTACACTCTGTACGTTAACAGTGTCTACACTCTGTACATTAACAGTGTCTACACTCTGTACGTTAACAGTGTCTACACTCTTTACGTTAAGTGTCTACACTCTGTACATGAACAGTGTCTTCTTGTTCAGTGACTGGTATTCTCACTGTGTATATTATATACAGTGTTAGTACCTCTGTTATTATACTAATGGAGTACATCACTGAGAATTATGTTTATTACTGGAGCATTTATGATGGAATATACTCAACATCTGAAAAGGTGCAGCGGACTTTGAGGCGATCGCCGCCCACCTACTCAGACCTGCCGGACCAAACACCACCAAGCAGCCTCAGGGAGGAGAGCTGAGATGGAAGCTAAGCTAACCCAGCTAGGACCTGAGGCTACTCCTCTACCCAGCATGCTCCTGACTGTCTGATGTTCAGTCGCAGGAAAATAAGTTGATGTCAGTCAGAGTTGATGGACAATGTTTTCCTCATGTTGAGTTTTGAATGTGAAGATGTCGGCCATATTATCTGGTCAGAGAATTGTTGCTGTTGCTGCTGTTTATGTTCCTTATGATGAACATTTAAAAGATGATCTACATGAATGTAAAACTGTTTTTGTTTTGTTTGTCATGTGTTTCTTGAAAATGGGCTACAACTGCATTTGGTTGTGCATCCCCGTGTTGCATAATGACAATAAAAGATCCTTGAATGTTGAATTATTATTTTCTTGCCGAACATTTTCCAGATTTGTCCATCCATCCATTTTACTGCATTACAGCCAGAAAACCAGCGAAAACGTTAAAGCAGAAGTACACAGATAAGGTAGAAGACAGGAACCCATCTGGCTTCATGGATGTTGAATGGTTGGGGATCAGATGAGTGCGTACAGTGTCTGTCCTCCGCTCTGTATCTGTTTCATGCAGCTTGTTAGCTCCGTCCTGATCATTAGCTGAATTAGGTCCTCTGACAGCGAGAGCCCTGCTCCGGCACAAAGGTCCTACTGTTCACTGGGCTCTGGAGAACCACGCAGAGGCAGCGTTCCCACACTTTGTTTTTCTCACCTATTAAAGCAACATTTGGAACACAATCAAACAGGACTGTGTGTGTGTGTGTCAGAGTACTACTGCAGTATGTGCTGCATTTCAAAGTTATGCCAAGAATGTTGTCACTCACATCTGGAGACAGACAGCTTGTCAGATGTCATAACAAGATTACAATGATTTGAAACATAAAAAGCATCAAATTCTCATGTTTGAGAAGCTGGAAACAGATTATTTTTAAATGATTTTATTTAAAAAAAACAAGGTTTAAAAAAGGTTGCATGATAAAATTCCCTATCTGTGTTTTCAGTGGTGACTTTGTTGAGACAGTCTTTTTAATGAAATGTCTTCTTTAAAGCGAGACACACCAGCTAAATAAAATCTTTGCTTTGCATGCACTTTATTGATTTTGATAAAAAAGGACGTTTTCTCTAAATGAGTTTGTTCTCAGACTGATGATAAATCTCCACTTCAGTATTTCTTACATTCACCAAACTTCCTATGTTCTGTGTGTAATAATGCTTCACATGCATATTCAAACACAAAATGTTCAAAAACAATTGTCTTAAACAACTGGGGATGTTTTATGGTGATTCCTGTTTTTCATAACCCTACAAACACAGAACATCATCTAACAGATGGAAACCAGCTCCAACATTCCAGATGTCATTAAAGACACAGGAGATAGAAAATGAAAAGACAAGCTGCTGTTCTTTGATGTTTAGTCATTATATTTTTTTTAAGTTTATTTTTTTCTATTTCATTTCAAAGTTTGAGTCACATGTTTTTGGTATTTTGTATTCCATTCCTTTAATGAAGGAGTACGCGAGTCTATCAATTCATATTAATGAATGAGCAGTTTTCTACAGACGGACACGTGTGAAATGTTTTCATATGGTCTTTTTTACATAAATGTGACCCAACAGAATTTATTTTTACTTTATCAGACTAACATATTTTACATGATAACATCTACACTGACCTTATTCAGTAGTAACACTCTACTCAAATGCTCCACACACACACACACACACACACACACACACACACACACACACACACACACAAATCAAAGCAACGTTAACTTTAATTTCATCATGTCTCAATCTCTCATTACAAACTCTTTTGTTAACGCTCCAGCTCCAGCTCCACACACACACACACACACACACACACACGCGCGCGCACATAGTCAGTCATAAGCTTTGGTCGTGAGAACACGGACACTGTCCTTTACCGCAGGTACTGTCTCATGCACGCGCACATGAACAGAATGTGCACAGACACATTTAGTTTTTGACAAATATTCACTACCAATGTGAATACTACATACTGAGTGACAACGCTCGCGACGAGACCCTAAAGAAGTGCACAGCTCTCCGTGGTGTCTTCGGCTAACATGACTCGAGATGTCCCTCCGTGCGGGTGCCGCTCACTGAGTCTTTAGGGGACATTTCATTCACACCGACAGACTGAAGCTCGAGCTGGTACCGTTACAGCAGAATTCAAAGACTTATGAACACGGTTTGACTCGCCGGTCGGCAGAGACCGTGTCGGGACTGCAGCAGACGGAGGCAGTTAGGGAAGATGTCCCGGACTAACGTTCACGCTAAGCCCCCAACCAGAAAGAAGAGGTAACTCTTTCTAACCCCGAGGAGTTAGCGGGAGAAACAATGTGTCGTAACAGCTAGTTAGATATGAAAGGGAAAAAAGAAACATTTGAACCAACGTACATGTTTGCCGCGGTGCTGTGGCTCCTCTCCTCAGCCAGTGGACACAAATGTGTTCTTTATCCGGTAAGAACAGCAGAGTGGACTAAAGCTCCTCTCTCAGTCCACCGCTGTGGTCGTTAGCCGGGTGCTGTCTGCTCGGAAACATCCTCTCCGTTCCCTCAGCGGCGGCTTTCTTCCATCAGCAACATTCACTTAAGCGGCATCAAGCACAACGCAACTCACGTCAAAACTTCCGATCGGCCCTTTCAAATTAAAATATAGTCACTTCACATCCGGCCAAAACTGGCTGCTCATATGGATTACTGGTTATTGGGCGGCAATTAGTTTGATCAAACTTTTTCTGTCACGCCCCACCGCCCCAACACAATTGTAACAATTGTAACTTTTATTGAAATAACAACATTTTGTGATAATAGAATAAAGAATATTGCAATCACTTTCAAGTAAACCAGATTGCTCCATCAGACAAAAACAAATAAAATGTGCAATCACTTTGTTAGAACAATGCAAATAAAGTTCTATCTGTGCAAAAAATAACTAATATTTGGCAAGAAATTGCTTATTGTGGCTGCAATTAACCTGTTTTGCACTGAATATCTTTTCAAGATAATAACAATAAAGTGCAACCTGTGAAAAACTAAACAAAACAAATACAAATATTTGGCAATAAAGAGTTTTACTGAGTTTTGCACTGCATATCTTTTCAAAACAACAATAACGTGCAACCTGTGCAAAACCAAACTAAATGAGTGCAGATATGTGAGCCATCAGGTTGTATTAGTGGCTGCAATGAGCTGCTTTCCACTACAACTCTTTTTAAAACGGGGTTGCAGACTTGATCCGGCCACTCTCAATTCATGCTCAATGTTGAGCTTAGATCTGTATGGTGTTTTTGAGAGGCAACAGCAGAAAAGCCGATCTCACAGAGGTGGGATGTGGCGAAGGGAAGCAGAATGCCCACAGCCCTCTGTCTGATGAGTGGATGCTCCCTCTCCACACAGAGCCAGCCCAGAACTCACTCAGTGTTTGAGCGGTAAACCTCTGTAAACCTCAGCCTCCGGGTAGAGTCGGACGTCATCTCCATAAACTGGTCCTCTTCAGCAGAGCTGAAATCAGCAGGTGCTGCTGCATTGAAGGGCTCTCTCCCCCAGTCATTCTGAGCACTGTTGTGTGGGAAGTATTTTTGAAAGTATCCTCTCATGGAAGAGATGTGCTCTTTGAGACAAGGAATCACTGTGGTGGCATCCAAATCACTGGTTTCAGCAAATTCACTCAGATTCTCAAAGGAATGAATATTCCTGTTCCACATCTCCAGCTTCCGAGTGAAACCGCTGATCTTGTCTGCCAGGTGAGGAAGGTGCTTATCTTTGCCATGAAGATTTAATTAATTCAGCTTTCCAAATATGTCACTGAGATAGGCCAGTTTCATTAGAAATTCTTCATCAGCAAACTTGCCTGCAAATTAATAATTTATCTTAAATTAATAAATTTGACTCAAAAGTATATGCATGAGTAACGTTACAATGACAACTTCTCTGTGTATGACACAGTGTGTCCATTGTACATTTGGAGAGACACTCTTTATCGGTGCCTGCAAGCCCTTGTTTTTCATCTGTGTAGCGGTGGAGCGGCTTGTTTTTGTGGGGCTTGTTGGCTGTATCTTTGTAATGGTTTCACAGACAGAAATTCTGAAGATATCTCTGGATTCTGTGTCGAATTCTCTTGCTTTCTGATGTATTGGTCGACCGTGTTAGCCGTTAGCTTTTTGTTCGTAGCCTTGTCCGGAGTGCGTAGTTCGCTGAGTCATGGCGAAAAATACGTGATATTGTGGTACATCTTCTCGTTGATTATATTAGTTTGTGTATAATTGTGTTTGCAGTGTGTAAAATGGCTTTGAAGTTATTGTTACCCAGAATTTCTTTGTCAAGTGGGTATGTAACATGTGTGTAGCATTCATTTTATTCGTTTCTGAGAAGTGCATTGTACTACACGCTGTACGCTAGAACTACGGTGGCCTTCAGGTAACATAACAATGTGAAAGGCTCTCATTAGAGACCGTGTTTGGTTTGTCCGTTCTGGGCTACTGTAGAAATATGGTGGTACAACACTGCAGACTCTGAAGAGGACCAGCTCCCTATATAGATATGAAGGGCCCATTCTGAGCTAACAAAAACTATTCTTAGTTGGAGGTCATTATACACTCATGAAAACATAGTTATGAATATTGTATCACATTATGCTAATAGATCCCAAGCCTACACTCTTTGTGTTTAAAGAAAGTTCTACAAAGTGACTGTAGTATTCCAGAATGGAGGTACCAGTTAGTTTCTGAGACTGAAGCTATCGTGTGCATGAAGCTACTGTGTATTTGTCTGCAGTCTACACTGTGGGGATATGTACTATTAGGCAACAAGGAGCAACTGGGGGTTTAATAGGGGCCTGAACAGGAGCCTGGCGCCTCAGAGCGACCAGGACACTAAATGCTTTCTGTGCTCCCCTTAATGAATAGTGAAAAACAAAAGGTGGTCTTCATTTTCTAGTTTGAGATTTTCAAATTTAAGAAAAATGAACAAAATGTCTCCTATTTCCTATATTCAGTAACCGCCTAAAAACATCCTATTTTGTGTGATTTAAAACCTGCATTTATTTGTAAACTTGATTTTTTGGTGTTTCCTTTACTTGACCTTGGTAAGGAAACATCCCATTATAGGAATATAAAAAAAGAAGACTTCAGGTTGTACTAGACTGCCATCTGCTGGACGTTTGAAATGAGGTAGAGCTGCAGCCATGAAGTAACGCACTATAATGTAGTTGTGCGCAGAGATGGGCAGTATTTCTATTACTTGTATTTGAAATACGTATTTCAATTACTTTTGGGTATTTTGTAATTTGTATTTGATAGGGCCGATTCAAAATCTAACGTAATTTGTAACGAAATACTTTAGAGTGGAGTAATTTTGTATTTAAAATACTCAAAATACTTTCTCCACAAATCAAGAAACAGTTCACGAGTTCAGTCTTCAGATCTTCAAGTTCAACGGATTGTCTGTCAAGTTAAATATTGTATCTGAGTGTGACAGATGTCAACTAGCTTGATGTATAACTTATGTCTGGGTCTGGCTACATAGCCTATTGTATATACATGGTGATGGTTATAATATCAAGCTAGCGATCGATGCTAACATGCTAATAACGCTAGCATGCTGTCTAGGCTAGTGCATAGCCAGTGTTTAGCAAGTTAGCTTATCAGTCGAGTAGCTAGCTATAGGAAGAGGGAGATTGGGAGCTTGTATGTCATATGTGATGAATATTTTCTTGTTGATACAAAGCCAAAGTTTATGGGCTGTTAAGTCCCATTAATAAAAATATATATATACATAATCAAGTTGTTGTCTTTCAATAGCTTTGCTTAGTTACACTGACATTCTGTGACTGTTCTTCCTTTTTGTGGGTTTCACCAGAGCTTTGTGTACATTATATAAACCTGAATGCTCTGCTATACCAAATTGTGAGAAAACAGAAAATCTAGAAAAAAGTATTGCCTATATTTTAAATACAAAATACATGTATTTTGTTACATTTTCTGGCACCAGTATTTTGTATTTTGTTGTAATACATTTATATGGGTCAATTGTTGTGACAGCAACAATAACTACAATAGGATTTTCCAACCAGCGGTTATAACATTAATGACATGGAGGCAGAAGTCCCGTCTGTCCTGACCTGTAGACTTGTAGGCCTACTATACTGAAGGCCTGTCCTTTACACTGGTGACTCTTTACGGCCATCTGCAGTTATGTTTGATCAAGTTTATGAGAATTGACATGTAAATGTAGTATTACATTAATTTTTTTTGACACTTCAATCCACATTCCATCTACTGTGTCTAACTGGAGTGGTGTGGCTCACTGCCATGCCACAGTTACGCGAGGCAGATCGGCTGGTTAAAGTGTGTGCAACCAGCATCAGACTGTCCTAAACACTACAGAACCCCTCCGGGTTTATGTGCACATCAGGATTAGGACGACCTCTGCAGGCATCTTGAATTGGCCGTCTGAGAAGCAGCCAAGCAGGGAAAGCACTACGCTCCCCTGCATATATATATATATATATATATATATATATATATATATATATATATATATATATATATATATATATATATATATATATATATATATATATACACATATATATACATATACATATATATGGTTACATATAGTTTAATTTCTTTGCCATATTTTAAGGATCATCAGAAATCATTACATTCATAAATTCAAAGATAAACATTCAATCTGGTATCCATAGTAACGATGCCATGAAGGACTCCATGGACAGAACGGTGTCATGATGACATCACGGATTCTCTGCCTTTAATGTTGTCTTTGTCATTAAGCCCCTCCCACTGGTATTCAGCCCCTACCCACTACTTCAAGTCTCACACATTTCACAGCAGGCAGTAGGTTGGTAAGTTGGTGCAGTAGGTTGGTAAGTTGGTTCTGAGACACATTTGACGATTCATATAGTTAGCATATAGACAGATATATATACATACGCATATACACCATAGTTAGCTCACATAGATTATTTCATAGATACATATAGACAGATATACATACACATATACAAGCAAATTGGTTCAGAGACACATTTGGCAATCGCAATGGAAAGCTCACTGAACAAAAAAACACGACAGGTGCTGAAGGGTCAGCAAAAGGAGATGGAATTCAATTCCAAAGAGGTCGAACCTCCAATGAATTTTTATTTAAGTTCACTGGAGGAACAAGTGAGATGTGAACTGTTGGACAACGAGGCGAGGCTCACCCCTACAAGATCTGAGGGGAGAGTCCTCCTAGAAGTTGATGAAGACTGTCTGCAACATTTTCTAGATGTTCTCCACGAAAACAAAACCACGAAATCCACCGAGTGGGAGATGGAGACATCTCAGAACGTCTGTCAGGAGAAAGCCCCTTCTAAGGCTTTCTGTCAAGTCCAGATGGACAAACAGAAAGCGGAGACAAACAAGATTGCAGCAGCTCTGAAAGAAACACAGGAGCTGCTGGAGTCTGAGCGTCTCAAGCTGAAAAATGGACATCAACAATGGCACGAGGAGAAGTCTTCCCTCGTAGACCAGAACAAAAGAGCTTGTAAACTTTATCAAAAACAGGGGAAGATCATAGCTGATTTTGATAGAATACAGAAGGAGGCTAAGCAAACACTGCAAAGATTCCAGGCCGCACATGAAGGCCAGTTGGAGCAGCAGAGGGCAGAGACCAACAAGATCGCAGCAGCTCTGAAAGAAACACAGGAGCTGCTGGAGCACGAGCGTCACGTTCAGCCTAAAACCACCACCAAGGCTGAGATGGAGTTATTTAAGAACCTCTGTCACGCTAGAATTGTTGAACTGGTAGATGTCAACAGTAAGCTCAAGGCAGCTCTTCTTAGAGCTGACCAGGAGCTGAAAAATGGACATCGACAATGGGAAGAGGAGAAGTCTTCCCTTGTAGACCAGAATAAAAAAGCTCGTGAACTTTATCATACACAGGTGAAGATCATAGCTGATTTTGGAAGAACACAGAGGGATGATAAGCAAACGCTGCAGAGATTCCTCGCAGCACATAAAGGCCAGCTGGAGGAGCAGAGAGCAGAGACCAGCAAGATCATGGCAGTTCTGAAAGATACTGAAGATCTGTTAGCAGCAGAGCGTCTCCGTTTCCAGGAACAGTCATCCATCACAGAACACCTGGAAAAAACCTGCACGGACCTCGAAAATGCCCAGCTGAAGAACGTAGCTACTCATCGAACATTGGAGGAGAAAGCTACGCAGATGATCATAAAAGACCAGAGGTCTCAAGCCAAGTTGGAGAAGCAGAGAGCAGAGATCGGCAACATCTTGGCAGTTCTGAAAAAGACTGAAGATCTGTTAGAAGCCGAGCATCTCCGTTTCCAGGAACAGTCATCCCTCACGGAACACCTGGAAAGCACCTGCAGGGACCTCGAACATGCCCAGCTGAAGAACGTAGCTACTCATCAAACATTGGAGGAGGAAGCTACGCAGATGTTCAAAAGAGACCAGGAGTCCCAAGCCCAGCTGGAGGAGCAGAGACTGGAGACAAACAGGATCAAAGCAGCCCGGAAAAAGACAGAAGATCTGTTAGAAACCGAGCGTCTCCTTTGGCAGCAGGAGAAGTCTTCCCTCCTTCAGGCCACTGAAAAGGATCTTCAGAACCAGAACACCGACAAGGAGAAGAAGAAAAAACGGTTCAAACTCTTCAAAAAGAGTTAACTAATGAACACAAAACCCTAAGAAAAAACGAAGAAAAGACGAAGAAAAAACAGTTCAAACTCTTCAAAAAGAGTTAACTAATGAACACAAAACCCTAAGAAAAAAACGAAGAAAAAAACAGTTCAAACTCTTCAAAAAGAGTTAACTAATGAACACAAAACCCTAAGAAAAAACGAAGAAAAGACGAAGAAAAAACAGTTCAAACTCTTCAAAAAGAGTTAACTAATGAACACAAAACCCTAAGAAAAATCGAAGAAAAGACGAAGAAAAAACAGTTTAAACTCTTCAAAAAGAGTTAACTAATGAACACAAAACCCTAAGAAAAAACGAAGAAAAGACGAAGAAAAAACAGTTTAAACTCTTCAAAAAGAGTTAACTAATGAACACAAAACCCTAAGAAAAAACGAAGAAGAGACGAAGAAAAAACAGTTCAAACTCTTCAAAAAGAGTTAACTAATGAACACAAAACCCTAAGAAAAAACGAAGAAAAGACGAAGAAAAAACAGTTTAAACTCTTCAAAAAGAGTTAACTAATGAACACAAAACCCTAATATGAAGGCAAATCACTGTCAAAATCCATAAATGAGATCCGTGCGTGCGTGTGTAGAGGTCCCACGTGTGCAAATCAAACAGCCTTTGATAGCCTTACTTTGGCGAGCTCTTTTACATCGCTCTTTTTCATCCACTAATTACTTGTAAGTGAGTTTGGCAAACAGTTCATATACAGACAGTGGGTCCTGACCCTGGCTCCAGATTCTTGACCGGTTTAAGGATCTGGAGCGAGGGTTAGATCCCACTGTTTGTATATTAACTGTTTGCCAAGTAAGTCCTTACTGTTAATATACAAACAGTCGTTCCGAACCCTGGCTCCAGATTCTTGACCGGTTTAGGGATCTGGAGCCAGGTTTAGGATCGCTGTTTGTATATTAACTGTTTGCAAAGTAAGTCCTTACTGTTAATATACAAACAGTCGTTCCGAACCCTGGCTCCAGATTCTTGACCGGTTTAAGGATTTGGAGTCAGGGTTAGGATCACTGTTTGTATATTAACTATTTGCAAAGTAAGTTCCCAAACTCAAATAACTTACAAGTGATTAGTGGATGAAACATTTTTCAGATCCTTCACTACAGTAAAAGCAATTTTGCTCGTGTGAGCACAGATCTCGCGCACAGATCTCATTTGCGCTCTCGGATTTTGACAGTGATTTGCCCTCAATAATGCCCACTCAACCCACCCATCAACTCTGTTCATTCTGTACACATGACATCTATTGCACTTCTGTCCATCCTGGGAGAGGGATCCCTCCTCTGTTGCTTTCCCACAGGTTTCTTCCTCATTTCTCCCTGTTAAAGGGGTTTTTGGGGGAGTTTTTCCTGTTTCGATGTGAGGGTTCTGGGACAGAGGATGTCGTATGTGTACAGATTGTAAAGCCCTCTGAGGCAAATCTTTAATTTGTGATTTAAATTAAAAAAAAAAAAAAATGTAATTGAATGTGTTTGTTTGAATTATTTCATGCTTGTAAATCGTTGTTGAAAATTCTAAGTTGTACTGCTGTTATGTTTAATATTTGAATGTGTAAAAATACATTTTGATGTATAAATTCAGGGACAATCACTGATGACTTCTCATTTGCACCCAACAGCCTGAAAATATACAGTAGGTTAGCTCAACTGATTTGACATGTTGGTCCAAATATAGTGTCTTTAGTCTGTTGGTCATCTAAAGAGAATAATTCAATTAAAAACACCTGAACATTACTTTCTGCAACATTTAGATGGTTTAGTACGAGTCTAGTGGCTTGAGAACTTAAGGCAATAAGGTTCATTTAATGTCACAGCGCCTTTCAAACACAGCTGCAATTCAAGGTTTTATGGCAAGGAAATGCATTAGAAAGGTTAATATATCCCGCATCCAGCAGCAGACGTGAGCAGAGAGCTGTAAAGACCCGCTGACGACATCAACAACTGTCTGCAGAGACCTGAGGCCCCGCCCACGCTAATGCACAGAGCGCCAAGGTTTGTATAGTAGTAATTATCGTTAATATTTATTCATTCAGATGGAGTGATACCGAAACATATTTCTGATATCAGTCCAAAACTGACTCAAATAGCTGAATCAGCTATCGGTGACGGCATGCAGATCCGGTATTGGATACCAATATTTAAATAAATAACAATTCAGTACATTTTTATCTATGTATTTATTTGTCTAATTTTGTTTTTCAAAGTTAGAAAAGCAATGTTTAAGTCAAGCCTGATTTTGCCTTAGACATAAAATAGTGATCATAGGAACTTCCACACAGTGAGGCATACAGCGTATTAATCTAACACTGGTATCAGATTTCATGTATTTATTTATTACTGTGTTTATTTATTTGAACCCACGCCTCCATACAAACAAACGCATACTAACTTTACACAGGTTCAGGTGGTTATATGTGCATGACTACTAATCCTCAGATGAGGTGAGTGAAGGTATGTGACTTTGGGCCTACCTGACGTCACAAAGCTGGTCATCTCGTGGTCTTCAAACTGTGCTCCCTTTTAAAACTAGGTCCCACCATCATTTGTCTTCGGATCGCTGGATCCACGATATAGGTAATGCCAATTTACGTCAACGTTCTGAAAGAGTTTTTACAAACAGTTTATCTTGCATTGGTTTTGTGCAAATGTTACACACTGAATGATGATGATGTCCATTCAGTTTTCCAGGTGAATTTATTGCGCTGTGAATACAACAAGACAGTCTCGGATGAATATCTGCTTCTGCGATCTCGACTGTCCTTTCTGGTCCAGCGAGCTTATCTTAGCCTCTTTACCCCTAGCCCTAATTTTAGGCCTCTGCTCGAAAATTGCATACCCATACTCAAAAGAGTGTATCTCTCTAACTACAAGGTCTATTTGAATAATGTTGATGTTATAATAACAGAAACACTTGTGAGATTTGTTCAGATGTGGAAATATCAGTGTATATGTTCCTGGTTAATACTAAATGAAGATGGCACACAGCTCAAATTGAAAAAAAGCACTTTAATTGTGTGTGTGTGTGTGTGGGGGGGGGGGGGGGGGGGGGGGGGGGGGGGCAGAAAATCTAGAAAAAAGTATTTTCTATATTTTAAATACAAAATACATGTATTTTGTTACATTTTCTGGCACCAGTATTTTGTATTTTGTTGTAATACATTTATTTGGGGGTATTTTGTATTTTGTATCAAAATACATTTTGATGTATTTTTGCCCATCTCTGGTTGTGCGCAGATATAAGGACATTTTAAGTGTTTATTAAAGTACAGTACTTTCTAACAAGTCCCTTGACAACATATTTTATTAGTGTGTCTTACTATTTGTCATTCATTATGTTTATTTAGCAGCCTCAACTTATGGGTGTCCACAGAAGGAGTGAACGTTGTTGACTCTAATCAACACTTATTGTGACTGTGGCTCAGTGGTAGAGCAGGGGCTTCCTTCAATCAGAAGAACGGTGGTTCGATCTCCGCTAGTCTATGTTGATGTGTCCTTGAGCAAGACACTTAACCCCAAATTGTATCAGTGTATGAATGGGTGTGACATGTAGTGTTAATGTGCTACAATATCTCTATATGCTGCCTTTGAATGCTAAACGGGGGTTGAAGAACAAGTCTTCATCAGCGGAGGGTGCGGATTCAGATAACTGAGGCCGAGATACACTGATTTTACTCCAGGGCCAGACTGGGTTAATAATCTAGAATCACTAATAGGTGGACCGCGGTCCGGATACGGACCCAGACGCTGTGAGCAAGGCCATGAGCGAGGACACACGAGAACACCCTTCAAGGAAGTGCCCCCTCTTTGTTCATCACTTATGTGATTGGACGCTGCAGCCGATCGGACTGATCTGATATTTCTCTCAATAACTTTTATTATGGATACAATTAAAGTCAGAGAGAGCTGGTGTGAACGCAGCATTATACGCTGGCAGCCTCGTGGGGAGGGGAGGGGGGAGCTGCGCTCATGTGATTGGTTGAAAATGAGGCTGACATCTGATTGGCTACAGATGATCCATCGTGAAAAAACGCATTTGTGAATCCAGCCACGTCAGGGGAGTCTCATAAACCCACAAATAAATGTGAAGCAATCCACAAATAAATGCAGTACGATCCACAAATATACATACAAATCCACAAACAAATAGAAAAATCCACACACAAATACACACAAATGCAGAAATATATTTGTGATTTTTTTTTTACATTTATATAAATCATAATTTATTTCTGTGTGCATTGGAATGTATTTGTGAATCGTTCTGTGTGCATTTGTGAATCAAATTTATTTGTAAATCCTTCTGTGTGCATTTATAAATCGAATATATTTGTGGATTGTTCTGTGTGCATTTGTGAGTCTTCCTGTGTGCATTTGCAATTATTGAGACTGATCTGACCCCATATATTTCTACCTTAATGTTTTTATTAGGATAAAAACGTTACTTGTAAGTCTTGCCTTGGCTCTCAGACACGCATACTTTTTCTTTTTACTTCCTTTTCTCTGACAATGGATCAGCCAGTATCTCCCTACAGGCCTTTTCCATTTCTGTCTCTTTAGGTTCATGACTATTTACCAGATGGAATGATGGACTTGATGGTTTTTTTCTGGTTGATGTAATGTTTGACCGTAGAGACTATATGTCACCACATATTGGCAGTGGAAAGTTGAAGATGCCGGAACTTATTGCCGGTATGGCAACAGAATGTATCTTGTGCTCCTGTGCCTTTTTAATTACATTCAAAAAAGTCTTTCTCAGGATGGGGTTTGCCATTGAAACTAGGTGCTTTGTGGGATTCTTCCTTAGACATGGGCCCACTGCATGAATTAACAGTTTGCATGATCATTTTCCAGCACCGGGTACAACAGCTTCTCCAGTTTGGACTTTAGAACACTTTGATGGGATACTTTTGTTTTTACAAAATAGCTTATTTGTCTGTTTCCTGGACATAGTGCTTGCTTATGAGACTGAACTCTTAATCAAATTAGATGATAATAATAAGAAGAAGAATATGATATTACTGCTTGGCTGATACAGAATTAAGTAACTGTTGCTTTAGTTCAATTAATTAACTTAAGAATTACAAAATGTTTTCAGCCATTACAAGATATCAAACATCACCAAAATCCCGACATTTTAAGAAGCAAGCCTCCAACAACTCTATTTCGTGGTGATTTCGTGGATTAACTGACTTCATTGTGGAGTTTCCTTGTATGCTGGGCCTGTCCCATGACGTCCTAGATCCCCTAAACAACATTAAAACATTGTGAAATTAGTGGACGTTGATATTATATATTGATTCATATTTTGCTACCTCAGATCACTTAAATAATTGAACAAAACTTGTAAAACGTACCTAGCGTCACTCCAGACCACAGGAGGGCATATGGGAGGAAGTACTGAGCCAAATTGAGATGGATTTTTTGCCCATGATAAACGTTCACTTCACCTTGAACATCACGAGGTGCACTGTCAAATACACTGCCTGGCCAAAAAAAAAGTCGCCATCTGGATCTAAGCAAATAGGTACGAGCCTAGGTTCAGCAACAGTATGTGCTCAAAGAATGAGGTCAGCTGACTACCTGAATATACTGAATGACCAGGTTATTCCATCAATGGATTTTTTCTTCCCTGATGGCACGGGCATATTCCAAGATGACAATGCCAGGATTCATCGGGCTCAAATTGTGAAAGAGTGGTTCAGGGAGCATGAGACATCATTTTCACACATGGATTGGCCACCACAGAGTCCAGACCTTAACCCCATTGAGAATCTTTGGGATGTGCTGGAGAAGGCTTTGCGCAGCGGTCAGACTCTACCATCATCAATACAAGATCTTGGTGAGAAATTAATGCAACACTGGATGGAAATAAATCTTGTGACATTGCAGAAGCTTATCGAAACAATGCCACAGCGAATGCGTGCCGTAATCAAAGCTAAAGGCGGTCCAACGAAATATTAGAGTGTGAACTTTTTTTTTTGGTGGCGACTTTTCTTTTGGCCAGGCAGTGTATTTCCTGGAAATGTGTGTGGATAGGTGTGGTCCCGAAATCATGCTGAAAAGCATAATTCAAAATGTTTGTCAATTTTAATGTAAATCTTTATACCCTAAAATAATAGTTTGTTGAATTTATGCAATATTTAATACTATGATGAGATAAAGGTGTATTCTTTAAAAATCAGTTCAGTATTGTTATTAATGTCTTAAAAATTCCAACACATTCATCAATTAAATGTAACGCTTATAAAATTCTGGCTCAGACAATGTTACAGGTCTTGATTTTATCAGTTTGTAACACAGTATGTTTATTCTGCATATCTGTTGATTAGCAAACAGATGGTTGCGCTGTACTTACCCAAAGTCCGCCGTAGGTCCCGTAGGTGGAGTTATTTATATAAGTTACTGTTATTGCTATAAAGCTATGTGCTGACAAACATCTATAAATATTTAGAGCATTGGTTATGTAATTTCAAAACTACCTTGTAGTCTTCAGCAATGATGTTTTTTTCCTTCACATTGAATGTCCCCCTTTGTTGCATCAGCACTTGGAGGTTGTTGAAGTGCTTCTTAACGTTGGCCCCAGTGCAAGCACTACAAAACAGGACTGTTGCACTAAGAACCACCTCATCCATCTAAAAAATGTGCAACGCTTCTCCGACGCTGTCAGCAAGAAACACCGTTCATACAAATCCTTTTCCTGCTGAGTCAGGGCTGCAGCTGTGGGGTTGACTGACCATTTCTTACCATGTCCAGCTTTTCCTGAAATGTCTTTCTTGAGAAAGACGTTGTCAGTTGTCAACTCCGCCACTAAATCCGTTTCTCCTCCTTATTCAGCCGTTGAGTGTTGAAAAAACAAAGCTAGGTAAAAAAATAAATAAACTACACAAAGCAAAACCCTAAACATGTTATAATCTCTTTCAATTTGAACTCGTACTCCTCCAACTAAGCTCTGCTGGCAAATTAAGTTTGGTTTTCCAATAATCACGTGCTCGCCCACTGACCAATCACAGCACACACTGCACCTCACTCCTGCAAAGTGAGCTGCAGTAATGCTGACGTAGCTGTAGGCCTGCAGGCCACTCTGGCAGAATCTCAAACTAAAGATCTGATTGGTTGAAGACTATGACAATCAACAATATCGTCCCCATTCACTTAAACTGCACATGGATTCACTGGTGAGTCTGCAGGCCTGGGGCCTCTCTTCTTACCTAGAGACACAGAGGTGAACTCTGATTGGATAAAAGCTCTACTTAAAACAAGCTGCACTGAAGCAGAGCAACTGAGGAAATAAGATAATGGGAAAAATATTTATATAAATTATGATACATGTAGTGTATTTAAAAAAAAGTATTACATTATAAAATAGCTATAACTTTGTGATTCTGTTTAGGCCAGCAGAGAAGGCCTTGCTGGCCCTGACGGCCCACCACTGGTGTGTGTGTGTGTATGTGTGTGTGTGTGTGTGTGTGTCTGAGTCTCTTTCTGTCCTGCAGTTACCTGGGCACAGTACTCCTGCACACCTGCTATTTCAATCAGCTTGTCACCTCTCCGGCTCCCTGCTCTGCGCACACCTGTGAGCAATCTGTTGTCTAGCTGATTATAACAGAAAACATGAGAAACAAGAACAATATTAGCAATGTTTTGGTTTATTAAGATTATTTGAATTCTTCTCTAAACATTTTCATATGTGGTAAACAAAAAATGATTGAACCATCTTGTGTTTTATAGTTTGGAACAATTCATCCTTTGATTCCCTGCAGGTTTCCTTGCGGCATCATCAACATATTGAACAGTCTTGACCTGATAAAGACTTGCCACAAGATGGCAGCGAAGGACCACAAGGATCAGAACTCCTCCTGCGTGTTCAGTTGGAACTTGGAGTCTGGAGGGAGGTTTTGCAGGATGACAGTTTTCTTATCCAACGATGGGCACAAGAAATGTATCCATTCCAAATGTTTATTTATTTAACACTTTTATTCAGATAGACGTTTGTAAATTTCCCCACAGTGGGACAAATAAAGGATTATCTTATCTTATAGATGGTCATTGCATTTCCTCAGTTGATCTCCTGTTTAAATCGGTATCGGTAAGATGTCGACCTGAAAGTATTTCAGCATTAGTGTTTGGATTTTCACCAGAGTCACAATCTCCATACAACACAACATGTTAACTATTCTGTATCTTGTTTGTCCAGTGGGTCTCTGTGGGTTTGTCACTACAAGTGATGTCACCGCATGGACACAGCGGCCACTTCAGGCTCTCTCTTATTATTAAATATGTACTTATTATCCATTAGGTTTATTGTGTATGATGACAATGAGGTACATCCTTATATATGTGATGACAACTTTACTTGCACTCATCTGTCTTTGTACTTGTTTTTTTGTATTTATTTATATCATATCGTCCTCTTATTTGGGCCACATTTTAAAACCAGGAAATAAAGATGAGCCAGATATGTTCAGCAGCCTAATTTAAACCTTTTTTTTTTAGCTCTTGGCAATGACACATTTTAAACAAATGCAAACAAAGGTATTAAAATAATAACACACTCCAATTCAATCAATCTGCAAAGTTTAGCGACAAGTGAGGTGTGTGTGGAGCCACAGTGCTCTTTAGCTCCTTCTCGCACTGCATTCAAAGCCCGCCCACTTTTTAGTGGTCTAATCAAATGCTAGTGATTTGATGTAAATGTACGTTGCTCAAATATTCCGTTTCATTGTGGAATACTCCCAGTACAGAATCTAAAGACGCTCTATATTCCGCTTCCCGTAGACTTTAAAACTTTAAACTTTTTTTTTTTGCTATTAGTTTGGAAAGAAAATGACGTCACCTTTAAACACTCTGGATCGGAGTATTGCCGACGTTCTCAGATGATGTCATGAGAGGAGTGTTGGGTTGTCACCTCATCCCGTATCTCCGTTAGCAGTATGTAATTAATGTTCTGCACTGTTCTGTGTGTGTGCGGCGAGGTCAGTGTGTAATTAATGTTCTGATATAGATAGAACCGCTGTCTGCCTATAATTACTGCAGACTGAAGCTCAAATGTGGGCTTTACATCGGATATATGTCAATGAGAGGCTCATTCCTTTCACTGTCTATCAAATAATGCCATAAAGACGCTGCATTGTTGACAACGAGATGGACAGAAAGGGAGTAAAGTAGGAAAAGACAGAAAGGAGAGGAGAAAAAGGAGGAGTGAAGGAGAGAGGTGATGAGGAGAGGACAGGAAAAGGGGAGAGAAGAAAAGAGTGGAAGAAAGGAGAGGAGATGACCTTCTCAGGTTGTCTATAATTACTGTTCAGATGTAGGTGGATATAGATAGATAGATACACTTTATTTCAGACTCACGGTCCAGAGAGACAAATACATAAAATGACATACACAAACAATAAAAGTACATCGGCCTAGCAGTGCCTTACAAAGAGACAGCTGCACCAATGTCTCCACAGCTGGACTGGTAGTGTGTGCTACTAAACCTTATGTTTGTTAAAACCAATATAATCTCATTTTGGGAGTGATTTTCAGAGTCATTAAGTCGACAAATGAATTTGAACAACATGAGATTTCTTAAAACAGTTTGTAAAGTATTGACTCGTGCAGCCACAAACATTTCACTGGCACTACTCCATCTCGGTGTCTTCAGCAGTATTCTCATGGCGTCATTAGAAGCTACTTGAAGTCTCTGGAAGCTCTTTTTTGTAGTTAGACCACAAGTGTGCAGTAGAGTGGTGGACAATATGCTCTGAACAGACACATCTTCACTCCATCTGTACACAGACCAAACTAACGTGAGAGACTGTTTGTTGTGCATACATCCTATGACATTGCCTAGAAATGTCTTCATCATCGGTCATGTGTTCTGTTATAAAATGACCAAGATATTTCACTTCTTCACAGACACCAAGAATTTTGTCAGACAATTTGAAGTTGGGGAAGTGTAGACATTTGTCCTCTTTGGTACGACAGATCAAGATAATACTCTTACTGGCGTTGTATTTTATGTCAAGTTCCACACCATACACAGTACATATATATATATATATATACACATATACACTACCGTTCAAAAGTTTGGGGTCACTTAGAAATGTCCTTATTTCTCAAAGAAAAGCACCGTTTCTTTCAATGAAGATAACATTAAATTAATCAGAAATACACTCTATACATTGCTAATGTGGTTAATGACTATTCTAGGTGGAAACGTCTGGTTTTTAATGAAATATCTACATAGGAGTATCTGGAGCATCACATTTGTGGGTTCGATTATACTCTCAACATGGCCAGAAAAAGAGAACTTTCATGTGAAACTCGCCAGTCTATTCTTCTTAGAAATGAAGCTATTCCATGCGAGAAATTGCGAAGAAACTGAAAATTGACACGAAATTGTCTGGGTGACCCCAAACTTTTGAACGGTAGTGTATATATACACATATATATATATATATATATATATATACACATATAGTGAGGAGCTGCTGAAGACCAGCGCTACATGGAGTAGAAATCACCAGATCATCTGCATACATGAAGGTTAACCAGAGTATTACCCATCATGCACCCAGTATTACAGGCTTTCAATTGCTTGGACAGATCTTCAATATATAGATTAAACAGAACTTGTCGGACACCATTGTTAACCCCAAATGGGGCTGAGACACTTTTACCCCATTTAACTTGCATAGTCTGGATACCAGTAAGCCAGAATCCTCACAATGTATGTGAGGACACCTCTTTGGCTCAGTTTGAAAAACAACTTACTATGATTAACACGATCAAAAGCTTTGGTGGCATCAATAAAACACATCAGAACTGATGAGTTTTGACCTCTGTATTTGTTGACAATTTCCTTTAAGGCATATAAACACAAGTCAGTGCCATGTTTGGCTTTAAAGCCGAACTGGTTATCTGTGGAGGTGATAAAGTCATATATTCTGTTCAGCAGGATTCTTTCTCGGACTTTTGACAGTAAGCTGGCCAAAGCAACGGGCCTGTAATTATCTAGGCTACATACTTTACCAGCTTTGTTTTTAATGACTGGGACTAAGAGAACAGACAGCATTGAGTCTGGTAACAAGCTGTGAATCATGAAGACAGTAAAACAAATAGCGAGGAGAGGAGCTAACCTCGACTAGCAACTTTAAGGTGTTCAGCAGTAATGTGGTCTAAACCACTTGCTTTGCCTTCGGACAGTTTATTTATAGCTTGCTACACCTCATATGACGTAATTGCCATTGACTCATTACTCTCAAAATTGTCCACCTTATACAAATCACTTTTGATACAGTTGAATAAGGTGCTACAATGCTGTCGCCATAACTCAGCAATGTTGTCTGGTCCTGAAATTCCATCAACAGTGCATGGTAAAGCAGTGGTGGTCCGTCAGGGCCTGCAAAGCCTTCTCTGCTGGCCTAAACACAATCACAAAGTTATAGCTATTTTATAATGTAATACTTTTTCTTAAATACACTACATGTATCATAATTTATACAAATATTTTTCTCATTGCACAGCTACTGTGCTCCTCAGTTGCTCTGCTTCCAGTGCAGCTTGTTTTAAGTAGAGCTTTTATCCAATCAGATTTCACCTCTGTGTCTCTAGGTAGAAGAGAGGCCCCAGGCCTGCAGACTCACCAGTGAATCCATGTGCAGTTTAAGTGAATGGGGACGATATTATTGATTGTCATAGTCTTCAACCAATCAGATCTTTAGTTTGACATGTTGGGCGTATTCTTTGACGTGTCAGAGCTACTAGCTGGCCGACAGCTACATCAGCATTAACACACAGCTCTGTTTTCAGGAGCAGCTCAGCAGTGAGGTGCAGCGTGTGCTGTGATTGGTCAGTGGGCGAGCACGTGACTATTGTGAAATTAAACTTAACTTTCCAGCAGAGCTTAGTTGGAGGAGTAAGAGTTCAAATTGAAAGATATGGAAGAAATAAAACTTTTAAGGTTTTGCTTTGTGTAGTTTATTTATTTTTTTACCTAGCTTTGTTTTTTCAACACTCACTGGCTGAATAAGGAGGAGAAACGGATTTAGTGGCGGAGTTACTGACAACACCTTTCTCAAGAAAGACATTTCAGGAAAAGCTGGACATCGTAAGAAATGGTCAGTCAACCCCACAGCTGCAGCCCTGACTCAGCAGGAAAAGGATTTGTATGAACGGTATTTCTTGCTGACAGCGTCGGAAAAGCGTTGCACATTTTATGGCTGGGTTTGGAGCTATGCTACGCTAACCTGAGGACACCATAGCATTTGAAAACTTTTGGAGAGACTCAAGTGGATTTACAACTCAACGAACACGTTCGAAGGGAAACAGCTCTACAACCGCGGCTCGGCGTGCGGTCTGTGCCGGCCGGTGGGCGCCCTGACGTGCGGTCTCCGCCGGCCCCGGCGGAGGTGGGATCCCGGCCCCGCTGTGAACCTGCAGCAGCAGACCGGCGAAATACAACCGGGGAGGCTCGACTATCATCACTGGCGTCCATGAATTGAGAAGGACGTCTTACTGGAAGTGAAACGATGTTCTCGGATTAAACTCTTTAAGTTTGGTAAGTGACAAACTGCGTTTGTTTTTTTATATAGTAACGTTACTACTGTTCATTTGTCTATCATGTCGTTTGTATGAATAGTATTTGAATGGCTCGTGCTCTTGTGTGGTGGAATGCGTGGATCCGCTGCAGGTTTGCTGGATTGATGCGTCATAATGAGGTTATTAGGAGGTAATTCACCTGTAGTAGGACAGCACAGAAGGCCCAGGTATATAATGCACGGCCCGCCACTGTGGTAAAGATGTTCTACAGTTAAGAGCTCTCACTTCTTTCCAAAAATCAACAACGTTGTTGCTTAGCAGCTTCTTGGCCGTGGAGTCCGCCCTCATGGCTTGATCATTTTTGCAAATGAAGCGAATGGCATACTTATATCTAGCATTAGTGAGCTTCTTGTACTCCAGCACTAGCCCTTGTCTGGGTCTTCCAGCTATAGCCCATGATTTGAAAGCTTCACAGGCTTCAGCACGATACTCAGCATCATACTCGTTCCAACCAGGTTTGACGTTATGGGTCTTATTTGTATGCTTGTAGTAGGGCTTACTGTCTTTATACAGAGCACTTACAATATCATTGTACATGAAGCAGAGATCTCTTCTATGCACCACATCCTTAAAGTTAATGTCAGTACAAATAGCTGCATCTCTAGGTGCCGGTAGATGTTCAACATTTATCGACATAGAAAAAGGTATATGATCAGTTGTTGCTGCTCCATAAAGAATGCCCATACATCCCAATGAAGCATGTGCATCAGCTGTACTAATACAACGGTCCAGCCATGACGTAGTGTGCCAGGCCTCACTAATGTATAGGTATCTGTAGGCAAAAGCACTTCGCTTGACAATATAAAATGATTGTCTTAACAAAACTGAGCCATGTGATTGGCAAATACTGAGCTTGTGTCTGAGATATCTGCATTCATATCCCCAATGACATATAGAAGAAGTATTATCTTGAATGAAGGAATTGATGAAGGCGAGCCTATTTAGATATTCATCCTCATTGTGATTGCACTCATAGGGTGTATAAACAGTTAGGATAATGAATTCCTTATCATTATGAGTAAACTGTATTGCAATACACCAGTCAACACCAAGCCTGACCACATTTATCAATGAGTCAAGCTTCTTATATTCAAGGAGTGACTGAGGGGCAGGAGTTTAGCATTCCGCCGAGGCCGAGAGTCAGAGTCCAAAACCGGGTGGGTGGAGGGGGTCCGGAGGAGGGACAGGGCGCTATAGGCCGGAAATCAGATGGGGAACAGGGCTCTGGAGGCCGGAAATCAGACGGGGAACAGGGCTCTGGAGGCCGGAAATCAGATGGGGGACAGGGCTCTAGAGGCCGGAAATCAGACGGTGAACAGGGCGCTAGAGGCCGGAAATCAGACAGGGAACAGGACTCTAGAGGCTGGATCTCGGGCGGTCGGCCGGACTGCAGGACTTGCTTTCGAAGCGGGGACTCCAGCGGACGGCCAGGCTGGACAGGCTCGGAGGAGCCGGACTGGACGGGCTGAGGCTCGGGGGAGCCGGACTGGATGGGCTGAGGCTCCGACTGGAGCTCGGAGGAGCCGGACTGGGAACACTGGGGCTCAGGGGAGCCGGACTGGGAACACTGGGGCTCAGGGGAGCCGGACTGGGAACACTGGGGCTCAGGGGAGCCGGACTGGGAACACTGGGGCTCAGGGGAGCCGGACTGGGAAGACTGGGGCTCAGGAGAGCCGGACTGGGAAGACTGGAGCTCAGGAGAGCTGGGCTGGACAGGGTGGGGCTCCTCGGCGGCGGCAAGGATTGTGGGTCGCGGCTCCTCGGCGGCGGCAAGGATTGTGGGTCATTGCTCCTCGGCGGCGGCAGGAGCTGAAGGTCGCTGCTCCTCGGAGGCGGCAGGTACTGGAGGTCGCTGCAGCACGGAGGCGGCAGCGGCAGGCACAGGAGGTTGCTGTGGCTCTGAGGCGGCGAGGCTCAACCAAATGGCAAAGCCTGCTAGGAATATTCTCACCTCATCGGCGGCGGCCGGGTCCGGGAGAGGTTGCGTCGCCGAGTCCGGGAGAGGTTGCGCCGCCGAGGCGACAGCTGGAGTCGGTCGGACCGTCGACAGGACAAGGGGAGCTGGAGTCGACAGGACACGGGGAGCTGGAGTCGGTCGGACCGTCGACAGGACACGGGGAGCTGGAGTTAGCTGTGGCCTAGCGGGAGCAGGGGATCGCTGCAGCCCAGCGGAAATGGGGGATCGCTGCGGCTCAGCGGGAACGGAAGACTGACCCTTCCTCTGCCTCTGCCTTTTCTTTGGGGTAACAGAGCGGCCTAGTTCTCGGTTAGCCCTCTGGATGCTTAGAGGCCCTCCATAGGCCTGGCAGGTTCCCAAAAACTGTTCCAGCCTCTTTTGAGAGTCGAGCAGGTAGTCCATCAGGTCACTCTTCTCCTTCTGGACACTCGGGGGCCCTCCATAGGTCAGGCGGGTTCCTGCTAACTGTTCATACCATTCCGAGAGAGTGGTATGAAAAAGGTCGTCTGCTGAGTCCTCTTTTGGCCAGATCCTTCTGTCACGGGGCATGGTGGAGGACTCAAGCGCAGACCAGGCAGAGTAGTGTGAAAAGGGTATATTTAATGAACAACAACAACTTACAGAACACAATGGGGAATCCATGGACGAGACAAGAGACGAGGGGGTTAAATCCAGCAGGGTAGGCAGTGAGACGGGAGAAAGGACTAGCCCAGGGGTGGCCAACCAGTCAAAGACCAAGAGCCACATTTTTTACTGTGTTACCGCAAAGAGCCACATCATACACATGGGCACACATGAACATCACCCTATCCCTTCCTCACACACACACATACCTTTGCTCCGCCAGATTTATTGTAAATGTCACACACCAACATGATAATGACAGAAATGGACTCCTAAGACCACAGGCCAGTCATTTTCAACAATGAACATTGTGTGCACTGTCTCACACAGACAAACTCTCAGTTCAACCAAGTCCACAAACAAAAATATAATAATTTACAATAGTGTTTTTCTTTTACTATGCATGTTACTTAGTGGGACTTCTGGCATTCCTTGCCTTGAACAATCCTCTTCAAATCTGGCTTGTATTCCGTTGTTGCCACTCGAAGCAATTCTTTCACATGGGTGTCAGTCAGCACAGATCGATGCTTTGATTTCACGTGTTTCAGGGTAGAAAACACAGACTCGCAGACGTATGTTGACCCAAACATTGACAGTATCTTAAGCGCAGCCCGTTTGACATTGGGGTATTTTTTCATTGGCACACTGTTCCAGAACTCAATGGTCCCTTCCCTTAAAGCAGGTTTGAGTTGGTCCTCCTCACAAAGATCGATCATCTCCAACTCAGCCGCAGCCTCATCTGTGACTAGCGGGGCTTTCAAACAGTCCGTCTCGGCGTTAAATGGGTCGTAATCTGTGGCCGCACATGCGCGTTTGACGAAAATACCGTATTTAACTCAAGCGAAGCGAACACGCACATTAAAAAAACACAAATACAAACTTCGATATGAACGTAAGAGCCGCATGAAACCGGGCAAAGAGCCGCATGCGGCTCGGGAGCCGCGGGTTGGCCACCCCTGGACTAGCCGAACGGGCGGGTAGACAATACAAGGATCTGGCAAGGAGTGACTGAGGGGCAGGAGTTTATGTAGGGGGAAGAACAGGTGAGAGGAGTTGTGCTGATGAGGGGGAAGTGCTTGATTAGTGATCAGATGCAGGTGAAGGGAATTAGGCTGAGGGAGTGACTGACAGGTAGAGTGAGGAGGGTAGAGAAACACAGAACACAGAGGCAAAGCCTAATCGTGACAGAATAGCCACACCCCCTGGTATCCTTCCTCTGACTGTTCCCATGCCGAGGTCAGTTGTAGACTCCCCAGCACCATGAAAGTTATCATTGAGAGAGTTCAGTTTTTCCAAATCTTGCTTTGGTAAGAATGTCTCTTGTAAACATAGTATGTCACAATTCTCCAAAAGGTTGTCAACAACCATGCGGCGAGCTTTATCCCCTACGCTCTGGCCACGACAGTTGTACGACAAAACCCGGATAAACACTTAGTAAGACCAGTGAGTGCCCATCGCACCAGCAGGCACACTTATTCCCCCCACAGCAAGTGCCGGGTTAGACCCGGTAACTCCCGCCCTGCCGGGCTCAAAATAGAATGTACATTTCATCAAACTCACTGCATTCAGCAGATACTTTAAATGAGCTGAAACTTCTGTGGACAGTGTCGATCTTTCGACAGTTTCAGTGTCTAGATCTGGTGAGAACCTGGGAGCAGACACTCACCAGCTTGGTCTTGACCGTTTTGATGCTGCCCACAGCTCCGGTCCCAACAACAGGCTTAACGTTGCCGGCTCTCTTTTTCAAGTTAAGCAACTCATCCTCCACAATAACTTTGCCGTCAACAGTCTTGTAAATCTCAGGTTTCATTCGATACCGGTTAAAAACAGGAGCGACCGAACCTCGACATGCAACGTCCGCCATTTGTTTTTACAGCAATCAAGTATAGAAGTCTATGATATGTTGACAGTATAATCTAAGTCTCCGTATTCCCTATGTATTATTAATGTATGTGGAGTTACTCATCACTGTACAATGTATTGACATCACACTAGGAACATTGGGCCGGAGATAGTGGGATGTATATATATGGAACCTGAGATATGATCCGCTACTTTTATATCGAGGTTCTGAATTAAAGTTCATGAAATCAAATTTGATCCTATTTATTGTCTGCATCTTTTTACATAAATGTCCATCCGTCCTTCCTTCCTGACGTCCCTCTGGACCCGAGGCTTTCCCAGGCCAGACGAGCTATATAACCCTTCCAGCATGAGGCTTCTAGGAGGATCAGACATTCAAACATCATGAAAAACTTTACAGTGCTTGTTTACATACATTACGGCATCTGGCGTGGTTACCAGCCCATACACTGGTGAGAAAACCTGTGATTCAACCTGCCATGCCCCCCCCCCCCCCCCCCCCCCCCATCTGAGTATCTCCACCCACGGTTTGAGAACTACCTTTGCTGAGGTGCAGCCAATTTTTCTCACAAGCCAATCAGAACAGATAAAGGCTTTTTAGAGATGGGGCCTTAAAGAGACGGAGCATTTGAGACAGAAAGTTAATACAGGTACATTCAGACAGACAATATAAGAACAATAATGTGGATTTTGAACATTAAAGCATGTGAACATGCTCTAGTAGAAACCTAAAATGTAAGTATGAAACAGCAAAACAGCATATATGCTGTTTTGCTGTTTCATGCTTACAGATAGCGCAAGAGGGCTGCTGTTTGTTTATTTGTATCTCATCCTTATGAATCTTAGTTTGCTCATGCAAACCCAACATTTTCTACAGCTACTGGTATTCTTTTGTCTGCAGATTTTTTTAAATTATTTTGCAAGGGAGTAATGAAGCAAGAGGAAGCAACCACAGTGAGCTGTTAGATTAAAGTCGACAGGCAGTTTACTTTTGTTTCTTTGCTCTGCTGCTGTGTTGATCATGTGCAGCATGAAATCAAATTGAGGTTGCAATTCTTATTGACTGATGACTAAAACTGTGAGCAGATACAGCAGCTGCTCAAGGAGAGCCTGCTGTGGTGTTAAACCAAGGATTATTTGAAGAGGTATCAAATACTCTGGATGAGATAATCATGGCGACTTTATTGGTCTTTATTGTTTTAACCCACATTAATATACTCTTTGGTTTATGTTATTTTCAAGTGGGGGTTAATGTTGAATGCGTTCCCACTAAACCAGAATTGACTCAGTCTTTTATTTTCATTACCCCCCCCCCCCCCCCCCCCCCCCCCCCCCCACACACACACACACACACACACGTATCATTTTGGAAGGATACCCCTCCAGAGCCTGTGGTTACTACAGCTGCTGAATGGATCACTTCGCCATCATGAAAAAAAGCTTCCCCACTCTCAAGATTGCTGGTGAGCCCTTCAAATAAAATCATTTCTCTTTAAATCAATCACAAACTGAATGATGGCCTCTGTCATGTAATGAAAAGCTCAGACATCTCCAGAAGCAATCACAGTCCAACATCATGAGCTATCTACTGCAACACCACAGAGTGACAAGTGCCCCGATGGTAGATCAACTAGTGTTTGAGCTGCTCCAAGCTGAATAATGAATATCCTACATATCACTCCCATGAAATAGTCAACAAGAATCATTGACCCCACTATGCCCACATGAGGGTCTCACACTGCAGGCTGCTGTCATCCAGCATTCGTTGCTATACGAAAAATAATGTGCTGATATCCCACGCAATCATGAACGAGGAAGTAATAAGACTACAAAAGCCCACACAGCGCGGGGGGGGGGGGGGGTAAGAAGAGAGAAAATATTTTTATAAATTATAATACATGTAGTGTATTTAAGAAAAATTATTAAATTATAAAATAGCTATAACTTTGTGATTGTGTTTAGGCCAGCAGAGAAGGCTTTGCTGGCCCTGACGGCCCACCACTGATATATATACATTATATATATATATAATGTATCATTAATAATGACTGTGAGGAATCATTGAGATCAATCTGTTTTAAAAAAAACAAATCATTAATCTTTTCCAAAAATGTAAATTGTTTTGAATCCTTTCCATTCATGTCATCCTGACTAAAACTGCAGTAACGATCATCGGTGAGAAGATGAGCTAATGAATCCACATAACTGAAGACAAGGTTTTATTTAGCCACTCGTCTTCTCTGTGGCTTGTACTGACACAGATCTAATTAAAGGACTGAAGGAGACTCCTGTGCACTCACTCACTCCTAATGTTGTCACTGTGGCTGTAGAGGAGAGTGTCCACTGAGATGCGATTGGTCAGAAGGCCTTCATCTTTCTGCCGTCGGTGGCATCGATTGTGCGTTGAGCGTTTTTAGTCTGTGATTTCTGCTCATTATCTTCAGACAGCGATCTGATTACAGCTACGTCTGCACTCCGCCTCGCAACAAAGTGCTTCAAAACACCTTTTCATTTTCAAGAAAAGCGTCACTCTGCCCCCCCGGCAAATAAACACATTTATTGACAGCGTAATCACTCAGTGCTCTGTCTGAGGTGTGCACAAAGATCCACACAAACACACACACACACTGAGCATGAAGAGGGGTCAGGGATCAGCTGGGAGTCATAAGGTCTATGATTGGATGTTTACAGTGAAGTGGGCGTCCCCAGTTGTCACCTCGCTAAACATCGACCTGAGGAGACACCTTCACTAATGGACAGAGACAGACAGATGGACAACAGAGAGAGAGAGAGAGAGAGAGAGAGACAGACGCACAGAAGAGAGAGAGAAAGAGAGACAGCAGAGAGAGAGAGAGAGAGAGAGACAGACGCACAGAAGAGAGAGAGAGAGAGAGAGACAGCAGAGAGAGAGAGAGAGAGAGAGAAAGGACAGACATATATATATATATCATTTATACACACTACATACATTTGACTTACTGATGTCCATTTCTATATTGAAGCCAATGCTGAAATGTGTATGTGTGTGTATGTCGGTTGAGTTCCTGGTTCTTTACTTTTGGAGCTGGGGGCCCAAATACATCATCCTATTGGAGGGTCCTAAAGCTCACTGGAGGTGGAGGAGCACTGGGCTTTGAAAGCAATTTTGGTATTGGCCAATCCGGGGCACTGGATCCATCACAGAATTCCATTGGACCCAAACATTGGATCAGTACAAATTTACGAGAAAATAAGACAAATACAAAGACGGAATTTGAGTCTGTCATCTGGGACGTATTAGGGCCAAATAATATTCTGAGATTCAGAGAATTGTAATTACAATTAAAACACTGCCGTCTGTCAATGTGTGTGAATATACATTTCTAACTCATTCAGTCACAAAACTAGCATAGTGATTCATATTTCATATTTCTCGTTGCTGAACCTTGACTAAGCTCCCCTCTGTTACGTCTCCAGATTTAATAGTCCAGATGTCACTGTAGTGTATATTATTGTGTGTGAAGATCTAGTTTCTACAACCTTTTCCTACACGTTGATTCTCTGGGGTCTCTAACCTGCAAGTTGTTCTTTAAAATGAAATCCGAGCAAAGATAATAGCTGCTGGACGATGGCCGATCACAGCTGTAAACGTGTGTGTCATAGAAGGTGAATGTCGCCGATGATGATGATGATGATGATGATGGAGACGGGGAATTAGTTTTCGATTAGCCACAGTGTCAGGTCATGGTGTCACGTCCCACCTCTCTGTCTGTGCGACTGATCAATACCAACATCACACACACTATTAGCAACCCTACCTCTTCTTTCTCTCTCTCTCCTTCTGTCAGACACACAATTATCAACTCCCCCTCCTCCTCCTCCTCTTCCTCCACTTTATCTACCACTCTCCCATTTGTCTTGGTTCTTTACTTTTCTATCACGATTTCCCATCCTTTTAGATCACATGACTTACTCTTAAGTTTTTGCATTTTCAGACAGATTTATAATATACCTTTATACCAAAAACATTTGGGAGTAGAATTTTACCAAAGATGTGGCTTATATACATGCAATTCTGATGAGCACACCATGACAGTAGATAAGAGTAGATGAGAACATAGCCTCAACAGCAAACGTAGTATGCAAGTCAAATTGGCTGAAGACTGCACACGCTCCAACCCGATCCACTGACCTTCGCTCGGCTTCTTTTTGTTGCCGGCCTGGAATTCAAAAGGAGAAGAGACAATGTCCTGCTTTAATCCAGGTTCTCACAGAAGGCACTGGATCAAAATTGTCCAAAGAGGATCCAATTAGGTCCACAGACTTGAAAACAGGCTCGCTTTGTGCAACCTGTTGGGGCTTTGGCTGGATGTGCTTACGGCGGATAATTGCCTCACACGCCCACTATTCATATTTGTGAAGAAATGTTTGAGTGACAATTGCAAGTAAATAATTGTCTAATAATTTTAGAGACACCCCCCCCCCCCCAAAAGAAATGTTGCAAGATACCAACACACTGCACACTTATCTTAGTACTATGGTGGCGTTTCAGGGCTATTGTAGGTAAAAATCAATAAATATCAGAGCCGGGGGAATGGGAAAATAATCTGAAAAAAACAACTAATTTTACGAGATGTACATTTACGAGAAAAGAACTTGGATGTTGTCTGAGATTAAAGCGGTAAATGTGCGAGAAGAAAACTCAAATTAGCCGGAAGTTTCTCACATCTCACATATAGCTGTATGACTGTTGATGTAAGATGTAAGATGGGAAAAAATGTCCCAGTTACTTTACAGCTTAACTTCAGGGTGTGTCAGGAAAATGGTTACACACCACTGACCACACCCATCACCCATTGGCTGTGTGAAGAGAAATACAGATGTGTTGCTGCTGCTAATGTCACGTTATACCCTCAAGAACCAGTGTGTAGGATTTAAGGGGATCTATTAGCAGAAATATAACATAATATTCATAACTATGTTTTCATTAGTGTATAATAACCTGAGAATAAAAATCCTTAGTTTTAGCTCTTTTCTTTAGCTTAGAATGAGCCCTTCATGTCTTTATACGGAGTTCATGTCAGGATCCCTGTCTGACCCGTTGTGTGTTAACCTCCCTGATCTCCTCTCCTCATGTGTTCTGTCATTCCCCTGTTTGTTGTTGTGTGCCATGTGCTCTGTCTTTTTCCTCTGCCTCCAGACGCCTCCCATGGCCACACCCCTGATTGGTGCACAGCTGCGGACACTCCAGCCGATTACCTCCTGCATGCTGACACACCAGATCCTTATCCCACTAATCATCCTCCTGGCAGTATATCAACCCTGGTCCTGCAGGCCCGGGTTGTCAGTCTGTACCGTCTACCACCGTCTTTGAACCCGTACCGTCGATCCCGCCTGCCATCCTGTGGCGGACCACGGGTACCATACAGTTGACTCTGCCTACCTTCCGGTGTCGGTTCACAGGGAAACCAGTGAAAGTCTGTTCTGTACCGGATTCTGTGTCGTGTGGTTGATATTGGGTCCTATCCTGAACTCCCGTGACAGTGGGTCCTCTTCAGGAACTCCAACCATGATGCACTGCCATATTTCTACAGTAGCCCAGAAGGGACAAACCAAACACTAGCTCTAGAGTCTTTCATGTTTTTACGTTACCTGAAGGCCACCTTAGTTCTCCAACACGCTTGAAAAGGGACGGGTGGTTTACTCAGCTGGCTGCAATCTGCAACCTCACAACTAAATGCCACCAAATCATACTCCGTAATGAATTGCTGCAAATTAACGGTGGCTTTACAACGGTGTCTTACAGCATTTCATAATAACGTGACTTTGGACAGAACATCTTCAGAAGTCATCCTTCTGATCACAGCCATGTGGAGATCAACCGAGGAGCTGAGGTAAAGTTACACTATCACCATAAACCGTGGACAGTGTCCGGTATTTTGTTTTCATGATTATTGAACTGTTAACATCTCTGATAATGTTTCGTTTCTTCTGTTTCATGACAGTTGCTAAAATTGGTGAAGAAAACTCTAACAAAAGGGAGTAGAGACCTGGTGTTGCTAAAGTGTGTTTCTAAGACAATAAAGAAGTGAGGCAGTCAAAGTCCTCACACTGTTCGAACTCTTTCTCCTCTTTTCTTTCTCCTTTACACTGTCATGCAATGGTGGGCCGTGTGTTTTATACCTGGGCCTTCAGTGCTGTCCTACTCAATTGAGCCACCTCCTAATAACCTCATTATGATGCCAGAGCGACATGTTATTTGGGGCGTAACAATACACGTATTCCTATTGAACCATTCGGTATGCATTACGGATCAAACAATACGTTTGAATAATACTAGCTTAAGCTTAAATTGTGGGAAATATGTTCTTTCGGTGGAGCCACTGCGCTCAACCTGGCAATCCACCGAACGTAACAGACAACGTGCTGCCTGACACGCCCACCACGGAAGAACAACATTGTACTCTGCTGAGGCACGTGTGTTTTTGGAGGCACACTATGCTAAACTAGCTTAGCAGGAAAACAACAGCAGGACACACGCTGAAAACTCTCCCCGCAGCGTTTAGCTGTTCCCTACTGATTCAAACAGGGCTAAAGCAATCGCCACACAATCCCCATTTCTCCAGACCATAATTCTTGCTTTGTCAAAGAAAACAAACCCCAAAAAGAATCCAATGTCCGAACTCTAACCCCTACAGGTTATTTGTTTTGTGTAAAAATTAAGCTAAACAAATCCACACACGAAGTGCAGATACATTAATACGCGCATGACGGGATGCTTCATCATTAACGGACAATGCATATAATCAATGTAATTAACACAATGACAAGAACAAACTCACAAAACCCAGTCACATATATTTATGTAACTGGTTGGTGCTATGGTGTCTTGTCGCTGCCTTTGGTTAGCAAATCCAGTCGTTCATGCAGGTTTACATTTACTTGTGTGATTATAGTTTCTTCTAAACACGGTACCTCTTCAGTTTTAAAATATAAATGTTTCTAATATTTCTCTTACAAAGTCGGCAGTATAAATGATTGAGGACATGTAATAAACTTCAGCAATATTGTGTATGAATTATTTTGTTTTCTACTTTTTTTTGTTGGGAATTAAATGCACAAGTTTCAGTTTTATTACCCTTTGTATATAAACGGTAACATGCTGGTTTTGTACCGTAATCTGCTGCCAGTGTCCTTTTTTTAAGCACCATGGCCTGTCCAAAATGTCCTCATAGACTATCAAAATGAAATGTGATTGCCATTCAATTTGTACATTTTTCGTTCTCCAGAGGATGAACCCTTTCCATTTGGAAACTTCACTGGCGTTCTTGCAGTGTCACTAACAGGAAAACATGTCAACCTTTCACACGAGGTTTCTCATAATAGAACTGGAAGTTAACCAGGAAAATGTTTAGTATATTCACGCTCTCAAGGGCATACACCCATTTGATTTGAATGAGCCTGATACTTTTTTCCTAGAGCCACCCTCTAGCTCAAAGAACAGTAACACCCTCAGTATGTGTGCTTGCTGGTTGTAATGGCACCGGAGCCTCTGGGAGTCTGGACTTTTGGTTTTGTTTGATTATTACATAGCCTGACTGCACAGCACTGGTTTTACACTCACTGTCGCTAAAACTTTCTCATCTCCCAAGCTCATCGTGTTCGTGTCAACAGACATGGATTTACAGGTCATCTAACATCAGATATTTATGATGTGGCTTGTCAGACAGATGACCAGTCATTACAGTGAAGGTCACACACAGCTCATGTTCGATACAGAGTCTGCTCTTCAGTGTGTCCTCATTAAACTTAAACATAAGTGTGCTGTAAAACACTTAAAGCTTTTTCACAAGAGGGGCCGAGCAGAGCTCTGCCGGGGGGGGGGGGGCGGTTCCACCTCAAGGATAGAAGTCATGTGATCTGGCCTGTCATGTAACCTTTCCAGATCATCGGAACTTAGAGTTCTTGACCTGGATCTTACTGGGACAGTGCCGACAGCCATATGCTTGTAGCTGTTGTTGGAAAGATTAGTGTGAAACCCCTTAGCAGGATGTGGACATGCCATATTGTGTGGAGTAGAACTAATTAAATGCAGGATACACACTAAACAGGACTAAACAGGACCCTCTCATGGAAACGTTGCTCTTTATGTTTTTGGGTTGTACTTCCGTCCCATTCTGGTAAACGCAATATCTCAGGAATGCCTCAAGGGAATTTCTTCAGATTTGGCACAAATGTCCCCTTAGACTCGAGGATGAACTTGATAGATTTTGGTGGGCAGTTTAAGGCCATAACTAAAAGAGTTAATATGCTAATTATTGAAATTTCAACAAATGTCTAAAAGGGTAAAATGATGAAGTGATGTCATTTTGGACAGACATGGATGTAAAATGCAGCTCGACTGGTTACATACAACCGTGAGGTGGTAATTCTTAATAAACATAAACAAATCAGAGCCAAACCACCGATGAATAGATCCCACTGTTATGAAGTACTGTCTGTGTCGCAAAGCCGGGTATATAGAGTTCCATTGGGGCTGAATGGAAGCTTAGTGTGTCCCAGCGACTCATCTATATCGGCCTACTGTCAATAAAAGGAAAGTACATTGATTACATGATCAAAAGTCAATGAATCTTCTTACATATCACAAACCTTGTTGGACATTGATTGAGTTTGCTAACTAACCGACTACAAGACAAATAAAGACACACATAACACTTTGAGGCTTTGCTTTGAAAGTGCTTTGACTGAACAATATGAACGATATTCATCTTTATATTCATGCTTTGACATAAGTTGACATGGTGTGGGCTGATGGTGCTTGACTGTGGAGTACCTGGATCTGACTAACGCTGACATCACTCACTACAGGGAGGGGAGGAGCCAGGTACCAGGGAGACTGACAGGCACATGATGCATACAGAAGGTTACACACAGTCTTCAAAAGATACACTATGTAGGAGCATTTTGAATGAAAACAACAAAAAAAGAAAACTAAGGAAAGAATAAAGAATACACCTAACATGTTTAATCTCAGGGTTCCCAATACACTTTGGGTCAGCACCCATATTTTCAGAAATGCTGATTCAGAGGGACGAATGAATTAATGAAAATAACGGAGACATTGCAACGGAGGCAAAAAGTGAGACAGAAGGAGAGACACAGGCGGGACAAATATGTGCAGAGGCAGAGAGTGTGGGAGCAAATGAAGACTGAAAAAAGCTCATTAGCTAAAAGGCTCCTCTCTCACCCCCCGCTGTGACTTGTGGACGCGTGTTTGTGTCTTCGTATGTGTGTGTGTGTCCACAAGCTTTCATTCAAAAGGACAAAGAGCCTTGTCGTAGCCAGTCAAGCAAACAGTACAGGTCACACACACACACGGTCACACACACACACACGGTCACACACACACACACACACACACACACACACACACACACACACACACACACACACACACACACACACACACACACACACACACACACACACACACACACACACACACACACACACACACACACACACACACACACACACACACACACACACACACACACACACACACACACACACACACAGGCTGCACTATATGTTTAGACACGTGTATTGTGTGAGGGTGCCGATGCCGTTTCCAAGTCATTTAACTTCAGATGGTGTTAGGTCATCCAATGATTACCATTCTGTCTGAAATACAAACAGACAGAGAGAAGGGGGGGGGGGGGGGGGGAAAGCCAGTAAATCACAGTTACAGTTGACAGCCACCTGAGGCAGTAAACTCATTCAGAACCAGAACAAGGCGAACAGGACGGTGCCCTCCGGAACGAGCCAGACAAAAGTGAGCTTTGTGCAATCAGAAGAGTTTTAAAGCGGTATGTTTTATATTTTATAAGAGAAAAGATGTTGTCTGGTTACAGAGTTTTCAATGTGACTTTTGTGATCGGATGTGTCCACACAGAATTTATCGGCTGTAAAACGATGGATGAACACCGATAACTTCTTCACAATAAAGGTTTTTCCTGCTCACTCTGCCTTCCTGGCATTTTTAGTAATCCATCCATGCTCCCTGCAGTATTAGTGGACTGTAATAAACACATTTCATTTTTTTTTTTTATTCATTACAATAAAAGTCATCCCTTATTTTTTCTGTTTACTCTTCCTCCCTGCAGTATTAGTAGACTTGTTTGATTTAAAAATAGCCGCAAACAAACTGCTAATTCGGCAATAAACACATTTTCCTACAGAAATGTTCACAATATGTGTAATTTGCTGTATTTGTCTTATATGGACCCTGAGTCTGAAATACAGTTTGATTGATTGAATAAAAGTTCCCAGCAAATTAAAAGCTTTTATTTTGAAGCAGCGCAATCAGGAAATAGGGTTTCCATCAGCAGTAAGTTTAAGAAGACTCAGTCAGCCGGTCTCAGCTGGGCTCCAGACCTGGTCTTTCCATAGCAAGGTCATTGCAGATGACTATGGGAAGAATCCAGAACTCCCACAGAGAGGGGGTGGCTGTGTGAGAGTGATACGAGGAAGTGAGACATTATGATAGGTTGAATCCTCCTATGAAGTCATTTCTATATTACATATGACTCATAAGTCTATTTCTACAGCTTTTCCTAAAGAAAACATCAGTAAAGTCAGCCTGCTTTAGGATACTTTTGGAGGACATAACCAGTGTTTCCTTTGCAGATGTGAATTAAAAGAATGAAAGAGTTTCTTCTCCATTATATTATTGTATTATAAAACCAAATCATGTGTTGTTGTTTTTTTCAATATATTTAGTAGTTTAGGTGAACCGGCCCTTTATCTGTGTTCAACACTCTCGTGCTCATTCTTACTAGAATCAGTGTGTGTGATTTGTCCGATGAATGGAGGACACATATCTGCGTGAGAAAACACACACACACACACACACACCCACCCACCCACCCACCCACACACACACACACACACACACACACACACACACACACACACACACACACACACACACACACACACACACACACACACACACAGGCCTGCTGTTCCTGAAATGACCAGGAGGTGATAGTAGGAGTCCAGCAATCCTCATCTCTCTTCCGTGTCCCGCTCTCTTCTTCTCTAGAGTATGGGTGGCCAATGCGGCCCGTGACTTAAAAAAAATATAAGAACTTAGCTTGAGCATATTTCTCATAAATTGCTCTGCCTGTACATTGCACTTTTTAGTTTGAACAACTATTTGACCGACATCGATTACTAGTGAATGAGTGATGAAAGCATTTACCTCAGTAGTGATGAAAATGTTGGAATCATGTGGAAAATGAGTTTGTTTTCACACAACTCGAGGGGAAGTGTTTACTCCCATTAATGTTAGAAGACACTATAGAACTAAACATCCGTCCTACACTTTGCTCACTGGCTCATGTGGGTTTCTGATCTATAAACACTGTTTTTCTTTGAGAGTAAATGGTTGAAAACTACACATTTGATATTGTTGTGTAAAAAAAGTTTGACCACTTTGAGCTCAAATAAAATGCGGTTCTATTTTCTTTCTTTCCTTCTTTGCTGACAATGGCTCCTCTCTGCCCTGTCTCTTTCCTGGGAGCTGTCAGGGGGGATATTCACCTTGGTTACTGAAGCGGACAAATGACACCTTTTAAAGCTGTGAGGTGTGTGTGTGTTTGTGTTAAATGTATGTGCGGCGACGGTTTCATAAAGTGCAAATTCCATTTTTGTAGCGGCGGTCTGGAATATCGTTTACACTTCATTAGCTCTGTATGTATGTGTGTGTGTGTGTGTGTGTGTGTGTGTGTGTGTGTGTGTGTGTGTGTGTGTGTGTGGAGAAGAAGAGGAGACGATGTGTCTATCAATCTGTGTGTGTGTGTTTGTGTGTCAGAGCACTTAGAGCTGTCAGAAAGTTTGTGTGTGACGGAAAACAGTGCTTCTCTGGTTTGGTAAGAAATAGCCGCTTCATGTCTTCGCTAACATAATTGCAAAAACTAAATTAAACTACAAACGGTGTGATGGCACCGTGGCGTCTCACCTTTAGATCACATAAAGTCAACTGAGGTCAGGGATTTCAACCTAAACATTTTTTTTATTCTTCTTTACAATTTTTCTTCAAAGAAGTTGCTTGTTAATTATTACCTACCTACCAGAAAACTGCGGCCCTGGAAATAAAGCATTGTCATCATGCCTATCAATGAAGTTGAAATGATTTCCCTGTAAATGTATTAAATAAATTACCAGTTATTTATTACCTGCTTAATTTGAATTAGTGGAATACAATTTTGAAATAATGTTGGGGTCATTTTTTATAAATGTTGGGTAACTTTGGATAATTTGAAGAACTGTAAAATACGTTACCTACTAATTATCACATACTCATGAAATTCGGGGACCTGTAAAATGAAGTGTTACTTATCTTATTACTACACACAAAGCTATTGTGTTTTAACAAGACACTTGTCATTATTATAACATATCAGTTTGATAGTTGGGATAAGACATTAAGGTAAGGCTAAGGTAACATTATAATTATAGTTTAAAAGCTGTGTTTCCTACATTTATAGAGGGCATAGTTGTTAACCTGGACTAGAACGTATTCATATTAACCTGTAACCACCTCACTTTGTTACTAATTTAATACCTAAAACACATTATTATTAAACAAACAGGCAGTTGTGGAGATCTACTTTTTCATGTGTGGATGACAACATACTGAAGGGAATCTTTCATAATCCAGCCCAGTCCTGGATGAATGTACATTCTGTACTGAGGGTTGTATTCAGTGCTCACTTAAAAAATGAAAAATATCATTTTGCTAAACAATAAACCAAGTCAAACAAGTCTCACACCAGCCTCACGCCAGAGGAGCGTGAGCGCCGCCGCCGGGAGAATCTCTGCCTGTACTGTGGCCAGGCTGGTCACTTTATATCCCGGTGCCCAGCAAAAGGCACGGCTCATCAGTAGTAGGGGAGGTACTGGTGAACCGAACCACAAGACTCTCCCCCAACCAAAGACCCCTGTGCCACGTTCAGCTTCTGCTCGCGAATGCATCCCACACCCTCGCTACTTTCATTGACTCTGCTGCTGACGACAGTATCATTGAGGACTAGCCCTTCAGCTGGGTATCGACCGGGTACCCCTGCCATGCCCTGTTCCTGCCAGCGCCCTGGATGGTCACCTACTGGGGACAGTGACTCACCAGACCACGCCAGTCTGTATGCTCCTGTCTGGTTACCACCATGAGACCATCCGGTTTCTTATCCTGCGGTCACCCCAGCATCCATTAATCCTGGGGTACCTCTGGCTCCGCCGCCATAACCCCCAAATAGACTGGGCAACAGGAGCCATCCTGGGGTGGAGCTCATCCTGTCACCTGATTTGCCTGAAACAAGCTCCTGCACCCCAGCAGTCAGACTGTTCCAGCTCTGCTTCAGACCTGTCAGGGGTGCTTACTGAATACCATGACTATCAGGAGGTATTCAATAAGGCCATGGCCTCATCTCTGCCTCCACATCGCCCCTACGATTGTGCCATTGACCTGCAACCAGCCACCACTCCACCCAGGGGTCGCCTCTATTCCTTGTCTGCACTTGAAAGAGAGGCCATGGAGGCGTACATAAATTCCTCTCTAGCTGCTGGGATCTTCCGTCCCTCTTTTTCACCTGCTGGTGCTGGGTCTCAACGACATTACCATTGAGAACCGCTACCCACTCCCACTCATCTCCTCTGCCTTTGAGTTGCTGCAGGAAGCCACCATCTTCACCAAGCTAGACCTGCGCAATGCCTACCACTTGGTCTGGATCCGGGGGGATGACGAGTGGAAGACGGCTTTCAACACCCCTACTGGACATTACGAGTACCTGGTTATGCCCTTTGGCCTCACCAATGCCCCAGCCTTCTTCCAGGCCCAGGTTAATGATGTGCTGAGAGAAGAGACATTTTAAGCAGGCATGTGTTTGTCTACCTGGACGACATTCTAATTTTCTCCAGGTTCCGAGTGGAGCACATTCACCATGTCCAAGCAGTCCTTTAATGCCTCCTTGATAATTCTCTGTTCGTTAAGGCAGAGAAGTGTGAATTCCACCCCTCATCTGTCTCCTTCTTGGGGTACATCGTGGGACAGGGGATCGTGCAGATGGATCCTGCCAAGGTGTCAGCTGTTACGTCCTGGCTCGTCCTTGACTCACATAAACAGCTGCAACAGTTACTGGGGTTCGCTAACTTCTACCGAAGGTTCATCCGCGGGTATAGCACCGTGGCTGCTCCACTCATGGCCCTTACCTCATCCAAGGTGCGTTTCCAGTGGTCCCCCTTGGCTGAGGAGGCCTTCCACAACCTTAAGGCCCGGTTTACTTCTGCACCTATCCTCCAAGTTCCTGATCCTGAGACACAGTATGTTGTGGAGGTGGATGCCTCCGATGTTGGGGTGGGAGCCATCCTATCCCAGCGGGCTGCCAACGACCAGCAGCTCCACCCCTGCGCCTTCTTTTCTAGGTGGCTGTCCCCAGCTGAAAGGAACTATGACATTGGTAAGAGCTGCTGGCCCTTAATCTGGCCTTTGAAGAATGGCGCCACTGGCTTTAGGGAACTAGTCTGCCCTTTTTGGTATGAACTGATCACAAGAACCTCGAGTACATCTCTCGGCAAGCTAGATGGTCCCTGTTTTTTACTCGATTCAACTTTTCCCTCTGTTACCGGCCCGGTACCCGCAACGTCAAGCCTGGCGCACTGTCCCGCGAGTTTGTGGAGAAGGGGGATTCCATATTGGCAATAACAATATCCTTTCTGCCCCCGTCTTTGTTGCTTCGATCACCTGGGAGATAGAGGAGAGAGTCAAGGCCGCCCTGGAGGACCGGCCCGGTTCAAGCTCCTCACTGCCAGTTCATCCATCAGACCCTGAGGTTTGATGTCCTCAAGTGGACCCACAGCTCCAGACTCACTTGCCACTCCGGGATCCAGCGTACCAGAGAGGTCCTGCAGCAGAGGTTCTGGTGGGCTACTCTGGAGAAAGACACCCGGGAGTTTGTCAACGCCTGTCCTGTCTGCAACCAGCACAAGTCATCCCATCAGGCTCCCGCTGGTTTCCTGCAACCTCTGCCTGTGCCCCATCGGCCCTGGTCCCACATCTCCTTGGACTTTGTTACCGGTCTACCACTGTCCAACAAACACACCACCATCCTAACGGTGGTAGATCGGTTCAGCAAGATGGCCCACTTTGTGCCCTTGCCCAAGCTCCCCTCGGCCAAAGAGACTGCTGAGCTGGTCCTGCTGCATGTCTTCCAGCTCCATGGTCTCCCCAGTGACGTGGTCTCTGACCGGGACCTCAGTTTACGTCAGTATTCTGGAGGGAGTTCTGCACACTTATTGGGGCTACAGCCAGCCTGTCATCTGGATTCCATCCACAGTCTGATGGCCAGACTGAGCGCAAGAACCAGGAGATGGAGACGGCTCTACGGCACTTGGTCTCCAAGCATCCATCGTCCTGTTCTCAGCTGCTCCTGTCGATGGAGTATGTCCTCAACACCCTGACCAGCTCTGCCCATTCCAGTGTGCTTATGGTTTCCAACCACCACTGTTCCCTGCCCTGGAGATGGAGGTTTCATGACCGTCTGCCCAGGCCTTCGTCCACCGCAGCCGCCGTACCTGGGCCGAAGCCAGAGCAGCGCTCCTCCGCCCAGCCAACCGGTACTCCACAGCGGCCAACCGGCGCCGTACCAAAGCCCCCATCTACCAGGCTGGCCAGAAAGTGTGGCTGTCAACCCGGGACCTACCCTTGCAGGTAGAGTCTAAGAATTTGGCACCCAGGTTCATTGGCCCATTCAGGATCCAGAAGGTCATCAATCCTGCAGCAGTCAAGCTGCCCCGGTCCATGCGGGTCCACCTGTCATTCCACGTCTCCAAGGTGGAATGATGGTTCGAGAGAGTCCACTGGTTCCTGCTGCTCAGCCTCCACCGCCACCTCAATTCATCAATGGAGGTCTTGCCTACACGGTTCGCCGCCTGGTTCGTTCCCGCCGCCGTGGGAGAGGCCTACAATACCTGGTCGACTGGGAAGGCTATGGTCCAGGAGAAAGATCCTGGGTTCCAGCTCGACACATTCTGGATGCCCCTCTCATCAAGGAGTTTCACCGCTGCCATCCTGACCAGCCCTCCAAGGCCTCTGTGTCCAGCTAGACTCTGTTCCCCCTCCTCATCTGTATCTTCAGATGTTGGGGAGGATAAAGAGGAGCCGGTTTTCTGGCGAGAACAATTCACCCACTGATGCTAAAGAGAAAGAGGTCAAGATGGATATGTCTTTAAACTGTGGACAGCTCCTGGTGCTGAAACCAAGTTTTCCTTATAAATCTCTTCATTTACACAGTTTTATCATATTAGGTGCTGGATTTTCCCTCATGGCAGGCCTACTGTATCAGTCACAGAGCTAATATATTGTTGAAGTAGCTACATGTCAGTTCTTGGCTATTACACAGGCCATTACTGCATTTACAAATTCCCAGTTCTATAAATCCAAAATGTGAATATCTGGAGCCTAGTATAGACATTGCTCAGTACTTTATATTCACATAGTATACAACAAATGCCACTGTACAAACAGCATGTTTTATTAATCAATTTAATTCCCAAATAAAAAATGGTGAAGGTTCCCTTTAGGAATTTAGACCTCTAGTAGCGCTATGGAGCTGTTTTTCTATGAGACATCTCTGATCTACAGGTTGTGATACTATACTGTGCCTCTGCGATGCAGTGCACAAACAAAGGCAGGGAAAAAGAAGACTGCAAGTCAGTAAACATGGATGTAAATTATGCTATATTTAAAAATACTGCTTTGCTGATGTTTTATAAGGAAGTTAAATGTACTTGACACGTTCGTTAGGCCTTACGGTACAAAGACAGCAAAAAAGGATTGGAAATGACAACATTGTTGGTCAAAGTAATCATTCTTATATGAGTATTATTAAACAAAAAGATTAAAATATCAAGAAAAGACAATTTGGGTTTGAAAAAAACCTACTTTCTTTGTGAATGTGTGATGATTCCACATAAATGCAAATGTGGGTTTGGGACATTTTACATATGGCACTTTATCACGTTTTCTCCACTGGAAGGGATCCAAGAGGGCATTTCATCAACACTTTATCGTGTTTTATCTACCTTTGGGGCACCCAAGACGGCACTTTTGCTCGATTATGAGTCCTCCTGTCAAAAAAGAATACTAACCAAAAAAATCACAATTTGAGATGAATGGGTTAGTTATAGAATGGAAGGCTTTTTTGCTTGATAGCTTTCAGTTAAGTAGGACATTAAGTTAAATAGGTATGCTAAAATGAAGTTATTGAGTTGAGTTGTTCTCTGATTTTCCATTTGCTCTGTAATCTTTCTTAATGTTCTTCATAAAAAATACAACTAATGTAAGCAGTCAATAAGTGTGTTTTTCAATGTTAAGGCAACTTAAAATAGATGTAATGAAATAGACAGTGCAGGATTTCTGATCCGCTTCACAGCACAAATTGATTAAACGTCAAATCAACATTTTCCACGGCTCTGCACTCTGTGTTATTATGATGTGAAGGCAGGTCATTCACTAGCAGTAACAATATTGAAGTCAGATAAATAATTAGAAAGTTGGACACAAACTTTGATTTACTGCAGCTTCTATCAGAAACAGATTCATAATTAGAGAGAGACACTGTGAAGCCACCTCAGTGAACACAGTGATCAGACAACCAAGCAGAAAATTGCCGGTCGCAGGAGCAAGATGCAATAATCTGCTGGTTGACAAGTGCTTCATTTGTCGGTTTGTAGTCCAACAGACATTTTGAGGGGCTGCTGGATTTCAATGCTTCCAGGACTGGGCCTCATAACCATAATCAGTGTACAAGTGTGATCATTTATAGTTTGGTTTGTGGGTAAATGTAGTGATGAGTTTTGTGAGGTTGAGAGGAAATATATATGGCACTACTTAATTTATTTAAAGCTGCAAATAGCAGTATTTCTATAATCAATCAAAGGAAAGGAACCAGTGTAATATCAAAAGGGATAAACTATATTGTATATACATTTAGTTACAAAGGAAACCAAACTTTTTAGTTTTTCATGCCTTAAAATAATATAAATGATCACATGCTCCATCATATTGGATTAGGAGTAGTTCATGTTATATGCTATACGTTTAATGAGTGTCCTGTCAAGCAATGATGAATTGATCAGCTCAGGTCAGCATTTGTCTTTAGTCAAACAATCCTTAATACAAAGGTGGATTTCATTTGCCCTTGTTTCTTAGGTCTGAACATCTCAGCATTGTGAGTGTGTGTATGTGTGTTCACTAATGGTCACATTTATCACAGCTCATTTGAAGTTAGTCTAGTTGAAAATGTTTTTGACATGTTCATCCTGAACGCATGTAGTCGTTGTTTCCTTCTATTGCTATGACATATGAATGTTCAGCTGACTGCATTTTAAAATTTCAAACAGGACTTTTCTCTGTATACGTCTGATGTATTTTTCTGTGTCTGTTTTTTTATCGCTAACAAAAACACAAGTGGATTTCTGCCACACTTCACTTGTTAGTGATGGATAATACTTACCATCACAAGACCACATAAGAATTGATGGCATATCACATGAAAATCCATTTTGTCAGGCTTCAAGTCATGCGTTTGTTTCTGGCCAGCCTGTTACCGGACCAACCACCGTCCTTTGAGGAGCTACTGGCAGTTACCAGTGTGATTTAGGTGCGTTTGACGCAACTACATGGAGAGGCGACTGTTTGCTTTAAACAACAATAATGGCTTCTAATGGGCCTTTCACCAAGACCTCTGCAATGGCTCTGAAACCAGACTCAAAATCATTCGGACATAATTTGTCCCAGGTAGCATTAACTTGTTTCTTTGGGTTCAGCAGTGCTTTGATACGCTGAACCTATCCAAGCAGGCATACTATTATTCTATTCTATTATTCCAAATCTTTAATAGTCTGAAAAATGTCCTCGTGGACCAGAGGCCCATTTGTTCATCACCCCGTTATCTCGAAAAGAAACGGCCACTGTTGGAAAACACAAACTCCCCATTTAACAAACACACAGCGAATCTTTGTGCAGAATGACGTCATTAGAACTTCCCGATTTCTTGACCCACCATGTTGCGTGTTATTACGCGATGCCTTTGTTGGTTTGTTTGCTTAGGTTAGCATGAGGGGTGAGATTAGTTCAGAGTTAGAATATCAGGGAAAACAAACCAGAGGCAGAGTAGGGCGGGCCAGACCATAGCCATGGTAGAAAGAAAGATGTTGTGACTGGGAAGGTCCGATGATGTCTTTCTGCATAATAATTAGCCATGCGCTTCCGGTTGTGGAGAGTTTGTATTTTCTGAGTAATGGTCCTTCGGAACAATGTGAATTTTGTTTTTTGCAAAGATGGAGCATCCTCCACCAGGAGGTTATCATCAGGAATCATCCTCTGAGGAACATGGACGTCCACAGTCTGTCCAGTAGATCTGGACCAAAGTGTTAGACAGATGGTCTGACATCACCATGCAGTGTATTTGTAGGAGAGTTTCATAAAATATTGGATTTTACTTTATCTTTGGAAAACTACATCCATGCACACCTTTTAATTGTCCATGTTAAATGTAGATATTGAGCTGAGATTTCATCCAGTAGTTGGACATGAAGAGTTCAGTCTCAAAGTTGTTCCTACTTGTTTGAGTTTGTATGAACTTCCACTCCATTTGAATTCACACACACATACGATTAATACAGGGAGTACGCTTCAACACACACACACTCGGAATTAATTCCCTGCATGCATGAACACATACCCATGCCCCACACTTATGCTTCAGCACACACACTGACACATCCATAACACCCAGTCCACTGTGAACGAACACACAAAAAGGACAAGCACACACACACACACAGACAGACAGTACGCACACTCTTAAGTACACAGTGACAGAAATATACTCGACGACAGAAATACAGCAGGGCCTCATTTACAGAGAAAAGTAAATCCCGGCAGAGTTCAAGTCATGATGATTGGGGTTGTTTTCTCATGAATCCATTTTTGCATACAATTAGGCTCCATATGACACATCCAAGACATACTTGGTCTTACTGTGAGTGAAGCACTAGAGTTCACAGCAGTGATTGTCAAAGTGAGGTCCGGGGATTATAACCTCATCCTTGACTTTGTGAGTGAGAATGCCCAGAAGTCCACAGTTGATTTTGACTTGCAGATCATCTCGTATTCACCTGGAGTTTACCTACTTCGCAACTGAGAGCACCCTGTATTTTCTCCTTGATGTTTTTTACTTACTGACATAATTTAGACTCAAATAATAAAATACAAAAATGTATATTGTAATTTTAGTTAGCTGTTTACTTTTGGCCCTCAACTCTCTTTGCTTAGGTTTGTCTAGTGACAAATGGATGTTGTGGACAGTATTTAGACATATTGCATTTGGCATACACTTGTTAAAGTGCTCATTTGCACTATTATTAGGGACCGCTTCAGAGTCTTTTCCACAATAAAAACCTTAAACGTATGAACCCCATTAGTATTATATTAGCATTTGCCAAAAATATTACTTTATTCCTTTCGTTGGAATTCAGTTGGGGCTATTATGACAGGTAGGGTATGTCAGATTTACAGGTGGAAAGAATTGGGTACATTTCTAATGGTAAGAGATATCAACCAAGTCAAAGTGTCCACGATGACACATTTGTGGCATAACCCCGAAAGTGAAGTCTTCATAACAGACTAGAGAGTGGACTGATATCAGTCACCAAAATCACAAGAGCATCAGCCTGCCTGTCAGTCCACCAGCCAATCAGCCCGTTAGTCAGATGGTTTATTGAGCAGTCTGTCAGTCTGCAAAGTAAACAACCAGTCAACCAATGAACAGGCCAGCTGGTCACTTAGCAGACCTGGTAGCAGCGAGCCAATGAGGTGGTTGAGTCACCCTCTCCTCACCCCTTCAGCAATTCATCAAGTAATGTCATCTATTAATAGAAGTTATCATTATGAACCAGATGCACATGTAACAATGAACACAAGGCTGTAAAAGCACATGCTGAGAAAAACATAGTAAACATAGACAATGACATATTTTCATTTAATTATGATTATTTATGCTGTCTGGGCCACACTGTTTTTGTTACATGGTATGATATTTGCCTTAAGGGTAACTTTGGTATTTTTTAACCTGTATTTTTGTGTGTAACTGACTAATGAGGACAACAACTTGGGAAAGTGCTCCAGTATTGAGGGAGGACGCTGCAGACTAAACAGTATCGTGATCCTGTTCACATGTTACAGTGAGACTTGTCCTTGAGTGGACTTGGACACGATAACAAACAGACTGGATCAAGCGAAAGGTAAAGAAAAAGGTTCTTTACATAATGTAGTCAGACACAAAAAACACTTTTAGTGACTCAACATTTACATTTACGCAGCTCATTTTGCTCCCTCGTTACTGGACCAATTTAAGAAATTGTTAGTTACTTTGATTCAAAAACATGGTAAAATATTTAAGTTAAAAGTTTAAATGTAGTCTAGTTTCAAATAATGAATTGTTTCTGCTACTTTCATATCATTGGTTGGTTGCTAGTTGATAAGGTTGACTCCTTCCAGCTTTCACTGACCCCCCACATACAGTTCAGGCTCAAACCTGATCAAAGCTGATTGAATCCACCAGCACAGCAGGAAATGGCAACGAGCCGAAGTGAAGGAATGGAGCAGCCAAAGACAGTTGGGCGCTTTTCTCAGGACTTGGTGGATCAAACTAAATCCTTAATACTTTATTCATTGTAAATGTCATACAAATAGATTCTAGGTGTAATTATCACCAGCTTCACGAGGCAGCAGCACGAGTTGGAGTGTGTTCAACAACAAGAATAAGTGTAAACAGTTGGGCGGGCTTGCCGGCTTTTGAAGTGTACAAGGTTTTCTTGAGGAAGCAGCTGCCGGGGAACTCGTGTTGACCAGCTGTGTTTCTCTGGCTCAGACCTACTGCGACACACACACATGCACAGACAGCCGCTTGCTGGTTCAGCAGTTTAAATCAGTGAAGTGTTTCAGAGCACAGCGAGATGCGACCCGTCATCAATCACACACACACACACGCACGCACGCACGCACACACACACACACACACACTCCTTGACAACTGAGTGTGTCACTAGGCCAAGAGAGGAAAGCAGGTGGTGGGCAGACAGTGTGTGTGTGTGTGTGTGTGTGTGTGTGTAACAGAGCTGTGGTTAGGATGAGGTGGGGTCTTTTTACACCCCAGTGTGTTTACATGCACTAGTAGTTTGCAGTCGCCTGTATTTACAGTATGTGTGTGTGTGTGTGTGTGTTTGAGGCAGGTTGTGGGAGGCATGGTGTGACTGACGATGAAAAGCTAACGATGTTAGCAGCCGTGAGATTGTGTATGAGAAAATATTACAGTGTAAGATCTAAAGCCTCACTAAGAAGGAAGAGAGGATTAGGATTTGATCCAGACCAGCACTCTTATCGATACTGCTGATTGGTTCTTTTTGATTATATTGTGAGAAAAAGACAGTTATTAAGAAAAGAATCAACATTGATTTATTATTTTAGTCTTTCTTGAGCAGAAACACAAGAAGTTTTAAAATCTTTCAAATACATTCTCAGCTAATCAATGATGCACCTGTGATTACCTTTCATTAATTATCCTGTTCTTCTGATTCAACTGCTCCACAAACAGATTGATGTTCTGCTTGTTGGTCACATGTTGTGATGAACTGCTGCTGTTTCCTCCCTTACTTTGTATTGTGCTTGAGACAACCAGAGTTCTAAAATGTTCTCTTCTCTCTGATCATGATGTGAGTCTCACGCTGTGCTGAGCCGGAGACAAAGACAAAGAGACAGAGAGAGGACGTTTGAGACGAGGACTAAAAAAGTACCGATAGCAGAACCGTTAACGAGGGACCGCATCAATACTCCGGGTTTTAATCATTTAGAACTGGTTCCTGTTTAGAAGCGGGTTTCGGGGGGGCCTCCTTAGAGAGGATCCTTTAGTTTAGGTTACAATTGACCCTAATGTTGATTGTCCCACCCCTCAAATGCAGACTGGCCAATCATAGCGTAGCATCGGCCAGCTCCAACCAGGGTCTGACAACTCTCCCACTCTATCATGTAATGGTGTCAGATGTTCTTCATGTTCAGACTGCTTTAGTGGATTTGGAGCTAGTCAGGGTTAAAGGTTTATAGTGATACTCGTTACTGGAAGAGGTTGGAAGGAGATATACAGTAATGACGCTCCAGTGTTATGCTGAAGTCCTACAAAGACTTAATACGCAATATACAATATTTCATGGATGCAAGCCAAGGCAACTAGGCTGTATATTATATTGTTAACAATAAGGTCACTCACACAACTTCCCAATGCACCAACTACACTCAACAGAATACTCACAGCACACTCGCCTCTCTCTCACGAACCCGACACACAGACTTCCTCTCCCTGTCGTCCTGGTATCCAAGAAGAGAAGAGATGTTCCAGGTTTTCACAAAAGGCATTAGTTCAAATTTTCCCAAAGTGGTCTATAGAGGTCCACCGACAGACGTGAGGACAGGCTCGCTTTAGTCAACCTGTTGCTCTGGCTGGCTGTCTCAGTCATGGTTCATGTTTGTTAATCTGTGTTCTGCAAAGTGCTCTGAAAACGGCTGGCCATTAGTACGCTTTTAAAACACATTTTATGGACAACTGCAAGAGACAAATAATTAAATAATAATGATTTTAGAGAATCACAGAAATGTTGCTTTTCAGGCTTTCAGGGGGTCAATCAAGGCATCTCGGACCCCCGAGCCCCCCCGTGTTTTGCACAATGGAGATATTCATTTCTAAAACCTGTGGAGCTAACATTAGCAGAGTATGTTAGGACATCATTAACTGGCGTTAGCACTTCTATGCTATGCTAGCTACTAAAGGTATACTGACTGTGTCCGCATGCTGTGAATTGGACAAAGCGAGCTCAATGGACTGGATCTAGTCGATACAATTTGAAATGGTCATTCTGTCTGAAATGAACTATTCAACGTTGTCACTGGTCTTAAATAACAAGGACTCTTTTTTCAGACTCGCTGCATCTTAGCCTTTTCCTCCAACACTAAATCCAAATGAAGGGCAGAGGAGGTTTTTTTGGGATGTGGGCGTTAAGTGTGTTGTTTGTCCATTAGAGACAATAACAGCAACAGTAGATAATGAGAGAGTTCTTTATGTAGTTGTTGTTTTTTCATTGTTGATGATTATTATTTTAGTTAACACCTTTCTAATGAACAGCTGTTCTCCATTTTCTTTGTGTGTGTGCATTCTTCAGTCTGTTTGGAGTCAGATGGGCTGCAGAGGAGGAATGTGACGTGTGGGTCACTGATTCTGTCTCACTGACATGTTGAAGCTCTTTGTATTATTCTGCTCATTTATCATGTTTTTTATTGTCTTTTGTAATTAACAAGCAGGTAGACGGGCCTGTGTGTGTGTGCGTGCTTGTGTGTGTGTGTGTGTGTGTGAGTGTGTGTGTGCATCGTCTCTGGCTGGTTGTTCTTTTCTATCGTTAATGAGCCAGAGATTGCTGTTTTTATCTTCTGTGTTGTTTCTTCAGCTCACACATTTCTAATGAACAGCTGCTCTATGTCTGAGAGTGCTAGCCAACACCCACACACACACACACTCATACGCACACCCTACAAGTTTGACTAGGCTCTGTGTGCCCTGGGGCAGTGGTGGGGGCCTTTTTGGACTTAAAGGACCCTTCCTGTTTTTTGTGTGTTATTTACTACAAAACACATAATTGGCAAGGTGTTAACTAACTTTTAAACCGTACTTAACTTGTTGTTTTACATTTTTGGGCTTTCTGTTGGGCTTTCTGTAATATATCCATTCTCACACAGCTGAATCAAGAAGTTAATTTATTAGACCTGAAGACAAATAATGAACAATGAGTGCAGGATTGACATTTCAATGTTGAGCAATGATTAACTAATGATTAAAATGCATCTCAACAGCTGTGTACAGCGGTTCCCGAAATCCACTCACATACTGTAGGTGATTCGATTTTCAGATGGATCAACCTCTGCCAAATAATCCTGCAGAACCGCTGATGGGCCACACACGTCTGAACGATAACAAGATCTGCTTTCTTGCACGATCTCCTGGACTGATAACTCTCCAGAAGCTTTGGAGGGAGGCCTGAAGGGACAAATGGTCAGTGTTGCAGACTTGGTGACTTTTGGAGCTAATGTTGCTGGCTACTTTCATTGGGAAAAGTTGGCAACTGGGTTTTTCGGTTAGATACATTTTGAAGTTTACCACCCCTGCCTTTAATTGAATGAGAGTTCAATTCAAATCTTCAAACACAGGCATAGTTACAAGGTTGCTGTCTGAATCATTCACAAGGGCCTGGCGTTCTCCACCTTATATATTGTTGGAGGGCCTACTCTCTCTGAATCATACAAAACCTATATTGCCACCTGCGCTACTGACAGTCATCAGAAGAAATCATTAACCTTAACCCAGATCAACACCCTGGAACAGGAATGGACAGGAGCAGGTACGGTGGGACGATACTTAGACACTCTTCTACCATCAGCTCTAGCATGTAAGGTTTTGAATACATGCGAGGGACCAGTCATTGACAACTATTACAATGGTTAATACTTTTCATATCACCTGATTTACAGCATGCTTTATCACAAAATCATCAGCCAATTTTACTTACAGTGGTTGCCTTCTGTTCACTTACATAAGTTGCAATGCATTGCAGAATACAATTTTTGATTGCGCCAACTTTATTAACACAAACAGGGTTTTAAAAGAATCAACTTAGTGGAACACCAGCAGTTTTTCTGAGCCCTACTAGTATAGATGCACTGAGGAATTCAACTCTTACCTGCATCCGGCCATTTTATCGTTTCCACAATGCTTTTAGAAAGAGTAAAGCTTTTGACTTTCTATTAAAGAACTGTATTTTCTTATACAGTTAGTCATCTCATGTACTAATGAATCAAACGTAGATGATTTTTATGTTCATCCAAGCTTTGAATTGCTCCATCCGTCAGTGACCTAACACTATCTATGAGAAAAAGAACAGTCATCAACTTAAATTCTGTTTTAAGGCAGTTATGAGTGTGGATCATTTTGTTAAGTCTGGACTGTTTTACCACACTAATAATATGTCCTTCCATATGTGGGAGGACCATGGATGGATTCCTGAATGGGCCTACCTGGCACAGGCCCAGGGGTCCCCCTGGCCTTCAACTACAACATATCACTCTAAGAGACACGTACTAAACAGGAAAAGACTCAAAATGATCACAAAGAAACATAAAACACTACAAAGGGACACAAAACAAAAACAAAGATACCAGAGCAACTGCAAAGAGACTCCAAATTACTACAAAGAGAAAAAGCAACTACAAACAGACTCAAAACGACTACAGAGAGACACAAAGCAACAACAAAAAGACTCGAAATGACTACATAGAGAGAAACAAAACAACTACAAAGAGACCCAAAATGACTACAAAGAGAGACAATGACTACAAAGAGACCCAAAATGACCACAAAGAGACACAAAGCAACTACGACGACACTCAAAATGACCACAAAGAGAAACAAAGCAACTACAAAGAGACTCAAAATGACTACAAAGAGACACAAAGCAACTACACAGAGACTTAAAACAATTACAAAGAGACTCAACAATTCTACAAAGAGACACAAAAATACTACGAGACCCGAAATGACGACAAAGAGAAACAAAGCAACTACAAAGAGACTCAAAATGACTACAAAATGAGGCAAAACATCCACAGACAAAACATAACTACAAAAACAAAAGAACAATTACAAATCGACAAAAGAAAAAACTACAAAGTGACACAATATCACACAGAGGTGTGTAACTACTACAAAGACACACAAAAATACACAAAGAAGAGTCCATACAACTATAAAGTCTGTGGGTCTCGCTTCTATGTAGGAGCAGTGGTGGGGCCTTTTGTATGTCTGTGCCAGGGGCCAATTCTCTCTGGCATTAACCAAAAGTCACTCTCTCTCCTCCAACAAGTTCAGAACGCAGCAGCTCGGTTTCTCACTGGTTTTAACAGACAACATCACATCACCCCAATCCTGGCTTCTCTTCACTTGGTTCGTTTTAGAATTGATTTTAAGATGTTACGGATCACTTTTAAAGCATGTATGGCTCTGGTAGAGGAGATGTTGACACCTTATGAGGCAGCTCGCCGCCTTAGATCCTCAGGTGGGGCCCTTCCGGCTGTGAAAACTAAAGGTGACCGAGTTTTGTCTCCATCAGGACCCCTCGGCTTTGGAACGACCTGCTACAGGAGATAAGGCTCGCAGAATCAGTAACCTCTTTTGAATCACTTCTTAAAACACATTTTTACAGACAGGCTTTTATGTGATGTCGTCGCTTTTCTGTTTTATTTTTATTTGTTGTTTTTACTAAATTATTTTACTATTTTATTTATTTCTCAGTTCATTTTTATCGTATTGACTATCTCACTGAGCCTTCTGCTATTGTTATTATTGCCTTGCTTTTGCTGCTTTGTCTGTCAAAGCACTACGCTATATACAAATAAAGTTATTATTATTATTATTATTATAATGGCTCATAAACCGTGTATGGGGAGGACAAAGCATTAAAAAACATCTGTGTGATACCAAACCGCCAGCAAAGCTTCACAAAGAGCGGGTTTATTGCAGGACAGTTGTATTGGACTGCATGAGACTGTACAGTCCTGTACATTTAATAAAGTGGTAACTACAGCCCCCCATTTTGACAGTGAATATTTTTTCACTTGACTAATTGACCCTTAATTCGCCCAAAATGAAGAAATAATTAACTGCACAACAATGTCAGTCACTGAGCGTCTCTGCTTCCCTCCCTCCCTCTGTGGTCTCGTTAAAGAGCCATAAATGAGTGACAGACAGGAAGTCAGATCTTAAAGGTGTCATTGTGTCACCTCATCTCCTCTGTTCCCATTTCAATTAACAGATCGCTTCTGGTCTGTATTTTCGGGAAATATCTCCCAGCATGTGGTCTCGTGCTGCTCTTTCCTGGCTGCTGTTTCCCAGGTCTGGCAGTGGAATTCAACACTATGATCTTGGCTTTCATAACGATCATTTTGAAATGTATATTCAAATTACATTACCATCTTTTGTTCTATGTTCTGGACTACATAGGGGCGGCTGTGGCCCAGAGGTAGAGCGAGCTGTCCTTTAATCAGTATATCGGAGGTTTGATCCACAGCTCCTCCAGTCCATGCCGATGTGCCCTTTGGCAAGACACTTAACCTCACTTGCCCCCGTAAGCTGTGCGAAGGTTGTGTTAATGTTAGTTAGTCCTTGCATAGTAGCTCCTGACATCAGTGTATGAATGTGAAATTACATCGTTAAAGCATTTTGAGTGGCGCTACAAGTACAAGTCCATTTACCTTTTCCAGTGGTGGTCACTGCCTGTACCACTAGGTTAGTACATCAATGTTAGGAACTATCAAAGTTAGTTTTGATATCTGAAACCAGAATACCCATCACGATGACTTCATTCTTGCAATGTTTCTGTCACATCATCATCCTATTATGGCTCAAACAGTAGGCGGAGAGTTATGTTGTCCTCCTGACAATTCACGACTTCAGCGGATGTGTGAACTTGGTAATATTGTTTATTCAAACAGTTTACCAGAGGAGGAAGAAGAAGAAGATTATGATAGACAATCCTATAACAGTTGAGCTTATATGGCAATCAGTAGCAGTAATAGATCTAATAAAACACGCATAGGGCATATTTATATCAAATAAATATCCATACGTCCACATATTGATATCCTTATGTCTATTAAACTTCTTTTCATCTTTTACATCAATACACAATACCACTTAGTGCACATTTAGAATTGTAGATTGTTATATGCAATAGTAACTATTTAAAAGGTTACAGTAATGATCCGATGGTGAAGAATATACATTGAACTGAATGTATATTTGTATTGTGTTGCTCTCCCACTGAGTTGTAGCGCTTTTATTCTAGAAAATATTAAAACGAAAAAAGACCGGAAGTCGTCGTTCTCTCCAGCGGAAGTCAGGCAGCCAGCGGACCAAAAAACAACCAGCATTTTTTTTCAGGGGGACACATAACATCGTGGGACACTACCATGTCGTCTCTCAGGTGACAGCTTGTTTTTGAGGTATGCGCAGGGCTTTACACACAGAACTCAAACAGATAGAAGATGAAATGCGTGTTCAATGAGAACAATAACCAGACTTCCGGCTTCTTTAAACATGTCTTTAACTCGGAGAACACTGGTTCATGCAGTTACATACTGTGAAGATCTACCAAACACTGTCATGCTCCATACCACTCGGTAGATAATGTGACAGTACGTGGGAAGACACAGCCATAGTCGTAGTTTAGTACCGTTAGTGTAACGTGTGCGCGCGTGTACGGTGATAACGCTGCATTGTCTCCAGCTCTTGAAATTAGCATATTACTGAGCTGCTTGCTAAAAGAAACTTGACCTAGAGTGATTTTAATCATAATTAGTGTTGTTGAGAGCCCACAATAAAGGCTGGAAAAGACTTTAGCTTGAGAACGTTTTTCCACTTCATGTGCTGTATACATTACCTACATCATCACATCATAGTCCCTCACAGTACCCCAAAGCACAGGTGGTGTCTTCAAATGCCTTGCTTTGTCTGATCAACAATCCGAAACGCAAAGATATTTAACGTATTAATATTCACGTGTGAGAAGCTATAACTATATAATTTTTACATGTTTTTCTTCCACAATGACTTGACTACGAATATTAACGCTGATCAAAGTGCTTGCTGGTCATTTTTGTTTCCATTCACTAATCAATGTTGAGTTTTAAGACAGATTGTGATTTAATAGTGATGATCTCTCACATAACCCAACTACACGGTGTACATTAACAGAGATGTTAGTCAGAGGACTGGTGCCATTTGCAGCGCTGACGGGCAGATTGTTGGCCTCCAGAAGTGCTGCTTCAGTATTGTAGAGAACTGTATGACTGCTTGCAAAGGACAGTCATACACAGACAGACAGACTGCCCACTGTTCGTCCATCTGCAGCTCTGACCGTCACACATACCGTGTTGGGGCTTTAGAGGAGTGTGCTTGGTTGTGTTTACCTGTCCTCATACTGGTTTTGCTGCAAAAGCAACTGATCCAGCAGGTTTTAAATACGTTATGAAAGTTACAGATATGCATTGGAGGCAACAATGAATCCTCTGGTGCTTCTATATGCAGGCCAGAGGAAATAGCATTGGCTCTGCCCGTAGAAGTTAGTGTTAATGATGCGTCAGTCTGATGTCAGCGTTGTGTCCCAGCAGGGATGTGTGAAGCAGTGGAGGAGGACCTGTACGCTGTCCTGGGAGCCAGCCCCTCAGACTCAGTCCAGCAGCTCAGACACAGGTACCAGCAGCTGGCCTTACAGGTAAACACACTGCTCTGTGTCTGTGTCGGTGTGAAGCAACTCCTGCTGTGTGTCTGTCTGTTACTGCAGTCCATCACACAATGGTCAAAGTCTGAACCAAGTCCAAACAGAAACACATGATTGTTCTGTTAGTACTAAATATTTAGCTGAACCCTAATATGTTAAAGACACACAAGTGATCCTCTCGACCTGCTACTAGTAGATTGTAAAGTATAGCTGAAGATAAGTGCCTGTGTGCCTCACAGTACCACCCGGACCGTCTTGGAGGGGGGAGTTCTTCAGAAGCAGAGTCTGGAGTGAAGAAGTTTCTAGAAGTTGATGCAGCCTGGAGGATCCTTAGTGACCTGAGCACCAGAAGACAGTATGACCTGCAGAGGAGAGGTAGGATCTCACATTTCACTTGATCTACCTTTGTCACTTTATGCTCATTGTTTAGTTTCCAAGACAAACTTTAGTCGTTATTATTGTTTGTGATGACGTCATAGGTTAATGGCTTACTGGGCATTCAAGCTGCTCATCTAAGTGCTCATTCACACCCACTCACACAGCCTTCCAGAGCCGTGTGGGGTTCAGCATTTTGCCCAACGGCACTGGCAGCGGACTGGAGGAGCTGGGGATCGAACTAACGACTTTTCAATCGGTAGACGACTCACTCCAACCCCTGAGCCACAGCCGCCCCTTTATGATTCATGCTAGTGCTGGACAACGTATCGGTATTTTATCGATATAGTGATATGAAAATATATATTGTGATTTTGTAATGCGTTATACGATGAATCTTTTTCTAGTTTTTTAAGGCTGCATCACTTACCACACTGTTCTATCATGTGCCTTCACCCACCGAGTCATTATATCCACATTACTGATGATGATTTATCAGAAATCTCAATGGGTGAATATTTTGTGAAAGCACCAATGAATCCCTGTTTCATACTCATTTAGTTCTCTGACAACAGAAACATACCTCAGCTGTATTACTCATTGGTATCATCTTTATGGAAGGTAACTTGCTGTGACTGAATAACTGTAAATGTTGGCTGACACTACGTTCTGCTGCATTCCTACACTCTCCTCCGTCCGCTCATGAACCAATATTAGTTTTTTCTTGAAAACCAATGGACAGGCAACAAGTTCAAACAATTTTGAGTTGCCTAGACCGTTTTCATAAGGAGTGTCCTAGAACTTGTAGAATACCACTCACTATACTCACTGCTGCCTGTGTGACAACGTCTGACAGGGCACAAGTATTCCTGACATGCTGATAGAAGTCGTTTTGCTGTTCATTAATTTATTGGCATGAATAAAGACACACAGGGAACGAGTGCCGGTTGGTGTATTGCTGTGGGTGTACCAGGGTCTTTAATCTCTTTTGCCCTGGTCGTAATGTAAGAGGAAAACTAGCTTTTATAGAATCAGAATCATTTCCTCAATGAATTGAAACAAGCTCTTTCACAGTGTGATGAAGATGAAGATTGAATCATACATTCAGGTCATGCTGGTGCTGCATTAAAAGTGATACAGAAACGTTCCAGGCCTAACCAGAGACAAGGACTGCAAACTAACCTCGGCTAACAATACGTTTTTTTGAATTATTCCTCACACCGTGTAACACTAATTAAAACCCAAGCAAAGTTTAGCACTAATTATTCAGGGTTCATTAAGTCATTATCACTGTCAAACTGTACAACTTGATAATGACTGTTTCCTCAAGAGTGAACTGTACGAAATAAGAGTGTGTGAAATCCATCTGCACACCTGCCTATCCTTTCTTTCATTTCAGTCAATCCATCCATCTATCCGTCCTTCCATCACTTTCCATCCATCCATACATTGATGGTTCTTTGTAGCAACCACGGCCTTGTTTCCTAAATGCACCTGAAGGCTAAGATGATTGTAAAATCCATTTCTAAAGAACCTTCTGGAGCTCAGATTGTAGATGAACGAGTGTCTGCTGTCACAGTAGGAGGCTACGGCACTTTAAGAAGCGACTGCATGTTTTTATTTACTTCTATCATAAACGCTGATGTTCTTTTAGTGGTTTGATATATGCTTTAAAAAATGAGTAAATGGAATGAATTAATTCCACACAGATTAATGCATCGATATTTGACTGTGTAGTTTGGCTTGGTAGAATCTTTGACAATCTGTCGTCCATATTGTCATTTTTATTTTTTATTTATGGTGGATATATTGTGTGCCACAAACTTGCTGTATATACAGCAGGTGTAAAACAATGATCCACACAATACATGAGGTGAATATTCAGGAAAGTTATCGGAACCGTCTCCGCTTCATTTGAGGTTTAAAATGAGCTTAAGAGTAACGTCTGCCTTAAGCAGCAGCTAAAACAATCCTTTTACTTTCTTTAACTTACTGTCTTTTCACTCAGTAACATGAATAAAAAAAGGGCTGTACACTGTTAACTAAACGTAAAGCTTGATTTTCATACTGAACAACTCCAAGTATAAAACATGTCTTTATGTCAATTACTCCACTTGCACCTTGTGATGAATGTGTTTTTGATATATAACCAGAAGCGCTCACAGACACGCTTATGTATAACAGCACGAATTAACTTAATGAATCAAATAATAATATTTTGGGATAAACACTGTAATGCAACTCTCTGTTCCAGTTCCGTCTCCTTCGGACTTTCAATATCAACACTGTTCACAGCAAATGTAACATTATGGTGTTTGTCTTCCTTCTACAACTACTATAATAATGATGCATTAATGCTTCTCCAGCACGGGAACTGAAACAGGATTGGCCAGTGGATTCTACAGTCTATCTGGAGGACATGACCTGGGAACAGGGTAACTACCCACCATGTACACACACACACACACACACACACACACACACACACACACACACACACACACACACACACCTCGACAAAGCTCTTTGGAAAACCATCACAGTGTTAAAGATTCTGGCAAAGTTGACACCCAAACATGTAGAGTGCGTGTTATAAGCAGCAAAGTGGTTCATAGTTGAAGAAACTGTTTATGGTTAATATAATCAGAAATGAACGTGTGTTTTTGGATCATCCAATTAGTTAAATACCGGACAAGAAAAGGTACTTCATGACATTGATGCAAAAGGATCACGTGAAAATTCCAAAATGGGTAATCCTGCACATTGAATTGCAACATTGCAGCAATGTTCTAATACAACCAAGAATAGATGTAAATGGTAGAAACTCTATGTCAAAACCTGTGATGGGAGACCTATGCTGGATCCCAATGATGGTTTATCTGTTTGTAAGTATGTATTCATGGTCCTCAGAGGATGAATCCTTTCATCTCGCACCACCATCGGCTCAAACAGCTTCTTTTATATTATTGTTTTCATGTATACAAATGTTTTTATTCTAATGGAATACATAGAACATGATTCTCGTCATTATAGTTACTGTTTCACTTTTCTTATTTCTTTTTTTTAACTGTTTATTGTCATTTTAGTTTCACCGTACAGAACATACAAAGCACACCTCTGTACAGACATTAAAAGAAGGAATAACAACAATACTAATGTAAAGCATCAACAACAAGATACATTCATAAAAAGACATTAATAAGGAAAATCAAGGGGAGATTCAAATAATACATAAATAATCCATCCATCCATCCATTTTCCTCCGCTTATCCGGGGTCGGGTCGCGGTGGCAGCAGGCCAAGCAGGCTGACCCAGACTTCCCTCTCACCCGCAACATTTTCCAGCTCATACTGGGGGATCCCGAGGCGTTCCCAGGCCAGCTGGGAGATATAATCCCTCCAGCGTGTTCTGGGTCTTCCCCGGGGTCTCCTCCCAGTTGGACGTGCCCGGAAAACCTCCAGTGGGAGGCGTCCAGGAGGCATCCTAATCAGATGCCCGAACCACCTCAGCTGACTCCTTTCGATGCGAAGGAGTAGCGGCTCGACTCCAAGTTCCCTCCTGATGTCCGAGCTCCTTACCCTATCTCTAAGGCTGAGCCCGGCCACCCTACGGAGGAAACTCATTTCGGCCGCTTGTACCCGCGACCTTGTCCTTTCGGTCACGACCCAGAGTTCGTGACCATAGGTGAGGGTAGGAACGTAGACCGACCAGTAAATTGAGAGCTTTGCCTTCCGGCTCAGCTCTCTCTTCACCAAGACGGTCCGGTGCAGCGCCTGTTTTACTGCTGCAGCCGCACCGATCCGCCTGTCGATCTCCCGCTCCATCTTACCCTCACTCGTGAACAAGACCCCGAGATACTTAAACTCCTTCACTTGAGGTAGGCACTCCGTCCCCACCTGGAGGGAGCAATCCACCGGTTTCCGGCAGAGCACCATGGCCTCGGATTTGGAGGTGCTGACTCTCATCCCCGCCGCTTCACACTCAGCTGCAAACCGCCCCAATGAATGCTGGAGGTCACGATCCGAGGAGGCCAACAGGACCACATCGTCTGCATATAGTAGAGAGGTGATCCCGAGACCCCCGAACCTGACGTTCTCCACCGCCCGGCTGCGCCTAGAAATCCTGTCCATGAAAGTCACGAACAGGACCGGTGACAAAGGGCAGCCCTGGCGGAGGCCAACACCCACCGGGAACGTGTCTGACTTATTGCCGAGAATGCGGACACAGCTCCTACTGCAGTCGTACAGAGACCGGATCGCCCGTTGTAACGGGTCCGGCACCCCATACTCCCGCAGCACCCCCCACAAGAACCCCCGAGGGACCCGGTCGAAAGCCTTCTCCAAGTCCACAAAACACATGTAGACTGGTTGGGCAAACTCCCAGAACCCCTCCAGTAGTCTTGCGAGGGTAAAGAGCTGGTCCACTGTTCCACGGCCGGGACGGAATCCGCACTGCTCCTCTTGAATCCGAGGTTCGACAAACGGTCGGAGCCTCCTTTCCAGCACCCTGGCATAAGCTTTCCCCGGGAGGCTGAGTAGTGTGATACCCCGATAATTCGAGCACACTCTCCGGTCCCCCTTTTTAAAAATGGGAACCACCACCCCGGTCTGCCAGTCCATGGGCACTGATCCCGACCCCCATGCGACACTGAAGAGGCGTGTCAGCCAAGACAGCCCAACAGTGTCCAGCGCCCTCAGCATCCCAGGGCGGATCTCATCCACCCCCGGCGCCTTGCCACCAAGGAGCTTTTTGACTACCTTAGCGACCTCTGCCAGGGATATGGGTGAGCCCCCCAGGTCTTCAGGCGCTGCCTCCTCTGCAGAGGACATGTTGGTCGGGTTTAGGAGTTCCTCAAAGTGTTCTTTCCACCGCCCGACAATATCCCCCGTCCGGGTCAACAGTTCCCCCCCCCTGCTGAGAACAGCCTGGGGTAGGCCCTGCTTTCCCTTCCTGAGCCGTCGGATGGTTTGCCAGAACCTCTTTGAGGCCAACCGAAAGTCCTTCTCCATGGCCTCCCCGAACTCCTCCCATGCCCGAGTTTTAGCACCCGCGACCACCGCAGCTGCAGTCCTTCTGGCCTGCCGGTACCTCTCAGCTGCTTCAGGAGACCCCTGGGCCAAACAGGCCCTGAAGGCCTCCTTCTTCAGCTTGACGGCTTCCCTCACCTCCGGTGTCCACCACCGGGTTCTCGGGTTGCCGCCACGACAGGCACCGATGACCTTCCGGCCACAGCTCCTAGCGGCCGCGTCCACAATAGAGGCTTTGAACATGGTCCATTCGGATTCCATGTTCCCAGCCTCCCTCGGGATGTGTGAGAAGTTCTTCCGGAGGTGGGAGTTAAAGACCTCCCGGACAGGGTCCTCTGCCAGACGTTCCCAGTTCACCCTCACTATACGTTTGGGCTTGCCGGGTCTTTCCAACCGGTTCCCCTGCCATCTGATCCAACTCACCACCAGGTGGTGATCAGTTGACAGCTCTGCTCCTCTCTTCACCCGAGTGTCCAAGACATACGGCCGCAGATCAGATGATACGATTACAAAGTCGATCATTGATCTCCGGCCTAAGGTGTTCTGGTACCAGGTACACTTATGAGCCACCTTATGTTCGAACATGGTGTTCGTTATGGCCAAACCGTGGCTAGCACAGAAGTCCAATAACAAGACACCACTCGGGTTCAGATCGGGCAAGCCGTTCCTCCCAATCACCCCACGCCAGGTTTCTCCGTCATTGCCCACGTGAGCGTTGAAGTCCCCCAGGAGAACTATGGAGTCGGCAGGCGGCGCCCTTTCCAGGACCCCTCCCACCGACTCCAAGAAGGCCGGATACTCCGAACTGCTGTTTGGTGCATAAGCACAAACCACAGTCAGAGCCTTGCTCCCCGCAACCCGTAGGCGCATGGAGGCGACCCTCTCGTTCTCCGGGGAGAACTCCAACACAGCGGCGCTCAGCCGGGGGCTCGTGAGTATCCCCACTCCCGCCCGGCGCCTCTCACCTTGGGCAACTCCGGAAAAGGACAAAGTCCAACCCCTCTCCAGGAGCTTGGTTCCAGAGCCAGTGCTGTGTGTGGAGGTGAGTCCAACTATATCTAGCTGGTATCGCTCCACCTCCTGCACCAGCTCCGGCTCTTTCCCCGCTAGCGAGGTGACGTTCCACGTCCCTAGAGCTAGTCTATGCTGCCGGCGATCGGCTCGCCCAGGCCTCCGGCCTGACCTGCCGCCCGGTCTGCATTGCACCCGACCCCGATGCTTGTCCCTGCGGGTGGTGGGTCCACAGGGTGGCTGCTCCATGCGATATCAACTTTCCATTTTCAAGATTCAGTGACTTTTCGTGACCTCAATTAAGTTCCTTGTAACCGTCCATTAACTTCAAAGTGCCACCCATTCTGTCGAGAACACTTTCACCTTCAATTTCAGTCATTTTAATCAGTCAATACAGGTTATGACATACGTATATATACGCAGAGATGGGCAGTATTTTTATTACTTGTATTTGAAATATGTATTTCAATTACTTTTGAGTATTTTGTAATTTGTATTTGATAGGGCCGATTAAAAATCTAACGTAATTTGTAACAAAATACTTTAGAGTGGAGTAATTTTGTATTTAAACTACTCAAAATACTTTCTCCAAGAATCAAAAAACAGTTCACGAGTTCAGTCTTCAGATCTTCAAGTTCAACGGATTGTCTGTCAAGTTAAATATTGTATCTGAGTGTGACAGATGTCAACTAGCTTGATGTATAACTTATGCTGGGTCTGGCTACATAGCCTATTGTTTATACATGGTGATGGTTATAATATCAAGCTAGCGATCGATGCTAACATGCTAATGACGCTAGCATGCTGTCTAGGCTAGTGCATAGCCAGTGTTTAGCAAGTTAGCTTATCAGTCGAGTAGCTAGCTATAGGAAGAGGGAGATTGGGAGCTTGTATGTCATATGTGATGAATATTTTCTTGTTGATACAAAGCCAAAGTTTATGGGCTGTTAAGTCCCATTAATAAAAATATATATATACATAATCAATCAAGTTGTTGTCTTTTAATAGCTTTGCTTAGTTACACTGACATTCTGTGACTGTTCTTCCTTTTTTGTGGGGTTCACCAGAGCTTTGTGTACATTATGCTCTGCTATACCAAATTGTGAGAAAACAAAAAATCCAGAAAAAAGTATTTCCTATATTTTAAATACAAAATATATGTATTTTGTTACATTTTCTGGCACCAGTATTTTGTATTTTGTTGTAGTACATTTATTTGGGGGTATTTTGTATTTTGTATTTTGTTGTAGTACATTTATTTGGGGGTATTTTGTATTTTGTATCAAAATACATTTTGATGTATTTTTGCCTATCTCTGTATATACGTATACCTGTATATCCCTCCATAGAAGTGGAGGAAGGAAACGTAGGGATAAATAAGAGAAATAGATGCCTCAGAACTATGTTCCTTACTATACATACTTTTATACATATTTCTTTATTTACTTGTTAGGTCTAAGCAATCCTCCCAACTCTGGTCAGAACATTTCATACCATTAAAACGGTCTTAAAAAATGTTGTTACATTTCTCTTGTTGTTCTTTCAAAGTTTTCTCTAGTTCCAAGTGTCTCATATCATCGCTCAATAGATTTGAATCTGTTGTTGCAGTTCTCTGTTTCCAATTGCGTAATATCAATCTTCGTGCCAGCAGGCTAATAATTAAAATCATATTATGTTCCACACCGTTTCTTACTATACTAGAGTCTATACTTTTTAGGTGTATGCAAAATTCTTGATAGGGTCTGAAAATGTTGCTCCAATAGTTTGATATCCACGGGCAACTCCAGAAAATATGACCTATAATGCCGGCACAAGCCCGCATCTATGTTTAGATATATTCTACTGAGCTTTTTTGTTTCGACCTACGTAAACGACATATTCTCTTAAACTGCAGAAGGCCATGTCCTGCACACACTGAAGTGCTATGAATCTGTTCTAAGGCTGTCTCCCACTGCTCCTCTGCAATCTCTTTACCGAGGTCGTCCTTCCAAGCTGATTTCAAGTCTTCCATCGTTGTTTTATTTGTTAACTGAGACAGTTTCTCATATTTATTTGTGTATTTCACTTTTCAACCAGAGTTAAATGTCATGGTCAAAATATACGTAAATGGGGACGCTCACTCTCTGACCAAGGCAGGTAGACCTTTAAAATGTGAGTGTGTTGTTTCAGATGAGCGTGTGTACACCTACAGCTGTCGCTGTGGGGGAGGATTCAACGTCTCGGAAGAGGAGGTGGGGGAGGAGACACAGAGGAGGCGGCAGGACGATGAAGAGGAGGAAACAGAGGAGGAAGAGCACGGAGGAGTGGTTGTCTGCTGTGACACGTGTTCCCTCAGTGTGTGCGTTACATGGTCATTACATGGAAAGACTCAAACGTTTGAATGCCAATGATAATACCTGTTTGGAAACTTTCACCTATGACACGGCCGAGCCTGAATACCAAATATGAACCCTTCAAAGCATACTGTTGGCTTCTCTCATCATCTCAGACTTTGTGCTCAACTTCTCCATCAATTCTGAAGCAAGGCAGCAATAAAACCGCTCACTGGCTGACTCACTGAGAACAGTCATCCATCTAATTTGATTCGTTGAACTAGAGATGTTCCGATACTGTTACCAGTATCAGAAATATCTTATAGCCTAAAAGAAATTGAAATAGCCTATCATGCTGGATCGGGTAGAGGTGGATATGTCTGATAAGTCTGTGCACGATCTTATATCACGGTATCATGTCATTTTCTGCTTATTTGTGCTACACAGGAACAAAAACAACACGCATCACTTGCTAACCAATCTGTACATCCTGCCCGATTACTACTGCACATGTGCAAACTATTATTACACACCTGTGCTTAAACACTCCAGTACATCCTTTTCCTGATAATGCTACATATCAACAAATCAGCAGTAGGAGAGCTAGCTATTAGCTGTTAGCAGCCAGTGGGCAGCACAGTCCTGCTTGGGTAAATAACGGAGCTAACAGCTAACGTGAGGAGGTTGCATTGAGTTACATTAAGATGCGTTCAAGCTCATTTCAAGCAACTTTCAAGTAAAAGTTGTGTACGGTGAAAGTTTATAACATAACATTATCATGATGTATTCAAATGTAATCTTGTAAACATTTCTTTCCTGTAGAAAAACTTGAATAAATCCATTTTAAAGGAGATGTTTTCACAGCAATATCAAATATTAGAAATTTAAAAGAATTCATATCATTGGCTAAGTGCTCATTCGATACTTCCAGTTAAATTAAAATGTCATCTTTTGCTCGCAGTTCGTCAAAGTGAATTTGAAATGGTCTTTCTTTGAAGTGTATTGTTTTATCTTATCAAATTATTTCATTGTGTAATTTGTAATGTTTAGGCATTTAAAAGCATAAAATTAGGTTGTGATAAATACAAAATCAATAAAATATATATATATTTTTTCTATTGGTGCCTCTGAAATAAATTGTGTATATGTAGAGTTAATAACCTTTGAACAGTGTTGGTCATGAACCATCTTACTGGGAGTAAGATATGCTTTTGCAGGTTTGGGCTCAAAGACTTTCAGACTCCAGATTATATCCAATCAAACTGACTCAGTCATTCAAAACGGGGCTCAATCAGTCTGTGCATTTTCTCCAGATATCACATCCTATAACATGAAGTAAAGAGTGTCACCATCTGTCCAGGCACATTCACTACAGTGCAGTCATTGCTAACAGGTTTAGGTTTTGTTTGAGGTTCTGCCGATCAATAGCAAAGGGAAGCCTTCTTATTGTCACGTGAACACAGTGACATGTACACGTGGGACATGTCTGCTGAAAAGTTAAACTAAAGTTAAAATATATCTGCTTAGCTGTACGGCCCAAATTGAATTTGTTTCGTGCAACAGACTTTTCCTCTACCCGTCAACATCAGTCCTCAGGCTCTCAGCAATACTTTTACAGCGGTGTGGATGGAGGTTGTCAGGAGGACCAGTGGGGACCATCATGGGGGTTTGTTCTGAGGTAATGTGATGCCGAAGCACAGTGATGGACCGTTCCCTGGAGGGTCTACCTGTGCGGATGAGGGGCGTCTACACTCTGGGGTCCTCGCTACATGTCTGGACCTGCCTGATAGGCACGATGCCGCTCGGCATACCTGATGCTCATCAACTGCATCACACGGATAACCAGCAGCTACCAAAACCAAAGAACAGGTAGAGCACATATGGATACATATCTACTCTGCTTAGTTATTTCACTGCACTTCTTGTCTTGATTACAAATCACTCTGAAAATGAAATGAAATCTTTTATTCTGAAAGATCTTAACATGGTATCATACCTTTTGTTGAGGTTATCTCTATGTGCACCTGCACACATGGCAAGTATGAGAGCAGGCACACTCCCCTCAGCAGCATGAGGTGAATTATTCAAGTGAATCATGTACATTTTGGCGGACTTTTGAAAACATATTGGATTTTTTTTTTCAAATTGCAAAACACATCTTTCACTTCTTTTTCCTCAACCTTCCCTTTACCTACAAACAGTTCTGATTGTGGGAGGAAAAACACTAGATTAATAACACACCAGCCCCCTAAACATGATCCAGAATGAAATACACCACTGAGCAAACCTGTGTGCTATTAATGTCTCATATTTAAGTAAATGTTTGCTGTTCTTAACTGTGATACATCCCCTTAAGAAAATAATAATAAAAAAAGATTGATATGTTAATAGTGCTCTCCGGCTGCCTAAAAATCAACCATTAATAATATGAAGAATTATATCACTGTTTCTCTAACATCACCTCGTATCACCGAACATGCACACCATTTGTTTCAGGATACATCATTAAAGCATCCCTCCAAACAGCAGACACAACATAGTGCAAACTGTTCTCACTCCAAACTTGTCAAATACTGTCACTCGCTTCAAACACTGGAGGGGGGGTTCACGAAAAAAATATAAGACCCGAATGACTGTATGATAGAGAGAGACACAGAGAGACAGAGAGAGAGTAGAGAGAGTAGAGAGAGACAGAGTGAGTGAGTGAGACAGGCAGACAGACAGGTAGTTGTACTAACTGAGTGAGTGAGACAGACAGACAGTTAGGTGGAGTGAGGGAGTGAGTGAGACAGGCAGAGAGTTACACTGACTGAGTGAGTGAGTGAGACAGACAGACAGACAGACGGTCTAACAATGTCTTTGACTGAATATCTCCAAGTCGTGTGTGTGTGTGTGTGTGTGTAGAGAGACAGACAGAGAGAGCGTGCGTGCGTGTGTGTAACTGGTTGCCATGGTGAGGACACACCTGGTTGGAGAAGCAGACTGATTAAGAAACGTTACAGTAAAGATTTTTTACAGATTTTGAACAAAGCTCCTGCCTCCTTTTAACAAAAAGCAGGAGTCTGAGTGCCAGAATATGGATACCATGAGAAAGATAAGACTCTGCCGAACGCGCTGATGTGTTTTTTATGTTTGTGGTGTTAAAAATGTGAGCTCCAGAGCAATATACAAAACTGGTACCGTCTGCTTTCTTTGAGAAATGAGTGGTCAGATTTAACATGGAGTCTAATGGAGCAGTTGGATGGAGTTCATGTTGCGCTGCGGCTCTTTGAGCCAAATGTGTAAATCTGTTTGGATTCCACAGTCATTTATCTACGACAAGGACAAGATTACCTACAATTAAATCCAAAAATTATGCATGAAGAGTGAAAATTGTGGAGTCAGTGGCAAAAGACAATTATTTTTTTCACAAGAATCTCAAGCTCCTCTTCACTCTAGCGGTGACATCACGCGCTCTAAGCTGCGCAATACACACCCATTATAAAGTCAGAAACAGACCCAAATTTTCTGTGACTTCATGAAAACTGTGCTAGCTATCAAAATGTCCATTTGGATCAATAACGCCCAGCGTTTTGTCTACGTTTTGAACTTTGAATCATTTTTCTACGTTAAAGTATGGCTACTCAAGTTAAGTGTTTTAGCTCTCTTCACGCCGAAACCCCATTCAAGTGAATGGAGAAATTTTGCTCAGAACTTTGGGATTTTCAGGAAAACCACTGGGCGAATCTCTTATAAAAGTCATTGCACACGATTCCTGAGCGGGCCGCACGTTTGGATATACTTTTCGCGCCACTGTTGGCAATGCTGTGTGAGGAGAAGCGTGTCAAACTTTTCTGGATAAACCTGATTAAGCCCGCAGGATTACAGTCAGTGTGCTTTGGCACAGGCAGTTTTACTGCCTTGGTGCCACAAAGCCACACTGAACAATAACTACTGTACAATTACAAGCCTACTATCTAACATCAACAAACAATCATGGGGTGAGTGTGTGTGTGTGTGTTTATAAGGGGGAAGAAGCGAGAGCAAAAGAAAAATAGCGGCCGTGATCAATAGTAATAGTAAAGCACTCGGGTGATCACGCCACCCGAGTTTACAAAATGGCAGCGAGGCCACGAGTATTTAATGGAGTAAAGAGGTACACAATAGAGGCCGCGTTTACACACCATGTGTGTCTGAGATGAACATAACAGCATAGTGTGTATGTGTGTGTGTGTGTGTGTGTGGGTTAGTTTAAACAATAAGGAAAAAAATACAGCAACTGTTACTTTATCACATAGAAACCAGACTGGTGAACTCAGCAGCCGCGTCACTGGACCTTTAACTATTAAAGTTACAGTTACCAACCTTACTCTCCGTAACTGATCCAAACACAACACTATTAAAGCCACATGGAATAACACTCTTATAACAGCATTGAAACAATACAATTACCACAGCAACAACACAACACTAACTTTACACAACACTAACGGAAATCGGCGGACCGTAAAATTACACAATAAAATGTAAACAACACAGTTAAGCTTAAAACAAAACAAAGTAATAAACACACTATGACTTATCTCTGCCCAGACACAAGCCTCTCACTCTGAGATGACTTCGTAGCAGTCGGTGTGGTTCTTCGAATTGATGTATTCAATTCGGGATCCGGAGCTTCAAGCTGTGCGGCAATAAATCTTCTGTATGGCAGCGGGAATTCTTCAGAAGTTAAAGGAATTTTCCCCCTCACGACGGGCAAATGTCGACTTGAATGGGAAGAGAGTGGGGTGTAGAAGTTAACTGTTTTCTCCTTTGTGATCCAAAACACAGTGAAGTTAAGACTATTACCTGGGATTTCTTAAAAGCATCAACATTGTTATCCTTTCATCCAAATCGAGTCGGACGGGACGGCCTGGAGCTGGAGGTAATGCTGCTGTTTATAGTGTCAGTGACGTCAGGGCCGTATCACAGGGATCCCCCGTGGTGCCTGTGGCCCTCGTCCAATGAGACCTCAGTGTTGAGTTTGGATGAAGTGAATGGTGAAGTCCCAACAAATGGCTTTTTCTTTTTTATGATGTTTCATGTAATTAATTATCACAGACAGTGGAGTGAAAAGCAACAACGAACAAAAAAGCTAAAATAGAGGAGAATCGGGGGGAGCAAATGATTAGTAAGGTAAAACTATATCCTATGACCCTGAAAAATTATCCTGTGATCACCTAGGGGTCCTGATCCCCAGGTTGGGAACTGGTGCCCTAAATGACAGAGGTATTCTCCTCTCAACGGGGCTGCGACAGACACACAAAGGGATAAAGGCTGGTAATGACTCTGCTCTCTCTCTGGCCACTCAGCCTGCAAAGGTCACAGCTGACAGAAGCACCAAGTGATGATCATCTCTCATCTATTATCCCCTCTAATCCATCCATCCATCCATCCATATCTGCCCTCCTCACAGAGAGGAGAAAGAAAACAGAGAAAGTCAGGACCTGACAGAAAAGAAGGAGGCGGTTGTATTGTCTGAATTCTCCACTAATTATTTTCTCCCGACAGCTTCGTCAGAATAAGCCGAAGTGGTCAACAGTGAAGGAGAGTTTCTACTGGCACACAGAGAGGAGAGGAGGTGGAGGCTGTCTGTGTGTATTGGAGGTGAGGGTAGACAGCTTTAAATGAGAGGTTGGTCGAATATTGATGTGACAGACACAGAGACGTGCAGGGATGTGCTGGGACACAAAATCACTTTCACCAACACACCACCTACAATTAGAGTGCTTTAGATCACTTTCTAACCACCCCCCAGAATCCCACCCCTACCCTTTTCATACACTGTAAAATCAATTTAAATAAATCAACTCCTCTTCTATCAGTAACTCATTGTAATTAGTCAAAGGATAACTCCAGTTTGTAACCTAGAGGGCACTCCGGGCCTGACCCGGCCCTTTGGCTGTCGCCGACCAGCCCGCAGGACGTCAATAGGAAATTAGGAATAAAACATAAATAAGTGTACATCATGCACGGAATACATTTGCATTGCTTTTATTTTGAATGTGACTGTTGCCGTTTGTTTTTTTCTCAATTTACGTACGTTCGTGAATGTGTGCGAGCAGCAGCGTCACTGCAATGTGTTGGTGGGCTGAGCTTACAGGAGATGTGAGTTAGCTGTTAACCACTTCAAAACAAATACAGATACAGATCCTCTCTCACTGACGATCACCTGTCAGCTGTCCTTCACATATCCACCTCAGGCATTCAATCTGACTTCAGTGCACTCTTCCAAGCCCAACACAGACTACATTTCTTGCACTGAACTGAAAAACTGAAAATGATGTAATTGGACTACAAACAATAGTGATACAAATAAAAATGTTGCAGAAAGGGGACTTCATCACACTTTCTCCACTTTCTCCACTGGAAAGTCATCCTAGAGGGCACCTCATTATGTTTTATCTACCATAGGTGCATCTGATAGGGCATTTTTCTTGTATTTGCTCGAACATGGTTGCTGGTCGCAACACTGTAATGGTTTTTACAGTGTATCCTGTCCCTCTCTATCAAAGCCCCATCCCTGTCTCTGTCCTGCAATTAAAGCTCTTAGATCACTTTCTGTCTCTAACCACCTCACCTCTCCTTTTCTCTTCCTTTTATCCTTTCTCACTCTTTGACCGCCTGCAAATAGACCTATTTAGTCCATGCCCTCTGGCTGCTAATGCCCACCTCAGTCTATGTCTCTCTATCTCTGTCTGTGTTTCTGTTTCGGTGGCTGACAGTGGTGTAAGGTTGATAGAGGGGGGTGGAGGTGTTGATGGATGTGCTGAATAACTGTCAGGATAATAACTGTGAAATGGTGGCGTTTTCCTTTAATAACTGGAGCCCCTGGAAGGCTCTAGTGAATGGGGATTATACAGTGCATTCAGAAAGTATTTAGAACCCTTCCTTTTTTCTCATTGTGTTATGTTAAAGTTTTATGCTTAAAGCAATACACACAAAATACCCACAATGACAAAGAAAAACAGGATATTACATTTTACAATTTAATAAAAAGAAAAAAAATGGAATACCTCCTTGACATAAGTGTTTAGACCCTTTGCTATGACACTTGGAATTTTGCTTGGATGCCTCCCATTTCTCTTGATCATCTTGATGCTTCTCACCTTCATTGGAGTCCACCTGTGGTAAAAACCAATTGATTTGACATGATTTGGAAAGGCACATCTGTGGTCTGGCAGCTTGCAGCCTTGAGGTGAAGGAACGGTCTGCAGAGCTCAGAGACAGGATTGTTTCGAGGCACAGATCTGAGGAAGGCTGCAAAAACAATTCTGCTGCATTAAAGGTTCCTAAAAGCAAAGTGGCCTCCATAGTTCTTAAATGGAAGAAGTTTGGATCAACTAGGATTCTTCTCTCAGCCGATGCGTCGTGGTTGCTCGTAGTGACGCCATCAATTTGAATGAAGCTTAAGTGGAAGTTCAGTCAGGAAGACTCTCTTTCATCACCTTTTCATTCATAACCTCTGTCTCTCTCTCTCCCTATGATTACTCTATCAGCTGATTGTGGGCGTTCACTTGAAATCAACCAACCAGGTTCTGCACAGTTTCCTGAAGCCAATCCCATCGTTGCTGTCAAACTTTAAAAATGTTCTCCTCTCTGCTGTCAGTTGTCATTTCAGCTCAAATCAGATGCGACCCTCCTCCACTTCAGTCATCTCCAGTCAGCATCACAGTCATGCTCAGTCAAGGATTAGGCCTTATCTGACCTCAGCATCACTACCCCTCTACTATCCTACTTCAGGATGGAGTCCAATCACTAAAGACTTTGCACTATTCAAAGTTTACGCATGTGTAATATTTTTTTTAAATTTCAAACGAAGTCTCTCCTGATTGAACTTTATCAATTTGAAATGAAATACTTGTTTACATGAGTTGATACAAGCACACAGATTGAGGAGATGACACGGCCACTTGTTAAGCCGAAACAAGAAGCCCCTCGTCACCCTAACGTTACCCATAACAAGATTTGCTGTTGAAAGACTCTTCAACTGTCATCCGGATAGAAAACTGAACTCTTTGTCCCTGCTCTCATATGAAAGAGACTATGAAGAGATCATTTCAGTGTTCAACACCAAGCCTTGTAATCTCCTGCTGAAATCTTCAAAAGTAAGCTAATTTAGAATTTTGGACCGTAGTGGCCTATTTTAATGTGTAAGGGCCTGAGGGGCCGGGTAGTGGCTGGCATCTACATTCCAGCCAGAAGGCTCCACCCACTCCTTCAGGGGAGCATTGAGATCAGGTGTGGGAAGAGACACACCTGATCCTGATCTCCTCATCAGTGAGGGGAACAAAAGGCAAGGAAGGAAACGAAGCAGAAAAGAGACGACAAGGGGAAGAAGAGTGTCTTCTCCTCGGGGGAAGAAGATTGTGGTGGAAAAAAATATCCTGTACTTGCTTTGCATGAGTCTTTGGATGGTGAAATAAAGAATACCAAAGACCAGTGGTTCCCTTTTATATATTTATTTTCTGCGCAGAAAAGGTTCACTCATCACATCAGAATGCGTACAATCTCAGTGAAGAAGAACCCGGAAAAAAGTGAACAAGCTTTCTTTATACAAAATGAGCAAAGGTGGGGGCCCATGGCCAATGTTACACACATATTGGTCTCAGAGTGATGAACAAGTGAAAACAAACGGCCAGCAACCAAAACATGCGGCCCGAAGGCTTTGGCACTGGAACATTCTCATACAACGTTCTCACAAAACAATTAGTTATCTATGTGAACAGGCGAGGGAGAATCCTTCTTTTGCACAACAGAGACTCAGTGGAGTTCAACAAAGTTCAGAGCAAAAGTACTTATACATGAATACAATATACTGAGTAGGAATATATACTAAGTAAGTAGCAATAAATATATACGTGAAAAAATACCATTACAAGATTAAGCCCGGTAAGTCGGCTAGCGGCCCGGCTGATATAGTTTAGTTTGTATAGTTAACTGATCGAGCTCTGTTTTGAGCGTTTTGTGTTGTTTTGCGTTTGCTGTGGTTTGTTTAATTAAAAACCTGCAGAACTGACTCTGCCTGTGATTCCTACGCTGCCACTAATTTCTGTCCTCCGTACCCTCCTGTTACACTGGTGGAGAATGTGGGCAATGATTCAAGAGCAACGACAGCAGAACACCCTTCTCCATGCAGAGGTCCAAAAATGTATGACAGCAGCCCCTACAGCACTAAGGGAAGGGGCCATGCAGCCAAATCCAAGTTGTTTTATTCCCAAAATGACAGAGCGTGACGACATAGAGGCCTACTTGACAGCCTTCGAGCGCACAGCTAAGAGGGAGGGCTGGCCCGACGATTCCTGGGCAGATCTGGTCGGTCCCTTCCTACTCGGACCGGCACAGCAGGCATACCTCGACCTCCCGACAGACCAGTCCAAGGAATACGCGGTCTTGAAGAAGGAAATCCTGGCAAGGTACGGCTACAGTTTAGCAGCAAGGGCCCAGAGGTTCCATGACTGGAGATTTAAACCAGAATTGCCAGCCAGGGCTCAAATGACCTCGGCCGGGTAACCAAAGCTTGACTGACATCTGACCCAGAAAAACTAAGTTTCTTGGAGAGGATCATGATGGACAAATACATTCGATCTCTACCATATGAGGCCAAGAAAATGACCAGTCAGCAGAATCCAGCCAATCTAGATGACCAGGTTAGCCTGGTGGAGAGCCAGAGGATTACAGCCGAACTACTGAAATCAATGCGAGCGGACCCTGAGGTGAGCCAGAAATCTAGGGATGAGGTACCAAGGACTAGGAGAACACCTGAACTGGAGGGTCCAAGACGAAGGCGACCACCTTCAACAGGTGATCTAAGGCGCTGCTTTCAATATGGAGAGTCAGGCCACATATCCTGGGAATGTCAAGGGAAGGATGAACCAATGCCCACGGCCGACTCATCGGGTGGAAGACCATGTCAATTATTTAGTGTTGTTGTTGGATGTAGAATTGGATTTAATGCTGATCATGCTTTGTTTGTCTGCTGTGTGTGTATGTGTGTGTGTGTGTGTGTGTGTGGCCTCCGTGCTGCTGATGTTCGTCCTGTATGTGTTCCACATTACCTCTGATGATGATAATGTATAAGAATTGTATGATTAAACTGTGGAGCATTCAGGGAATTATAGCTGTGATCTCTGATGAAAACTGCTTTGCCTCAATTCTAAGCGTGATGGAGGAAAACCAGGTACCACTCATCCTTTTATTTTTCCTTGTTTATCTTTGGAAAATTCAATTTATGTGGGTTTCTATAAATCAGAGCATAGAGAAATAGGAACCTGACAAATTAATGAACACTTTACAGCAAGGCATTGCAAACCAATCAAATACAAATATTTCCAGCATAACTTAAGTATGACTGTGAAGTCCAAATCCTTGAATCCTTGTTTTGTTACATATTTGATTGCACAGCATGTGGCCTCCAGCAGCCACCTTGTTAATAATAAGTGATGTCCCATTGGGGGCGAACTAATTGGCTGTAGCAGACAGGGCCTCAGAGACACAGAGACAGAGTAAACTCATTAGCATGTTGTTAGCTTCTTATTAGCGTAAAGATAGTTTAGCTCCTCAGCTTGATGAATGACCAAGAAAACGATCAGTGGACCACTCAACCTCCTGCGCTTCTGTGTACGCTAATATGTGTGTGTGTGTGTGTGTGAGAGAGATACTTGGCAAATAATGTCATATGTCATCTGTTGTGGTCTATATATTTACATTCTTATTCTCATCCATAGCCCTCTTTTGTATTATTAATGTTATCTCCACCGGGCGTATTCTGTGGAGATGATGTGTTCTGTTGTGTGTGTGTGTGTGTGTGTGTGTGTGTGTGTGTGTGTGTGTTGTGTGTGTGTGTGTGTGTGTACATCTGTCTGTCTGTCTGCCCATGAATAACCTTGCATGCCACTGGACCCATCAGCCTAATATTGTTGGTGCTCATTTATAACTGTATGCTCCAGAGGACCTTTCATGGTTGCAGTGATTCACACTCTTTGAAAAACACATTTTATTGACTGTCTCACATTGTCATTGACTGCTGACTCATTACCACTCTAAACCAGCCATTAGGGGTCGCAAGTGATCAACAACTGTTTCAGTTTGGTCTCTTGTTTCCGCTATGGATTACAAGATGTTCCTCTCTTGGTTTGCTCGCCTAGGTAAGACAATTGTATGTATGTATATATGTATGTATGTATAACTATAGTTTAGCAAATGACAAACTGAAGCAAGCACTGACTACAACGGAGCGTGTCTTCTCATGTCTGCAGGATGAGAGCTAGTTAGCTCTTCGCAGCTGGTGGGTAGTCCTGCGGTGTGTTTGTCTAACAGATATACAAGCAGTTGTCCTAAATCCCGTATCCTTTTCCATATGTCCCGAAAATAAGACTAAACGTTTAGTTTTGATTAGCTTCTTTAGCCTAATAAAACTGATCGTTGAGAATTTTGGTGTTGCCCATGGACAGGCACTGTAATGCCAGTAGGCTACATGAATTATGTTGTAGTTTCTGTTGTGCTTTGTTTTAGTCATGTACAGTAGAGTGAATTGATAAACAACCACGCATAGCGGTGGCGGCGCAAAGCGATTTTGCATAGCAGCATTGCAAAATGATGACATTACTGTATTGAAGAAGACTTAAAACTAGAGATTGAGAACACAAACTCATGTTTACAATGTTTACTGAGGTGATAAATCAAGTGAGAAGTCATTTTCTCATAGACTTCTATTAACAATCAGAGGAGTCGCCCCCTGCTGATCAGTAAAGATAATGCAAGTTTCAAGATACTTCTGCATTGGTTTACTCTGCAGAACCAGGGGTTGCCGCCTGGTTGACACTGAATGTAATGTACTGGAGGCCACGCCCACCCCCAACTCCCCTGTCCTGAATTTCATCTATTCTCATCTGGTCATCCCACTAACAGAGCTAACGGCTAACGGGGCTAACAGAGCTAATAGCAAATGGAACTAAACTCACAGCAGGACCGACAGTTTTTGTTCAGAGGAAGTGTTTAGTAGTCACCTGCAGTTTAGCTGCATAGATTAAAATGAGAGTAGATTAAATGAGCAACTATCTCACCTCAGTGTCATACTTTAAGGTACAATATTTGTTTGTGCTAAAGATGCTCAATACACAGTAGCAGTGCCAGATACTATGTTATAAATCATAAGCAATGAAAAAGAAACACTGTAGGAAGATGCATCTATGTTTCAATATGACAATATGACTGAATAACTGTACAGAGGGGTTAATCAAGTGTCAGCACGTAAGGGACATAAAGCCCCAGATGACCCCCACCCAGCAGCCACATGCTGTCTGGTTTAATCTCATGACATGTCTGACTGTCTCAGCAGGACAAAGTAGAATCAAAAGAGAGACGTGTCAAACTTTCCCAAGACCATCTTTTTCACTTCAGAGCTCTTTGTCCTGGTTATCAGTCTGTCAGTGATTCACAGCGCAGGTTCCACCTCGTTTCTCTTCTCATCTAAATTACGGATTGAAGCGTCCTTTTTCATGTTGGAGTGTGAGCTTCAGTGCATTAAATGCAGATACAACGTGAGAGGCGAATTCGAGGAATTTAACACTGTAGTCGCAAGGATAATGAAATCAAATTAGGGTTTCTATTTTGGACATTTTTAAATACATTTAAATAAGCAATGTTTCAGGTGAGTAGTGGTGTTGACATTGATCAGCCACTAGAGGGATTTTAGTGTCTTTCAGAAACCAGTCCTTTCCCTCAGACTTTGTTGTGTTCTCATCCTCTCTCTGTGAAACCAAATTGTTAAGTACGGGTCAGTCTATGTGAGTGTAGTGACACCATGGTCCCTTTCACTGTAAAAGTCTCTTCTGCTGCTGATGCATAACAGTTCTGGTTGCCTTGTGCTTTTGAGATCTTGAGTGCTGCAAAGATGTCTGCGATCACCCCAGGTCAAAAGGAATAAGCAGTTCTTAAAAATAATAACCTTGGAGGAGAAGTTGCTCACAATTCTTTATTTCTTCATTCGATGTATTTGTTTAGGATCATATGTACAAGAAGTTTTATAATTCTGTTGTTTTATGTTTTGCAGGTCCCATGGATTCTCACAGTGGTATGAATTGACTCAGCACATTTACACAAGTAGCTGGATTGAATTTTGCGGTACACTTGAACTGGTACAATGATTTGTTTTAGGGGGTTTCATTAATATTGCTGCAGCTACTAACTAAGGCCATACATATGAGAAAATCACAAGAAAGGATGCACGTCTTATCTGAGCATCATTTTTCTATTATTTTACCAAAAGAAAAAAAAACATGACGGAGATGCGTGTGCCTTCTTGAGGGACTATTTAGCCAACGGCAACAGAAACTAATCTGTAACATTTAAGAAATGAGGGCTGTCATGCAGCTGTAGCTGAAGTCAGAGGTGTATGGAGGAAACAGGAAGGGGAGAGGACGGTCCCCATGTTGCTACAGTTCTCGACAAAGTCTTGTAAACTGTGGTTCAAACTCAGCCCAGTGTTGTCAACTCTTTTCCCATAAAGTCGCCAAGTTCGCAACACTGACAGCCCGTACCTTCAGGCCTCCCTCCAAAGCCACTGGAGAGTTACCAGCCGGGGAGGTCGTGTAAGAAAGCAGATCTTGCTGACTCCTCATCAAATGACAGTTATGTCACTTTGATATAAAGTATTCATCCAATACCTTACCATTGCTGTGTCATCAGTATTGTACTTGTACCTCGTGGCTTTATTCAACCCTGCCTTAGTTTTAAATGATCATATAACATATATTTGAAGCAGCATGCTATTGTGCTGCCTCCCCACACACAGTGCCTTTCTATACTGCCTGTCTAGTTTAAAGCTTGTCCTGACTGGGGCACTAGAGGAGAAGTCATGGAGTCATTAAAATGATCATTTATGCACTCAGTACATTTCATCGAACTCTTTCCATAAGAAGACAAAGTCCTTTAGTTAAAGTTGTATTTTTTTATCCTGTTCCTAGGATTAAACTACAAATTGGAATAAAACCCAGATATTAAGTTATAGTATACAGCACCATGGACCAAAGTATAAATAGAAAGACTGAGCAAGTATAAAATTGACATCTTCAGGGTCTTAGGAAAAAAAAGAGAGAACCCCCCCAACACATTGGGGGTGTCCAGAGGGAGGGCGGCCCACTGAATAGAGCAGAATAGAATAGAGAGCAGTGTGTCCTAGCCGGAGCTAAGCTGCTTCAGTCCAGGTTAAGCGTGAGTAATCTGTGTTGGCTCACAGGCCCCCAATAGGCCCCGGGGCCCCCACTCCCTGCCCTGTCCTCTATGCTTAATCTGCGCCTCGCTACCTGCCCCCCTGCCCTGCCCAACTCTCCCTACCCCATTGTCTCTGTATTATGAGCGAGAGCCACAGAGCTGCACAAACAAGGCCAGCAGGCTCAGAGAACACTTTCATTCTCATTTAAGAAAAAAGAACAAATAATAGTTCACTCTCTTTTTGTCAGATACATCTCTGCAGATTGAGATGAAATGAGATGGATTGTTGATTGTCTCTTTGCTTTGGTGCTGTATGAAAAAGGCAGCAGAATTCTACCGTCTATCAATAATATAACCGGTAAAAAAAACAGATCAGAGATTCACTAGTGAGGATTAGGAGCGAATGACCCCAACGCTTACAATGGTCACTCCTCTGAGACACACACTGCCTCAGTTTCAGAGCGAGAGTGAAGATACTTTTATCACGTGAAACTAATTTATCCATTAGTAACAACCATGTCATGCTAACTTGCAGAGGAAGGAGCTGAACAGCATTCCAAACTGGCATGGCGATTTTCTGTATGGGTCCCTTGAGCTCTCACCTCATGATGAAATGGCTGCAACAACTTATGAGACAGAATAGAACATTGTAAAGGCCATCAAATTCTTGAATTCCACGATAATGCTCTAATACCTTCACAATTTGTTTTATCTCAATAAATCATTTTCATTTCATTTCTGGCAACACACTGCTGGGCATCTCAGTGATCTTCAGATTCCCAGCTTTCAGATGATGTACACCACTTCTATGTGGCATATACTGTTGGCCTGCTATCTCTCCCTAAAGAACCCCCCCCCCCTAAAAACACCAAAACTGGGTCTTAGGGTACCATATGGGTATCTTAGGGTTAAAGTCTCAATAGGAAAATACCCTCTGTGGATCAGTTGCTAAATAGTCTGCAAGCATTGCAGCTCTATTCTGAAAGAGCAACTTAAAAGATACACATTGCTGAGTACTAGAAAGTACTTTGTGTGTATCAAACCTGATTAATTAAAAACACATTAATGAGCCTCACAGTTGCTCCTTCATCACCAAGAACACACACACTGTAGTTTATTTTGACTCAATGCCTCACACACCGTCCTGCAGCCAAATACTAGCTAGAGCACCAGATGTTAATTATTCCACAGCTGAAAATAGTCCCCGACAAATGCACTATTTCCTCCTGTTTTTAAAATGAAAGAATATATTTGTGAGCTGTTTTTCAAAGATGTTTATATAGTAAGCCGTATTGTAGTTGAGAGCCAAGGATGAAGGAAGTCAGACAATATTAAGAAATGGGCAAACACAATTTTTTTCATGTGATTTGTTGACAAATCAAAAGAAATATAGAGAAATGCCTGTTGTTGAACTTGTCATCTTGCAGCAGTGATGTTGAAGTGTCTCTGAGGTGTGTTCACACTGCTGGGTTTGGTCACAAGTGATCAGTCAGATTTGAGTAGAATCCCTTTGTTTAAAAAACAATGAAGCCCTGTTGCAGATTGTACATCTGAACACTACGGAGGGAATATTGTGATCCATTTTCTAAGTCTGATCTAAATAGTGTTCTCTCCTGCCTCTGACTTAAGAACAGGTGGAAAAAATGTTTTGCCAGGATAATCTTTCTATGTTCCTTAGATTTTGGTTTTCTGCAGGACAGGACCTCCACCTTCGCCGGAGGACAAGACCTCCACCTCTACAAGAGACAGGACCACGACCTCTACAGGAGGACAGGACCACCACCACCACCTGTCAAGGAGGATAGGACCACCACCTCTACAGGAGGACAGGACCACCACCACCACCTGTCAAGGAGGACAGGACCACCACCTCTACAGGAGGACAGGACCACCACCACCACCTCTCAATGAGGACAGGACCACCACCTCTACAGGAGGACAGGACCACCACCACCACCTGTCAAGGAGGATAGGACCACCACCTCTACAGGAGGACAGGACCACCACCGCCACCTGTCAAGGAGGACAGGACCACCACCTCTACAGGAGGACAGGACCACCACCACCACCTCTCAATGAGGACAGGACCACCACCTCTACAGGAGGACAGGACCACCACCACCACCTCTCAATGAGGACAGGACCACCACCTCTACAGGAGGACAGGACCACCACCACCACCTGTCAAGGAGGATAGGACCACCACCTCTACAGGAGGACAGGACCACCACCACCTCTCAATGAGGACAGGACCACCACCTCTACAGGAGGACAGGACCACCACCACCTCTCAATGAGGACAGGACCACCACCTCTACAGGGGAACAGAACCTCCACCTCTACAGGAGGACAGGACCTCCACCTCTACAGGAGGACAGACCTCCACCTCTAGAGGACAGGACCTCCACCTCTACAGGAGGACAGACCTCCACCTCTACAGGGGAACAGAACCGCCACCTCTACAGGATGATGGAACTCCACCTCTACAGGAGGACGGACCTCCATCTCTACAGGAGGACGGACCTCCATCTCTACAGGAGGATGGACCTCCACCTCTACAGGAGGATGGACCTCCATCTCTACAGGAGGACGGACCTCCATCTCTACAGGAGGATGGACCTCCACCTCTAGAGGACAGGACCTCCACCTCTACAGGAGGACAGGACCTCCACCTCTAGAGGACAGGACCTCCACCTCTACAGGAGGACAGGACCTCCACCTCTACAGGAGAGAGCAGAAGAAAAGGGCTGCGGAGGATCTGTCAGAGGAGAGATGTCTTTATCTCTGTCTTCTATAATGTTCAATCCTTTTTTTGTTGTTATCTTTATGCTTCACAGTCTTCCATTCAACTTATTGTCATCTTATTGTTTGTCTTATTGTTTAAGATTCTTTTGTAAAGAATGTTTTGAGTTTGGGTCACAACAATGTCTCTTTAAAGAACAGTTTAAGAACTGATGAACTTTTTTTGACATTAAAAAGTCAAATGTGTAATAAGAAAGGTGAATACATTTTATATACTCAAATAATATGCTTAAGAAATGTTAAGGTTTCTTTGTATTTTCTTAAATTATTAAAAAATATCGAAAGCAAAAATTACAAAACAAATACAAATATTTAATTCTTAAGATGAATAATTCTTGCATATGATTCCTGGCACCAAATGATTTACACACAGCAAGCTGTTGGTTTAGACGACGGACCCATCTTGTTTCCAACTCAAGCAAACAAATAGAAATCTGACCACTTTGAACTCTGCTTCAAACTGGTATCAGCCTGATGTGCCCGAAACAGAAGACAATTGTTTCACTGCTCCTCCTGTTTCCGTGCCGACACACGTCTGTCTCTTGAATCAAACGCTCTGGAAACAGAACCAGAATCAGAGCGGTGTGAATGTGCAGGAGTGGTCCTCACAAAGACACTGTTTACACTTCATTTCATTACTCTCTGCTCACTGAGCTCAGCATAATCACTTGTTGTGGAAATCACTTAACACTTCCCTTCCATGTAGAGAGAGAGAGAGCGAGAGCGAGAGTGAGTGTGTGTGTGTGTTTCTACACTGATTGACTACAGAGTGTGTGTGTCTACACGTAAACCGAAGCCAGAGATAACCCTGGTTGTGTTGTGTTGTCTGTTTGGAACCCCAAAATACGCGATATAATACAAAACACTACAATGAAAAGAAATTTGTTTAAAGTCAATTACTACTCATTTTGGGGTTCATTACAATTACAAGATGTTTTGGATTAATAATGTTTTTAAATAAAGGTTTATTACCACATACACAGATAATATTGGAGCATGTATTGGGAGAAAATGTTGTACGTTTCAAAATTAAATGCATCAATCTGGTGCACTTTGAGAGCCCGATTAAGAGGCTAGATCTATGAAGAGCTTTGTTCTAGCTGGGGTTGATCTTACTCCTTGTCCACTCTAGTGAAAGCAGCATGTTAGCAAAGCAGCAGTAGCAGTATGAAATACGCTTGGGGTTGATGTTGATGTTTTAAAGCTTTGAGTTCGTCATTTTGGCCATCACCATCTTGGATTTTTGCAACTAGTGAACAGGAATGACCATATTTGGACTGCGGAGAAGTGACGCTGCGGTAGAGACGCCATATACGTCTCTGGTAGTGTCAGCAACCTGTCAATCACAGTAGCCCCGCCCTAAAGCATACGTATGGTCTGTTTGACTCTAAATGGACCATCATTTACTAAATGAACATCATGCTGCATTGAAGAAGACTTGAAACTAGAGATTGAGACCATAAACTCATGTTTACAATGTTTACTGAGGTAATAAATCAAGAGAGAAGTAGAATCATTTTCTCATAGACTTCTTTTTCAGAACCGGAGGTTGCCTTCTGGTACGGAGGAGGTCACATTTGATGGGTGGGTCAAACACCCAGTAGACCACGATTCATTTCCCACGCAAAACCAAAAGTCACCATTTACTTATTTAAATTTACGTCTGTAACATAACAAATGTATTTATTTTAAGGCCAAACCATGAAGATTTACTAAACTTAAATGTACAACATACACCACGTGTTTAAATATGTGACTTTAATCTGAGAGAAAATACATTTCCTTTGAAATGTAATTGAGAATCCTGTTTAGTTGTATGGGAACGCATATTCTTTTAGGAGACCGGGTTGCACCATCACAGCCAGTAAAGTCAAATGATATGAAAAACATTTCAAATGAAATACAAAACATCTTATAGTTTGTTTAATTTTTCCATTCCAACGAGCTCAGCTGCACCGCTTTCCGGCCGCAAGAGCTGATGGCTCCACTTGTAAGGTAGTTTTTCCAATTTTCCCATTATTATATATCCCGGGGAACGGAAAACAGTTTTAAATCCTGTTTTCCAGAATCAAATCTTAATTCACACCATATAAAGCAATCTGCATCTTACTTCATTCCCTACAGGCTAAACAATCACATATTTATGCTTTCATTTCTTTTTTTAAGAACCATTGACCAGTGCGGCTCATTCTCAGTGTAATGGATGGCATCATATTCATCTAAATATCTATAATCAAACATTATATTTGTTTAATAAAGCTTTAATAAATATTTGAAGTACAATAAAGTGGAATCCAAGAAGCAGGTGAAATTCTCATAATTTCAAAAAAGTATTTCAAGAGATAATCATCACGTTGGTTTTGTCCCCATGATACTTTTTTCCTCTTCAATAAGATAAAGTCAAACCATTACCACTGACAAGATAATGATAATGATGATCGTGTGCGTGTGTGTTTGTGTGTGTGTGTAGCTTGGTGACGCCACTGGAGGGAACTGTTATGACATGCCTGTTGCTATAGAAACCCCAGGGTGGGGGTGTCTGACAAGAACCATTTCTTCTCTCTGAGGGAAACACACACACACACACATGCTCACACACACGTGCACGCGCACACACACACCCCTACACAGAGTTGTGTGCGTGTATATGTGTGTGTGTGTATTTGGCAGGCTGCATGGCGGAGCCTCTTGGGTTGTCTTTGTGTGTCAATTTAGTCCCCAGGGGCCAGCAGGAAAACAACTGTAGTCACCAGCTAAATGATGACACACTCTGTCTGGGAGACAGTGTGTGTGTGTGTGTTCTTGCTTTCTAATAGGTGAGCAAAAGATTTCTGCAGCTGGACTTGCTAGTCCTCCCCATTAGATATCAGTGTTTTGCAGTGGCGGGTCGTGCATTTTATACCTGGGCCTTCACTGCTGTCCTCATTATGACGCCACAGCTACGGTTATTATTTGTTTTGTGTAAAAATGAAGCTCAACACCTATAAATACACTAACTGCAGAGTGCAGATACATGAATACGCAGAGAGAGTGTCTCCTCTCTACTCTGACTGCAGCTGGGACTGCTGCACGAGAGAGAGTCCGCCTGCGAGTGCTTTGTGGCGGCGGAGGGGCTCACAGCAGCACCCGCTGCTCGTTCACGACAGTGCAGAACGTACGAGCTTTGACGTCAGAGTCAAAACACCACAAAAGTCTCCAACAACACCAGAACAAGATTTGTCACTAATAGCTTTTGACAAAAAAAGTTTGGAAAGTCGCCAGATTTAGCGAGAAAGTTACCAAGTTGGCAACACTGGCACCGACTAAATGTGTCCCCAGAGCAACATTGGACATAACAATAGTTCCTATCACATATTAAACCAAACAAAAATCCATCTTCATAAAAACAAGTTGTACAAATAATAATATATAAACAAGCATATTAAAGCTACTGCAGATGTAAAAACAAAAGCAATTAACTTACCAGAGCTGCTGTTCACTATTTAAAGACAAAGTCCTCCTTCTTTCTTTGTTAACAAAGAGTTTAATCTCACGGTTGTTCAGTACATCCGTGCATTTTAGTTCCAGTAAGAAGTCCTTCTTGATTCATGGACACCAGTGAAGACAGTCGAGCCTCCCCAGTTGTATTTCTTGAATACGTTTTAATGCGTTTGAGGCTGAAAATGTCCGCTCGACAGAAGCAGCAGATATTGGGATTGTCACCGCCCAACATGTCACGCTAGCCCACTGACCAATCACGTACATGTAGGCCAGCTAGCAGCTCTGACACGTCAAAGAATACGCCCAACATGTCAAACTAAAGATCTGATTGGTTGAACACTATGACAATCAACAATATCATCCCCATTCACTTAACCTGCACATGGATTCACTGGTGAGTCTGCAGGCCTGGGGCCTCTCTTCTACCTAGAGACACAGAGGTGAAATCTGATTGGATAAAAGCTCTACTTAAAACAAGCTGCACTGGAAGCAGAGCAACTGAGGAACACAGTAGCTGTGCAATGAGAACATAAGATAATGGGAAAAATAATTATAATACATGTAGTGTATTTAAGAAAAATTATTAAATTATAAAATAGCTCTAACTTTGTGATTGTGTTTAGGCCAGCAGAGAAGGCTTTGCAGGCCCTGACGGCCCACCACTGGTGTTTTGCCCTGGGCGGCCAATCTTCTGAAGATCTGAAAACTACTAAAGTACTAATTTGATATGCTACTGTGTAAAACAAGAGAACTGATTTGAATATCATATTCTAGTTAGCATTGTTCAAAACCAGTGTCAGAAACACCTCTGATACAGCCTAAAATGCTGGATCAGATATCGGCAAGTCCACGAGTCATGCACCGATCCAACATCACGTTATCAATCATTTATCAGCTCGCTTAAGCTAAAAAGGAACAATAACCACACGTGTCACTCGCTACCCGTACATCATGACCGAAATGTAATGTGCATGTGCAACATCGCTTTCGGATGTTGAGAGTTGCACAAGCACAGTACCGATCTGGCAGGTGCTAGCGGAGAGTGTAACGTTAGCCAGAGCTAGCAAAGTGTAGCAATTGGGCAATATTTATAGGAAAATCCTACCTTCCTGCACGCGTGCACTCTGCCTGTGCAACACTCTACATTACCAACCCAGGCTTTCAACCAGCAAAATCTAGCAAAAACCAACAGAATGTTTAATGTATTTATTATAATAATCCAAACTTTTACTTTGATCTACTCAAAAATACATTTTGCAACTAATGCTATCATCCTTTCACATTATTACATTTTTTTAAAGGATTTCTTTTTACACTCTACAGCATCGCATTGTTAATTTTCCTAAAGAAAAATATCGAAATAATTGTTCCACCACATCCCGAAAGACATCAGTGCAGTGGGCCAGTTCCATTCATCCCCTTAGTATTTGAATGGAGGCATAAATCTAAAAAAAATATCTCAAAGCCTGGTTTGGTTGACTTTTACCTTTTTAAAATGTTCAAATGCAGTTCCTACAGTTCATTCTCCACTTGCTACTTGTGGTCAAATGTGTCCCTCACAGACTAGTCAAATTCCCAGGGCAGTGAGAGTAATTATCACCAATCACATGAGGTCATGAGGTTACACCGGTGCTGTGTGTGAAGGCTTTATTGAGATACTTGCTGCGGCCTTTTGTTGAAGGTCAGTCTTTTAAGTATCCAGGGTGGGCTGGACGTCTTCATCACCTCTCTGTATCTAGCTGTCTATTGTCCTGAGGTCTTGTATTTAGTGAAAGCCTCTTACAGGACCTCCCTCCCTCCCTCCCTCATTTTAGTCAGTTAAGGTTAGCCACAATCGGCACCACAGTTGTATTGGACTCTCCATGCTCTCTACAGTTGTTTATTGTTTGCCTTCCATACAGCCAGCGAGCAGCCAAAGCCTCTTATGCTGCCAAAGGAGCCTGAGAGTACAAGTACCTATAGGTGACTGCCCTCTCTTCACATCAGTAAAGCCTCTTATTGGAGCTCCTCTTCAGCTTTAACTCAAAACGAGCGCAGTAATTGATACTTCAACTCTCAAAAAGCTGCTCATTTGACGTCAATATATGTTTCAGAGTATTGATAACGATGTTTTGCTTCATGTGGTTGCAGTGGTTTGGCAGGAATAAGCTTTCTGAATCCAAACAATAGATTTATTGTGAATCATGTGTGTTTTAGGGAAAGTTCAAATTCTTACTCTTTTTCTGCATTTTTATTTCATTTTATTTGCAGTTCATTTAGAATCTGCTACCCTATTGGTGCAATGTTGACAACATCTTTCAAACCAGGCTGTTCATAGCTCTACTTACAGAAAGTAATACAACATAATTCATATATAACTGATGGAATCAGTTTGTTTCCTCGTCATTTTAAACCAGAACCAGGATCTTTCCCCAAACCTAACCGAGTAGATTTTTGGGCTAAACGGTAAAGTATTTAAAAACCTACTAATTTTAACACATACCACTGATCGCTCAGTTTGCTGGAGGCACAAGAAAAATAACAAAATAACATTTCTTTAAGATATACAAACTGTTGAATTAGGATACGTTCCTCAAACACTGAAGAAATTCAAAGTGCTCTATAGAGGGCAAATTAATTAATTAGAACAACGTTGGTGTTTTTCTATATTTTTATATTTTATCAACAAACTACTCACTATGTGTTACTCTCTCCCAGAATACTTCCTGACTTCCCTACTCGGTGTCAAGCCCATTGGTTCCTTCTACGATATAAATCTTTAAGATCTCACAAGTATATCAATATATTTTCAAAGCTCAGTTACTTCCTAAAACAACTTACCGTAGTTTTAATGAAACGTTACTATAAGAGGACTGCTGCATTTGTACTATTGTAAGCTGTGGATTAATCTACAATTGGTGCTCCAGTGAGTGTTTGTGGCAGCAGGACGGTGTTTGTGTGTTCACGGTAATGAAAGAATGCGTCGTTCAGTATTTTTTAATGAAAATGGAGCTCTATGTCACAGAAGAATATGATATATCAGGCTTTGATTCACACACAATACCTGTTTGTACATTCAGTGATGGTTTGGATCTGCATCTGTGCTGACTAAGAACAATGTAACAATACGTTGAAGATTTGTTTTGAGTGATGTTACACAGAAGTCAAGGCACTGAATACACAATACTCAATTTACTAAAATTACACATTGCCATAATTTTGTGTTTGGCAACTGTAATAGAGTTTTTAGCATAAATTCAAGCAGGGAGACTATCGTTGTATTTCTTCATCACCTCTCAGTTATTATCCAGTGTCCTGTCTTATTGTTCTCGTATGTTGAAGTTTAGGGAGTTAAACCCAGTTTGTTCATTTTGGGGAAGGATGATGGCCATGACTAAATAATAAAACATATCTAAATGATTATGAGATGGGAAGTGAACCTGACGGTAAACCTCCTAACAGCACACTGCCTTTGAACCACTATAGCACAGTTGCAGTAATGCAGCTGATTGGGGTTCATGTCATCACTTTCCTGAGTTAACGTCTTTATTTGCTAACAGTTTTATACGAGCACTGCTTTCAGTAATATCCCTGCTGAACGTTCCCTCACGTTCCCTGGGAAAAAACAATAACATTTTGTTCATGTTGCTCTGCCTGTCTTTGTCTCCTCCTGCCTGTGTAACACGTAGTCCCAAACATTTCCAAGGATTTGGTGATTTTTAATCTTTATTGCACCTCCTCTCCTCCTCAATAAATCCCCTCCATTTTATTAATGAAGTCCCCATCACAGTAATGAAGCTTTAAGTGTAATTGTGACACATCTGACAGTGTGTGTGTGTGTGTGTGTGTGTGTGTGTGTGTGTGTGTGTGTGTGTGTGTGTGTGTGTGTGTGTTGTACTTGCTACACAGTGAGGACTAAAACACATTTTTAACCACAGAGTGAGGACATTTTGGCTGGTCCTCACGTCAGGCCTTGTACGTGTAGTAAACCATTTATCTGCCTTTATTTGAGCTTTATCTTTAAAAATACCTGATCAAGAAAAGGTTTCTTCATTGGCTCTTAAATGTGAACATTTGACAAATACAAGGCTTTCATAAGCCTCTTGGTCACTCGTTGGATGCCATTTACTGAATCATTCTGTTGAGGGATTCTGTGTGTAAAACAGTTTGTATACTTTAATATTAATAGTAATAATATATATAATATTGATGGTAAATAAGATTATATTATTACATATATAATATTAATATACTGTCTGTTGGCTATGTATTGTTTTAAGTGGGTTGCAGCTGTGTGCAGCATTATTGCCCAAGCAAATCTTCCCCTAAAGTCAATGTAAATGAATGTGAAGGTGGTCTAAAGTGCCTTTGATAAAAAGGTATTAAAAAAGGGTCCATAATAGGTCATTGTAGCATTTTGCATCCTCTTTTTTCTTTAAGAAGTTTGTGCATGCAATTTAAGGAGGTCAAGATGAAAATAAAGCCTGTTTGAAGTGATGAGGAAACTGTTGACAGCAATCTGAAAAGGTCAGTTCCCATCTAATATCACGTTTCCAGGGTGCTTGCTCAATGTCGAAATGTTAACCTTCAAACTATCTACCTTGTTTTTAGCGTGAAGCCTGTTTGTTAAGATTTTGGCAAATTTGCATGAAAAGTCCTTCTGCTTTGGTTAGGAGCAGTTCAAGTTCACACTGAATAGATCACGCTGGTCATGATGAAAACATCTGAATCTGATGAATATGAGAACAGATCTTTAGTTAGAATGAACACCATTTTTACATTATTTCTAAATAGATCTATGGATGTTTCTTCCTATCATCATTAGCATCAATGTGTTCCGGCTACCTTTGCTATGTGTCGTTTTTCCTCTTATGTTTCCTGTCTTTCTCTCTTCTGTGAAACGGTTACCTGTTAGGATGCATGAAAGTCAAACACTCTATACGTAAACACAAAGGGCTTCTCCACCAGGAGATCATGCATGTGTAAGTGTGTGCGTCCACAGCTTATCTTGCATACTAATGGACCCACCAGCCTCATTTCTTTTTAGCTCAGTTGTGGTTTATATTCATTCAATCAAACATTAAAGCAGTGGCCATTGCCGATACACCTGGTGGAAATCTGCATTTTTCTTATTAAAGCTGGTGTGACTGGGCCCTTAATTAGGCTGTAAGCCATTGCATTCCATGGCTTGGATATTTAATGTTTGTTTTTTCAGATAATACATTACAAATCTTCTTTAAACACACAAATTTGAATTAAATTATCCCCTACAGCCCACCCTTCTCACATTATTGACAAATGTGGCATGTAGGCATGGCGTGTATCAAATGCATCGACACATGGTTAAAAGGAAGCCACTTTTCCTTCAAATGAGTCCCACCTGATCGTTACAAGCTTAGTCAAAGTGTTTATTCTTCCATTCAGAGCTCAGGAGAGGACAGTAAACACTGGCACACATTATTTGGGGTAAATGTTGATCCAAGGCGGTGTTAGCCATTCTTAGGACGACCAGAGCTGGCCAACATACTTCAGTTAGCGGCGCTGACACCCATTCAGTTTGTTAAGTCAGCGTTAAGCTCCCATCGTTATGAGTCAAGCTGAACTCTTGACTGAGCGTCCCGACTGGAATTCTTTCCATTCTGTCACTCATTCTTCCACAGCAGCAACAAACGGAGTCCAGCACGTCGAGGGCTTCAGGTAGAGACTCTGAGCTGCTGAATGGTCTCTTAGACCAGCTCTGAGGACGCATTTAGATGTGCTGCCGCGGCATTGAGATGTACTGAGCCGTATTAAGATGTAGGGACGGAGTATTGAAGCTGCATTGAGAAGCACTGAGGTTGAATTGAGATGTTTTGAGCCATATTTAAATTCTGCTGAAGCCGTATTGGAGCTGTATTGAGATGTATCAGAGCACAGCTAATTGAAGCTGAGCAGCAGAGAATGTTGTGCTTTGTAGCCGGACGGGATTGTCCATGCTGCAGCAGCACGGCATTGTGGTCTAAAGGGATCCTCCATGCTATTGTGGTGTAAGGAGATTGTCCGCAGTAGAAGATAAGAAAAGGAGAAAAGCCATGAAGAGAAGGAGCACTCGAGCTGCCAGAGGTGATGTAAGTCTGCTGGGCTGTGTGTTGTCCGTCTGAGCTCTCTGTCCCAATAGGAGAGCCAGGGCTCAGATTAAATGTGTCCAGTGTGTGGCCCGGTACAGCCTCGCTGTGTGATGTGTGGCCCGGGCCAGCCCCTCCATTTAATACGTGGATCAGTTTGACCTCCACATTTGATGTGCAGAGCAGCCTAACCCTTCTTTTGTCCCAAAGAAAAGCCCCTAATACTGAGAGCAAAGACCTTTACAAGGATCCGCTCAGGAGTTAGTGTGACACACCAGAACTCTGCCTGATGTTCACACTGAATGGCCATTTGGTTATCACTCCATTAGGCAGTCGAACATTTCAATCAGTCTGGTGTCAACAATAAATCATTCAAAAGTTAATTCTTGAGTTTAGGAATTGCAGTTTGACAACACAATTCTAAGGCAACTTATTAGCTTTTTTCAGCACTTTCAACAGTCTCACACTGTCTTCATCAGTCCTAAAAGTCCTACCATTAAAACCAGCAGCCCCAGACCTGGCATCACTGAGTAAACTCCATCTCCTGAGGCTCCATGAAATCTCAAAGATACAGCTGAAAGCTCCAAAAAAGCTAGCAAAGCTAGCAAAGAAAGCTAGTAAGAGGGCATTGATCCTGCTTTATGTTTGGTTCCGTTAGCTGTTAGCACTGTTAGCCATCCCACCAGCTGCTAACAGCTAACCTACTACGGTTCAGTTTGTCATTTTCTAAGCGGTAGTTACACATACATATTTACATACATATGTACGTATATACATACATACATACATACACACACACATGCAATTGTCTTACCAAAGACAAGCAAAGGAATGCAAATCTGGACAGGAACAATTCCTAATCCGTAGCGAAAACAAAAGTTCAAACTGAAGCAGTCGTTCCGGCCCGTGCAGGCTGGTCCTTGGTAGTGAGGAGTCAGCAGTCAATTACAGTATAAAACAGTCAATAAAATATGTTTTCAAAAAGTGTGAAACACTTAAATCACAAGAGGTCCTTGAGCATACAGTCAGACATGAGCACATACATGGGCAAGATTAGCCGTGGACAAATAGACAGACACACACACACACACCCACACGAAGATACATCATTTCCTGGCGAAGGTAAAAGAAGACAAGACAGCGTCAGAATGAGTATTAGTAGGGAAATTAGTAGTACTGAAACTAGCTGCGATAAACACTATTGAAATGTGCCTGTGAAGTGTGTCTGAACAGAAGGCCAGAAGATGCTCTCTTTCTTTAATACTTTATATGTATGATTGGGATCGTGGAGCAACCAGAATGCTCAGCCAAATACAGTGGACATGAAGGATTATGTTTTCATTAGTATTAAAGCACATTATCCATATTTGCTAGAGGCATGTTTGAATATGTGTAGGTATATTTTGGACTTCAGGCAATGTTTATGCTCCAGGTCATTGGAGGTTTTTGGTTTGGTATTGTTCTTATATCCACTGCTGATTGGCTGCTTGTGAACTAGAGTTGATTCCAGTGTTTACACTGTTTACGGTTCACATGTATATGATATGAAATTGACCTGCAGAACTAAGCCTTTGCAGAAGCCTTATAATGTCCATATCTGCAGTGGGTTCAAACAGGAGAGAGATAAAAAACTGAAGGTGGAAGGGAATAGTACTACTTTTTTTAAATAGATTTAAAAATAGCATCCATTAAAAAATCCTTGAAAAATAGTTATTTAATAAATATCACGTGACTATTCACGTACACTGGGCATGCAGTGGGTGCCGGTCCTACTGGTTTCAAACCTATTGGTTTCCTTCCGTGCGTGTGTTGTGTTCGCGTAACAGCAGCAGCTGTTTTCTGCCTCTGTTGCCAGATTCGTCACACATTCACAAACATATTCCTGGAGATCTAAAAGCCACATCTCATATATATTGCGGGGATTACGATTGTATAAGTGTAGCACTACATCACAGCCACGTATGAAGGAATACATTGAAGAAAATATATTTATGGAAAGATCGCATCAACCTGGATTCGAACTCTGTCGAGCTAAATAGTAAAATATTCAAAAGCGGCCGCGCTACGTGATCCGCCTCTTGCATCTTACGTCGCTGTCGCCTTTCCCTAACGGTGCCTAATCATGATCTGCAGAGCCCCGCCCTCGGTAAACTATCACTGGATAAATCCATAAACAGAAAAGTCAGGGAGGAAAATAGAGAGTTTAATTCTGCGTGGACGTATTCATTTGCTTTCCCTGCTCTCCTCTTCATAAGAGTTTGATATTGTTATAACAGGTAAAATAGCAATAACATGTCAACAAGTGTCTTTATTCTTGTTCTATAATTTCATAAATACAACAAACTATAGTTTTTGTATATATAATATAACTAAATATAAAACTTTATAAACTGTGACATCAAATAGCTTTTGCGGCTCCAGATGAATTTTATTTGGTGGAAAATAGGGCAAAATGGCTCTTTGGACAGTAAAGGTTGCCGACCCCTGTCCTAAACAATGCAATCTTCAGTGTTGACAGTTTAATAAATCAGACACTGATGATCTTTTTTTTCAACCAAAAATGATTTGCGCTGGTTAGGGGGTACTTGGCTGGAAAAATATTTCACAGGGGGTACATCACTGAAAAAAGGTTGAGAACCACTGTACTAGAGTATAGTCCCAGGGGGGGGGGCCTTCAAGCACTTACCCCTATCTGTTATATGTGGGGCACAAAAGCAGAAGAACACAGTGACCTGAAAATTTATTTCTTTGCTTTAGATGATGGTGGCATGACCAGATATTGGACTCCTGCTGAACTGATGTCCACATGTGACCTGTAAATGGTCTGAAAATATGAAATTCCACATGTTTAACCAATGTATTCTTACCCACAACTCGTCAACTATTGCCACTTGGTCAGTGGCCCTTGGCGTCTGATAACAAATCATGCCTAATCTGTATGGGACGCATGGAGCTTTCGACTGACTCCAATTCAAACCCATGAAACTGCATCTTTAAAAAAAATGCATCTATTAATTCACTTTACTATTCATTTACTATTGGGGAACGTTTTAAATACAAATCGCCAATCAAATTAAAATCAGTGGTGGGTCGTCAGGGCCTTCAAGGCCTTCTCTGCTGGCCTCGACAGAATCACAAGGTTATAGCTATTTTATAATTTTTCATAAATACACTACATGTATTATACATTTTTTTCCCATTATCTTATTTTCTCATTGCACAGCTACTGTGTTCCTCAGTTGCTCTGCTTCCAGTGCAGCTTGTAAGTAGAGCTTTTATCCAATCAGATTTCACCTCTGTGTCTCTAGGTAGAAGAGACCCTAGGCCTGCAGACTCACCAGTGCCTCTATGTGCAGTTTAAGTGAATGGGGATGATAGGGCTAGCGTGACATGTTGGGCGGTGACAATCCTAATATCTGCTACCTCTGCTGAGCGGACATTTTCAGCCCTCAAACGCATTAAAACGTATTCTAGAAATGCAACTGGGGAGGCTTGACTGTCTTCACTGGCGTCCGTGAATCCAGAAGGACTTCTTACTGGAACTAAAACGCACGGATGTACTGTGAGATTAAACTCTTTGTTAACAAAGAAAGGAGGATGGACTTTGTCTTTAAATAGTGAACAGAAGCTCTGGTAAGGTAACTGCAGTAGTTTTAACTGCCATAAATATTATTTATGTCATTATAGTTTATATTATATATTATTATTTGTACAACTTGTTTTTATGAAGATGAATTTTCGTTTGGTTTTATATGTGATAGGAACTATTGTTACATCCTATGTTGTGCTGGGGACACATTTAGCCGGTACACAGCAACAAGAAGACGCGCGAAGCGTTAGCGGTCTATATACTCCGTGCAAAGTGTTAAAGTTAAAGTGTTTACGTTTTTAAGTGAGCTACTTTGAAGATTCATGTGTTTTAAAGTGGACTCATTGTCCCTCGCAGTGTTGACAGACGAATATATCCGTCAGTAACAAGAACTATGGAGTTGTGTATTTCCTGGAGGGACTGATAGGAGAGTTACTACTCTGTTAATTTGTCTATCGTGTCATTTTCATGATAAGGGTAATATTGTTCCCTCTGATATGAATAATATTTGAATGGTCCGTGCTCTTGAGTTTGTGGCGGAATGCGTGTTTTAGCTGAATTGATTTGGACTATATGCATTGTTAGTTAATGCCGCCGCATCCTGTCATGCGGGTATCGTCATGTATGTATCTGCACTCTGCAGTTAGTGTATCTGTGTTGAGCTTCATTTTTACGAGTGAAGGCCCAGGTATAAAATGCACGGCTCACCACTGATTCAAATTGTTACAGTTCTGTCGGCGGTGTACTACTATACACGCGTGTGACATAGCGTTATGTTGTGGCCAGTGTGTATGAAAATACTCTGCCCGGAAATTTGCTCGCTTTCCAGCACTGTAGGTCTGTAGCGCTGCCTGATGTCAACAACCCCTCCGGCCAAACATGAAACACGGACCCCGTCTTGTTAAACATGTTTGTGGGTCTGACTTTTTGAGATGTCGTCACCATTGATATCTTTATAACCATTGTTGTGATCCACTTGTACAATTTTTGTTATACTTTGTAGCAAAGCAATGCAAGTATTTTTTTATGACAATCCTTGGTAGAATTCACTAAATTTGGCCACCCACAAGGAAAAACATAAATCAGATGAACAAACGTACTAATTTAAACTCAAACCATTTTCTTTTCCTAAACCTAATTAGGTACTTTTGTTGCGTAGGTAAACCTCAAATCTAAGTAAACCTACATTTGGAAGTTTATTTTGAAAAGACACTATGCACGTAACGACCATAAGCTGACACGCTAAAAGGTTCAATACTGACACTAGAGGGGCTCCTAGAGCGTCATAGTTTGAAGTGTACGGCAGCAGTAATTGACAAGTTTGACGTTAGAATGTATTGGTTTTACATGTGCATAATATAATGATAATAATAGCAATGGAGAAGGCCCTGTCCCCCCAGGTCCAATGCGGGTAAGGAGGTTGGCTTCGGCGGATCTGAGGTTGCGAGTGGGAGCGTGTCGATGCAGGAGGTCAGAAAGGTATGAAGGGGCTCAGGGTTATGAAGGGCTTTGTATGTGATGAGAATAATCTTGAACTGGATTATTTGCTGTATGGGGAGCCAGTGGAGGTTTTGAAGGACTGGGGTGATTTTGATCAAAAATGATACCAAAGTTACGGATATGTGTGAAAGCAAGAACAGTGGTGCCATCGATGCAGAGGGAGAAGTTGTGATGGGATTTGTTTGGTGATGGTGGGGTGGGTGGATGGGGTGATGGATTTGGTGAAGATGTAGAGCTGGGTGTCGTCAACATAGCAGTGGAAATGGAGACCATGGTGGAGGATGAAGAGGAGGGGACTGAGTACCAAACCTTGGGGGACACCTTGAGAGACTGGGGCTGGGACTGAGGTCGAGTAGTCTTAGGATGTTGAGGGAGTGGTCATCAGAAGAGAGCAGGAGGTTGTTGGTGACTTTGATGAGGGCAGTTTCTGTGCTGTGATGAGATCTGAATCCAGATAGAAATGGTTCATACAGTTGGTTCGAGTCCAGGTTGGTTTTGAGTTGGTGTGCAACAGTGCACTCCAGTATCTTGGACAGAAAAGGGAGATTGGAGATGGGTCTGAAGTTGTTGGGGATGTCAGGGTCAAGGTCAGGCTTTTTGAGGATGGGTGTGACTGAGGCTAGTTTAAGGGTGGGATGGCCGAAGCCATTAGACAGGGAGCAGTTGATGACAGAGAGGAGGAGCGGGTGGAGACAAGCCATGACTAAAGTGGAAGGGATAGGGTCAGGTCACAGGTCGAGTCTTCATGCCAGAAAGTGATTTATTGAGATCTGAGGGGGATATTAGGAAGAATTGGGAGAGTGACCGGTCAGTCAGTGGGAGATTGACAGATACAGGGTTGGTGCAGGGCTGGAAGTGGCCAGTTGGTTGTAGATGGTATACATTTTTGCTTTGTAGAACGACAGGAAGGAGTTATATGTATCTGCTGTGGAGGAGTGGGAGAGATTGTCCATAGGTTTGAGAAGTTTATTTATTGTGAAGAAGAGGACCTTGTGGTTGGTGGAACCGGAGTGGATGATGCCAGAGTAGTAGGTGGAGCGAGCAGTGTTGAGAGCCAGTTTGTATTGCTGTATGTATTCCTTATAAGCCAGGGTGTGTACTGTGAGGCCGGTTTTGTTGGAGAGTCGCTCTAGTCTGCGTTTCCGGGATTTCATGAGGCGGAGTTCAGTGATGAACCAGGGAGCAGTGTGGGTGAAAGAGACAGTTCTGGTTTTGTGAGGGGCAAACTGATCAAGGCAGGAGGATAGTGTGTTATTGTAGAGGTTGACCAGGTCTGTGGGGGAGGGGCTAAAGGAGGGGTGAAGTTGGAGAATTTGTCAGTTAGACAGGGATGAGGGGCAGACAGACTTGATATTACGGAGAGTGATGGTGCGCCTGAGTTTGGGTTCTGGGATGGGGATGTCGAGCTCCATGATGAAAGCTAGGTGGTCGGAGAGGTGGTTGGTGGTGATTTCAGTGGAACAGACCAGGTCCAGGATGTGACCGCATTTGTAGGTGGGGAAATTGATGTGTTAAATGAAGTTGAAGCATCTAAGCATGTCCAGAAATTCTGAAGCTGTTTTACAGGCTGAGGAGTTGATGTGGATGTTGAAATCACCGAGCAGCAGGATGGAAGGTGAGATGGAGCAGAGCTGGGTAAGGAATTCAGATCGGTCGGAGAGGAAGAAAGGGTTGGGTTTCGGGGGTAGAAATGACCAGGGGTTTAGCACCAGAGAGTTTGAATGTCAGCTGTTCAAATGAGGATGGACTTTGGATGGTTAGTGGTGGATATCAAGATTGTTGTCAGTGATGAATTAATTCATTAATGATTGGGCTTTTGTTGCTTAGTGACCGGGTGTTGAACAGAGCAAGCTTCATGAAGTGTTTTGTGATTGGTTGTGAGGATTTGGGTTCTGAGGATGGCTGGATTCACATTCTGTTTGGTATGATGACGTAATAAGGTAGTGGTTGGAAGGTGGTGCTGAGTCCACAGAGAAGGAATGGAATTGACAGAAGTGGGGTTGTAGATGATGAACTTGCGCTGGGAGCCGATATGAACATCACTGGGACGGATGTAGCAGAGGTTGATTTTGTTTATGGCTTTGTTATTGCATTGTGGATTGTGACTATTGTCACAATAGTCTGGATGGGGAGAGCTGCAGCTGAAGGGGTTAATGACAAGGAGAGCCAAGAGGGGGAGCAGTCACAGGAAACTGTGCTCTGAGGTGGCAGCGTAGAAGAAGAGGAAGAGGGGTGTGTGTCTGTGGACAGTAAATAGTCAGTTGCGCGGACAGGATTTTATAGCGTTCTGCAAAAAAAAAACAGGCGGCAACCCAGTTTATTGAGATGAATACCATCATTCTTAAAAGAGGAAGAATAGTCCCAAAACTGCTTCAAATTGTCAATGAAGCGCCCTGCAAGCAGACTGGAGCAGGTGTGGAGTCTGAGGACTCTGAACCACTGTGATCCACGGCCAGTGTTGGCTGACATCGTACTCCTGGTTTAAAACAAATGGACGCATGCGCATAACCTCTAAAATTAGCTAATAATATCTAATATGTAGGTGATGTGTGCCAAATGTGGAAGCAAAAAGCATTTGTCTGTATTCAGTTCATGCTTTTGTGGAGCTGTGAGAATACTCAGCCTTAATAGGTATCAGCTAAGGGAAATTATTTATTTCACAGTGGAGCTCAGTGGAGGGAGATTGAATGAGTGAATAATTGCTTTGATAGGATTCCTCCGATGACGAAATAATTCTCTATTGACAGTTGACAAGCTTCCATTGTGATCACAACCCCCGGGTCTTTTATTTGGTTGTTATCAGAGGCTGCAGGACAGCAGCTCTCATCACAATAAGAGTTTATTTATTACAGTGGTCTCTGAGGGAAAAAAAAAAACAACCTTTCCCTGATTGAAATGAAGATGTCAAAGTGAATCAGACAAAGTGAGCTGATTCCCATCTGCTCTGTGCGGTTTCATATCAGTTTGCCTTTATCTCTGTCTGTCCGCTCTGTTCGTCAGTCTCTTTATTTGTCTGTGAAAAGGCAGAATGCTTCCCTGTCACAATACCGCCCCGCTGTGATTACCATGCAAATGTATTTCATTAGGATGTAAATGATCAACATAATGATGATTTTTAATTAGAATGTAAATGATGATTATTTGTATGAAGATATCAGCAGCTGTGGGAGAGGACTGTGACAGCAAGCTCTTGTCTCTGACTGACTGACTGACTGACTGAATGGATGGCTGCTCTTTCATTTATCATCTAACAGCATTATGTTCTTCCCTCTTTCATTCCTCCCTGTTTCTCTTTCTGTTCTTCCTGCCTGAGGAATATGAGACAATACACACACACACACACACCCCTTTATTGTATTCACTGTACACCAGTTTGCAGCAGATGGGGTTCCAATGCAACGCATTCTCACTCCCAACTCGTCAAATACCATTAGTTGCTCAGTGGCCCTAAGCTTAAGATTGTGGTGCTCCAGTGTCAGTTTTGGTCATAATGGTCAGTTTCCGGTCATTCCAAAAATAAAAATCCAATGTAGGTTTACCTAGATTTTAGGTTTACTTATGCAACAAAAGTCTAGGAAAAGATTACATGTTTTAATAAGTGTGCTTCTTACGTAAATTACATACATAGTGTTAGTTAAAGCTAGAGTTGGTAATCTTGACACACTAGCAACGGTATGATAGATTTGTAATATTATCCAACCTAGAAACCCAACCCAGTGTTGCCAACTGTTTTCTAATGAAAGTAGCGAGCAGCATTAGCTACAAGAGTTGCTAAATCTAGCATTTCAGTCTCCAAGTCATTAACACTGACCGGTCCCTTCAGGCCTCCCACCAAAGCCACTCCCCCAAAATTACCATAATGAACGTAAACAACCAACATGGATATTGTTAGTATTCACAGCTGTTAAGCTAGCTGTTTGTGGAATACAAACAAAGATTGCATGGGCAGGTAGACAGACAGACAGGTAGACCCTCTGTCAAAGTTCAGCTTCCATTCTCTCCTGTTTATCCATCTCTCACTCACCTGATCAGCTCATTCATGTTAGTCACACCCACCTCATCAGCTCATTACTCTCACCTGCTCACTCTGCTGCACCTACTATTTAGACCAGTCTCACATTATGATTGTTCTCTGCATTATGCCAGACTTTCCCGCGTTTACCCTCCGACTGGTTTCCCGTTACCGACCCTGCCTGTCTGCACTTCTCCGCCTAAACCACTCAGCCTTCTGTCCCCGACCACGAGAAGCCTCTGCGTCCTCTGGTTTCTGTCTGCCTTCTCCCTGACCGCGTGGCGTTCCACCGAGTGGATTTCTCCACGTGAGCTGATCCGAGACTGTTTGCTTGTTGTGTCTTCTGGAATAAAGCTTCGTTCAACTATTCTGTGTCCGTCGTACTGCTTCTGGGTCCTTACGTCACCCGTTACACCCTCCACTCATTTCATTTGGTGAATGATTATCAGCATGTAATTTCAACAAAAATATCAATGTTTTTGAAGAAGATTTCCAACCCAACTTAAGTAGACTGGTTAAGTAACAACTAGGGTAAAATAAGTCAATGTTAATTCTCTTTCTGTTTCACAGATGTCTCCATACAACCATGTCCCTAAGCGGACCTCCTCACTAGTTATTAGGGGTGTAACAGTACATGTATTCTCATTGAACCGTTCGTTACGAGGCTCACGGTTCGGTACGCATCATGAACCGAACAATGCGTTTGAATAACACTATTGCATTTGGAAAATGCAGAAGCTTAAATTGTGGGAAATTCTCTTCGTGGAGCCACTGCGCTCATTATGGCAACCCACCTAACATAACAGACAATGTGCCACCACGGAAGAACAACATTGTACCCTGAGGCATGCTAAACTAGCTTAGCAGGAAAACAACAGCAGCACACACCCTACAAACTCTCCCCGCAGCGTTTAGGTAGCTGTTCCCTACCGATTCAAACAACCCTACTCTGGAGTGGCATTTCTGCTTTTTTGCTGTATTGAAAATTTACCGAAACGTGGCACCACTGTATCGTATTGAACCGAACCGAGAATTTTGTGAACCGTTACACCCCTACTAGTTATACTTCTCTAGTTGCTCTGACCATCCAATAATGATGCAGATGGGTTTACTTTGGAGTTATTTGAAAGCCTGGTGTTAGTCGTGGAGGGGCACTGACAATATCATCAGACAATATGATAATGGTTCAACACGCTGCAGGGATAGTTGATGGTTTTTGACACATTGACATCTGTTAAGATAAATATCATGTGGTGTGATCCAACATAACACAAACCGTGGATAAAGGATCCAGTTGTCTTGGTTCCAGCCCCAAAATCAAACCCCCACCTCTGCCTCATCTGGCACTTCATAGGCAGGCTGGACCCTGTTGAAGGGACTGAAGAAGTTTGAATTATTTAACTCTTTGGCATGATGCAGTTTTTTTAAGTTCCGTTAAAGATGCCTTCAAATCAAACCTATTGTTCCACACTAATATTGCAATATACTGAATGCATGTATGGATGGTTGAGGTAAGAGGAAAGATCATGTTTATAGTATTCATTGTTTGGCCTGCAACAGGATGCAAACTCTCCATCGTTTAATAGGTTGTTTCTACAGTTGCTGTCAAAGCAACATGTCCTTGATCTCAAACATGAACAAGTGCTTAATTTATGCCATTTCACATGGAATCATGGTAGATGGCAAGCCGGATATGATTTTAGTGGACAAGAGCAGGACGGTAAAATTAAGTGAGGCAGAGAATACCGGTAATGGTAGACGGTCGTGGCATCAAAGTAGAATATCCTTGCGAGAATTTTACAACCAGAAGTTACGTAGCTCCCTCATACAAGGTACGAATATTAAGGGAATGTTTATTTTATAGCTCCATACATTATAACATAATTAAATGAAATACTAGACACATCATACTTTATTTCCCTCTCCATAGCAGTATCATCACGTGTGTAAAGTTTAGCCGTCCTGTCATTCCGTTGGACTGTTTGTTTTTCCTGTGCCGTCCAGAAGGCGTTTTCTGTCTGCTGTCTGCTGATTCCATGTTATCAGCTGTATGTAGTTCTTGGGGAGTCCACAGAACTGTTTAGTCCGAAAATACCTTTTGATTCTATGCTCTGTGCTCCTTTTTGGGCTACGTCATGGACATGATGGAACACGTCATGGAAGGTTAAAAATAAATCTGGTTAGTTGTCCATTGTTGTTGACCTAAAGCCCTAAGTGTGCCAGGCGGGGCTATAATCTGGCCGATATTGTGTAGTCTGAATCCAGCATTAGGTTACAGTGAAAAATGAGAAGAGATGCTTGTTGAGTGTAATTAATGGGGCTGTTCATTCAGCAGCACAAAATCACACCAGACACAGACCAGCAATACAATGAAAGTATTATTAATATTATTATTTACGCTGATATGAGCTGTGTCTTTGTTCATGAAGGTGGAGAAAAGAGGTGTCCGCTGATCTCTTTACCTTGATTGGAACCCTTAAACGTTAACCTCCAAAAAAAAGTGACCGGTAACGAATGATTCAAATTCGTCAGTAGGTGGTTGCAATGCAAAAAAAATTCCCTTGAATAATATTTTCTCTTGTGATTTAAATTAATTTCTGTAGGTGTGGCCAATGTCTATCTCATATGTTATATTAAATATAAGTCCAAAAGTGAGCTGGTAGAGAAGGTGTCGGTGTGTTAAGAGAAGCTGTCTTAGAACCCTTTTTTTTGCAGGGTGTGGTGCATCTCCTTGCACACATACACACACACACACACACACTCATAATCATAGTCCCGTTATGACCAGAATAACCCAATGAGCTCGTCATCCCTCTTGTTTCAGTGGTGGAAGGTAGGAAGCCATCATTGATCACTCTCCAAATGCTCTTTGATGATTAGAGTTCCTATTAGGCTGTTTGATGCGGACAGTAATTGATAGGTGCTGACATGATGTGGATTGTGTGAGATGTAATGGAATGAAACTTTTCAGAGCGAAGCTGCAGGTCATCTGTCTTGAATCCCCTCTCTCTTTCTCTCCATGACAGCCGTCAGCTTCTCTTTCTCTCTTTTTTCCCCAGTCTTTTGTTAGGTAAATGAGGAGAGGTTGACCCCATTCTCAATTTGCAGCCACCCGCTGGCCGATGGAAGACAGAAAAAAATGACGGGCTGAATGAATGAATGAAACAGAGGGAGAGAGCCAATGAATAGTTTTTTTCTTCTTCTATTCAACGGTGCCTCACTTCTGAATTTGCAGTGTATGAAATTTGGTTGTACCTTTGTGTGTGTGTGTGTGTGTGTGTGTGTGTGTGTGTGTGTGTGTGTGTGTGTGTTAGTGTGTTATAATATTGCTGTACTCTGAAGGCCATTTGCCAGTTCATCACCAGCTTCCATCCCCAGCCCAATGGAGCCCAAACCAAACCTCACAAAATCCCCATCATTTTCAGACATGATGGACTACTACTGAAAGTTGGTAGTAAACACACATTGGTGACAAATGAAGGAAAACCCGACATAAACTAAGTTAGTATGGTGTTGTGCCACCACAAGTCTCCCCACAAAAATTGACAATCGATTTCCCAAAGTCGCTGACTGGATTATGTTCAGAGACGATGTTTGTTTCAGTAAATTAAGTGCAGTATTTGTCTAATGCACCGGAGTCTTAGAGAGGTGCTGGAATGAAGCGGGTGTGAATCTGGTTTAGATAAGAAAAGCACTTTGAAGGTCAGGGAAACTCTATCTGTAAAGTCGTCACCTTTCGCAATGTTTAGTGTCCACCGGGTCAATCAGGTGAATCGTGTAGATCTGAGGTTCTGAGTGACTGTGTTTGCACATTAATTGTCATTGCTATGAGAGTATAAACCTTATTTGATTGTACAAAATACAGTGTAGTATTTCATTTCTGTGGCATTTCTATGGGCCAATCAGAACTTTTGTCTCGTCTGCTACTTGAGGGCTTCCTCAACCTTGGTGAATATGTCTAGTTTTCATTTTCCTTGCAAACATTCACTTTCATTGTTGCTCTTGTCATGTTTGGAAGATACAGTACTACAGTACTCATTTTCTCAAGCTAAAGTAAATTACTCAAGAATGATTGTCCATGGCATCAAGAGACTGTCGTTTGTTTACCTGCAGCCTGAGCATATAAAGTGCCTTTAATGAGACAAAGTTGCCTAACAGAACAATGTCTTGACTTTAGCCCCAATGAATCATGACTTCACTTGGGCTTCAGCCTTTTGACTTGAATAATAATAATAATAATGCATTTTATTTGTAACGCACTTTTCATTCAGAAAATCTCAGAGTGCCACAGAGCCAGTACATAGTAAAGACATAGTTATAATATAGTTAAAACAAACTATAATAAAAAACTAGTAAACATAAGCATAATAGAAAACAGTGAAAGAACAGAAACACAAAAGAAATAACTGACAGTGATTTAGCTCAAGGTCAGAAACGCCTTCCTGAATAAAAAGGATTTAGGCCGGTCTTAAAAGAGTCTAGTGTCTGTGTTGCCCTCAGGTGGTCAGGGAGACTGTTCCATAGGCGCGGTGCTGCCGAACCAAAGGCCCGGTCGCCCATGGTGTGGAGCTTGGTGTTGGGGACCCGGGGGAGCGAGCTGTTTGAAGATCTGAGGGTGCGGGTGGAGGTGTGGGGAGTAATGAGTTCTTGTAGGTAGGGAGGTGCATGTCCATTTATGAATTTATGTGTGAGTACTAGGACTTTGTAGTCAATCCGGAATGAGACAGGGAGCCAGTGTAGTGAGTGTAGAATGGGTGTTATGTGCTCATACTTCCGGACTCTCATCAGGATCCTGGCAGCGCTGTTTTGGATGTATTGCAGCTTCTGGATGCTCTTGCCAGTGATCCCAGTGTAGAGTGAGTTACAGTAGTCCAGTCCTGAGGAGATAAAGGCGAGGACGAGCTTCTCTGCATCTGACAGGGTTAAAGTGGGGCGGAGTTTGAAGACGTTTTTGAGATGATAAAAGGAGGTTTTGCACAGGTGTCTTATATGGTCATTAAAGGTCAGGTGAGGGTCAAACCTAACTCCCAGATTAGTGACTGTGGAGGAGAGGGGATGACCTGACCGTCGAAGGTGAGATGAGTTATGGAGGATGACTGAACCTGGTGTGGAGTGCCAAGAAGGAGGGCTTCGGTTTTGCTACTGTTTAACTGGAGAAAGTTGTTGCTCATCCACGCCTTTATCTCCTTAAGACAGGCGGTGAGACATGACATGGCTGCAGAGGGGCTTGGGACAGCTTTGATGTAGAGCTGTGTGTCGTCGGTGAAGATACTTATACCTACCAACAACCCCAAAGATGAAAATCATGAAAAACCTGAATCATCAACACTTAAAAACCTGGATCTTCAGTTGCACTTGTTTTAACAAACTATGATTTGTTTAAGACTCAAAACTTAAAGTTTCTAACTTGGAACTTGACTCAGGACTTTTATTTTCTTGACTTTGGACTTGACTTGGAACTTGACTGCAAAGACTTCAGACTTACTTGTACCAAAACAATGATTGGTCCCAGCTCTGTTAGTTACTGGTTACTTCCAGCACGGACCATTGTGTGTGGACTGGTAGCTGGAGAGGTGATAGTTCACCTTCTTTATGGATCAATAAAGTGCTTCTTCTTCTTCTTCTTCTTCTTCTTCTTCTTCTTCTTCTTCTTCTTCCTCTTCTAGAAGTCACTGCGGACAATTTCTATATTTCTGTGGTTCTGAGTAACCGGAGGTTCTTCTGCCTGACTGAACAGACTTAACCGATGGCTATTCTAGGTGTGTTGCCAGTTAGTTGTATGAATATAGACATAACTTCTAGGAGATTTTGCTCTAGAAAAGCTTCGAGACTCCCTCAACTGTAAGAGATTCTCCAATTGTTTGGAACTCTTCTGCAGATATGAACAGCATCCTTCAAAATTATATTCCAACATTTGTTTTTTGATGATGGTGCCGAAGGGCAACACGCATCTTCCCGGTGTTGATGTGCATTCATTCTCCAGAAAAGCATACATATAATAATACTCACTTCTCGGCACATCCCAGCCCCAACACCTTGACTGCTTCTGTACATCTGCATGGCGAGTTTAGTATTTGACAGGTGTCAGATGACACTACACAATGCGATGTGGCCTGTGTGTGTTGTGTTTAACACGAAATTTCCCAACAGTGTTCTAATTGGGTTGAGATATGGTGACTGTGGAAGCATTAGCATGGTTCCATGGATGCTGGGAGAAGGGGTCCTGAGGGCATAATAAAACCATCAGATTAAAACAAAAAAGTTTTTTACCAACACCTTTCTCCCTTTTTACTGGCATATAAATGTGTAGTACAACAGTATTTGGTGGGACAAAGGATGTACTTTTCATTCATTGCTTATTGTATAATCCTTCCTCCAAAGTGATGTGGACCTGCAGTATACATGTTCCATCGCAGTCGTTGAGGTATTCAGAGGAATTGTTCTTGTGTCCAAATGAATTGAGCTAGCTAGGGCAATGATCATCCTGTCGAACAAAGCCTTGGACCGAGCTCATCACAGCCAGCTGGGTGACTGGAACTCTAGGCCAGTTGCATTTGGTTAGGCGTAGATTTGATTTCATAACTCCCAGAAGAGCGCAAGATAACACTGACAACTGACAGCTGCCTTGTATGAATATGTCCAATGTTGGTGTAATGCACACCATTAGATCTGCTTCATATGCTCATCTCCTGTATGAAATTTCTGCGTTTTCATAGATTATGATGACCTGGTCATGGGCCACATTTCTCTTGCCCGTGCTGCCTCGCTTCTAATTTCTCCTGACTTCCACTATTATTGATTGGTACATGAATAAAGTTATTATTGTTACATTAGTTCGGGTCACTGAAGACTGAACGTGGTCATGTGAGGCAGCTGATGTTGATGCTGGCTGCCTGAGTGCACCATTAAACAACTGATTTGGGACACTTAAGACCACTAATAATTCACCGGTTAATGTAATAGAAGGCTGCATTTGGAAGACCCATTGAACAGGACAACTTTTCATCAGATCATAACTACTGTTGCTGGCACAGTGCTGCCAATTTGAAAAATTTAGACAACAAATGGCAAGAATGTCTTATGTTGCTGTTCAATGACTTTTATTTGTTGTGAAGGCTTGTAACATTTTGGAACCAATTGTTAAGTGCTACTCCCAGAAGGGAAATTAAGCTTGGGCGTTATCCTGTTGACAAAATGTCCTATGGTCAACACATTCTCACTCCCACCTCGTCAAATATCGACACTTGGTCGGTGGCCCTGCATTTCAAACTCTGACGCTCTACGTACCTCTTGAGTGTCCGTTTTGGACGTGTCAGTGACGGCATGTCAGTTTGTTATATGCATAGTGTATTTTCTAAATAAACGTCCAACTTAGGTTTACTTACTTTTCATGTTTACTTGGGCAAAAAAAGTACTTGATTAGCATCTGAGTAACAAAACTACTTAGTCAGGCTTTATAAAAGATTGTGGTTTGGGTTAAAATAGGTACATAACTGGCGTTAGCTAAGTACCTAAGGATGCTTTTACTTGGTTGCGGAACACAGTGTGTCATATCAGACGCCCAGGGGCACTTACCAAGTGTGTATTTTTGACAAGTTGGGAGCTGCTTTAAGTGGTTATGTTGTTCCATAGTGCCATACAAGGGAGCTAAAATTGCCTTTAGTTGCTTTTGGCAATGTTGTTGTTGTACATTAGAGTTGATGCTGCTGCTGATAGGCCGGAACAAGGATCCCTTCTTGTGTATCTTAGGGAGTCACAGTATATAAGCATGGGGGGGTATCCTTGGGATAGCCGTGATGATACACAGTCCAACCAATGTGTTTGTTTGGTGCAGCTGTTGTCAGCATCATACATGTACAGTTTTCTGTATACCCAGTAAAACTGTATATCCTATTGCTTAGTTCCCAGTATTGCTGCTTACAATATTGTAGAGGGCATGGGGCTTGGGCCGTTCAGCGGGCTGATTGCTTGGCTCCTGGCCCCGGACGTGCTGCAGGGAATTATATAGCAAAAGTGAACTGCAGTCAATAAGTCGGCACCTGTAAAGACATGCTCAACTACACAGAACCATAAAGCTCCACCCCTGCTGCCACTTAGAGCAGGTGTTCACTTGTTTATTCAAAGTTTATTAATATTGAACAGGCCGTGCCGTGTGTCCACACTGAACCAAATTCAACCAAGCACTTCATAGGGACCCCAGCTAAAGACCCACCAAGTGTGAAGTAGATCAGATGAGTGGTTCTCGATATAAGTGAAGAACACACAGACATTCCTTGCTTTATAGTTGGAATGTCCTTTGACCATGATAATGAAAAAACACAACATGAATAAATCCATAACAATACCATAGACTGTAAAAAGCAATATAATTGAAATAACTTTATTATGGAAACCCTCCCAGATCACTAGAGAAGACAAATACTTTACACTTTAAAATTAGAAACAGATTTACATCCCAGACACAATCTAATGTTCCCTTTTTATAAGCTAGCAGAGTGTTTGTTCTGCTTCCAGTCTTTCAATAGTTGCTCTACTGTAGAATGTATGGATATAGGAGCTTTGGAAGTAAAACAAACTGAGACCCCCCCCCTCCCCATCATTGTTTTTAAGTTCAAAATCTGAATCCATGCCAGTTAGCAAATCACATTCAGATCAGGTTTTTTTTACAATACCAAGCACGTCACCAGGATCCACATTCTGAAATTCTATACACATTCCAGGCTGGAGCTTTTGGAATCTGCTGATAAAACAAATTCACACATCATTTCAAGTTTTATTAAGTTCCTCCCTTTATGTTTCAGTCAACGTCGTTTTTTTTGTTGTTGCTACAAATACACCAACATGATATAAATTAGGAACAGAAAGTAGAGGTAATATGTCTTCCCACAGAATGTCCAAATGGACACACAGCAGTTTATTTCTGTCTGGAGTTTAGTGTTAACAAAGGATGGGCCACCTTCCTGAGCTTCCTGAGTACAGCTCAGGCTAGAGCTTTTCATTCTGTGTTTGTGCCAAAGTGTCATCACCAAACACACTCTGAATGTCAGCTGAGGATGACGTGGCGACAGATCTCCCCCAAAAACTTTGAACCAGTTGTACAGTGAATGAACTTGTACTGGTTGATAGTGATTTTAAAATCCTTCATTTGGAAGAGTACTTCTGTCCTGCTTGTCTCCAGAATTTGGTTTGAACATTTTCTCGCAAACATTAATGAGAGTAATTCCTTCATATTCATTCGCTGTGGTGTAGTCTGCTTCAGGTCCTTCTTCACATTCCAGCTGTAGAGTAAGGGTAGGTCAGGCTTTGTTGTTGCAGCAGTCACTCCTTGGGATCACCACAGGCGAGACAAATTACCGTGGGAAATGACATCACTGCAGGCGTGGCCAGTACTGTGACATGTCCGCTTCGTTTCCTGGAACTTGGACCGGAACTGAGACACCAGGGGAAATCAGACCTGGTGATAGCAGAACAAAGAGGTCATTAGAGTTGACAGCCATGACACAACAAAGTTGAAAGTGTGTTTTGACTCAACGCAAAGCAAGTTGTAGAAGTTGCACAGTTGCACCATTAAGTGCAGATGGAAGTCTTTCCATATTGAACAGAGTCCACACAAGGCGTCTAAACTAAACTAACTGTGCAGACGTATGGAAATAGCAAAGAGAAGGCTTTTATAGGTACTTGAGGATGCAAAATGGGTTGGAATCAAACCAACAATTGATAACAAATGATCTGAGATTTTTTGTTCTACACTTAATTTTTGATCTAACTTTGTACAAAAATGTATGTGGTACAGCTAAGCAATGTCCAAACCCACATAACGTTATTGTAAATACTAGTGGAGATTCCAAAAATACTAAACATGACGCATGAATCTTTAGTAAATGTGTATAAAAGATATTATTTGATGAACCAGTTAATGAAGGTTTGCTGTACTTCCCCTACATGACCATTTGTATGTATATCCGTTACTCTCCAAATGTTACCTAGAATTCTTGATGTGTTTTTTTCCACATGCCTCCACAACGAACGGAGATTCCAAACTGGAGAAGTCTTGTGTGCCATGTTTTACAACAGCAAAACTATATCAAGAGATCGTTTATAACTCCTATAATGTAATCCAACTCTCATTTATCCAGACATATGCTCACATGCATCTTCCCTAAAATCATCATCTTCCCTAAAGCCCGTGTTATCCTAGAATTCAAGGTAACACAGGGTGTGTAATTGATATACAAATTGTCATTTTGGGGGTGAAGTATTCCTTTAAAAAACTGAATCACTCTAAAATAAGTGAATGTTAGGAATTAACAACTGTTTAGAGTTTAACAGTTTTAGCCTTTACTAATTTTCTCAATGTTTCTCCAAACCTTTAATCAGCTTGAAGTTGAATGTTTTAAGATTTTCTAATTCCAAACATGATTCAAAGAAATATAATTCTTCCAGTCTGGTAAGTATTCAAACCCAAAATGTTTTAATAGATATATCATTGATCATCATCAGTATTCATTTCTGCCCTGTCTCATTTAACTCGTGATCAACATGCATCCTGCAACAGTTGTCAGTCTGTATTTTCCTACCTGTTGACGACGTTGCAGAGGACGTCATTGACTGGCTGTTGATGTGTGGCTGCATGTGTGGAGGAGTATATGTCTCATAACTTCTTCCATTTATAGTGGGGCTGGTGGGCAGCATGCAGGAATAAGAGGGCTGGCTGGATGCCTGGAAACATAAATTAATATTACCCATTAAAACAGCAGAATTTACCATCTTAATGAGCCATTCACCATTGGGTTGGTGTCATGCAAGATTAACACTGTTAACACTAATAATGAATCACTCTATTAATTGCCTTTTTTACCACAGCAAACGTTATGGTCAATTAGTCAAATCAGGGTCGAGAGGCATTTTTGTTTTTATTCAAGAAAGACTGCATTCCATTTTTCAGATGGTCTCGGATTCTTCCAGAATACCCACGTACAGGAGATTACATTACATTACATTAAAATAGCTGTGTTAAAACCATGCAAAATATGGCTTTGCTATGGCCCAGTAGCTACATGTACAGGTCAGAAGATGAAATATGATCCAGTGAGTCTAGTTGTACGTGAATGACTTTTAAAGCTCGTCAGACACCAACACACTGCACAGGGACGTATAACACTGTATGAAGGGATTTACAACTCTGGAAAGTTGGCCACAATAATTTTATCCTCTATCACTACAATCTTAAGGTAACTCTTCAAAAGAACATTTTCAAGGGTTATTTGTAAGACTAAGAGTTAAATTAAGAACTCCTTTCATCCTTTCATCTGGAAAAAGAGCATTGGTGTGTAATGATGATCAGCCCTGGCCATTTAGGAGCCTAATGATGAACCTGGGTTGGTTCTAGATAAGTCCCGTATAATTAGATGTATAAAAGGGTTCTCGATAGACCGCCTGCATGAATTTTAGATGAAACCCTTGAAATATAAAAGGGGACTTGGTAGACCCCCATCATGGGTTCTTGTTAGCTCCCTTTTGAGGCTGAAAAGGGTTCTGGGTGGAACAATTACACCATAGAAGTATGCTCTGTAGAATCTCGTATAGGGTGTTAATTCCAGGTATAACCCTTTGTGTTGGGTTCTAGGAGGGGTTCTCCTATGGCGGACAAGCCAAAAAAGACTATACTTGTACCCTAAACCCTATAGTTAGCACCTTCATTTCTAAGAGATACCATGTGCAACATCAAAAAGTGATATACTAGGAATAACGGTGAGCTCTGTGTCTGGGCTGCCTGACTTTGGGTTGGAAGTTCATAGTGAGCTATGTTCACTGGTGGGCAAACAATTCTACAAAGATGTTCTAAGCTACTGTAGGCAACACATCAACTGTTCACATGGAACCAGAACCTGACACACACGAAGATGCTATCTCTTATTTGAGGTGTTGAGGTGTGCTCGTTTAATTGTATATTGTGCTGTCTTGTAAAATAATCTTACTTGCATAGGCAGGCTGGCAGCCATACTGAAGCTGGGCATAGCTGGTAGGCTGTAGCTATTGGACAGAACTGGATCTGACCTACCCAACATGGATCCTGATGAGAATGACACTAGAGAGATAAGAATGGGGAAATCGTGAGAATACAGTATCCAAGGCAATATAACTTAACATACAAGATAGTACAATACTTCCATGACATTGGTGGACGCAGGGGAGATGGTTGGTCCTTGTAATTGTTTTGTAAGTCACGGGTAAATCTCAAAACTCTACCACCTGAGGTCAAGTAGCAGAACCCATTCATTGTAGGGTTAGTGGTTTAATCCCGGGTTCCTCCTGCCCATGTGTCCAGGTGTAGTTGATCAAGACACCAAACTCCCAAAATTGCACATTGGGAAAAAATTACTTTGGACAAAAGCATTTGCTGAATGAAAGAAATGCAACCCCAAGACTCTGGCCATGATCAGGATCAAAAGCAGCTATGTAAGTCCTATGAACTTAAATGCCTAACTCAATTGTCAGAAATCTTATTGGAATTCATGAAGTACAATACTGGAGCTGCAGTTGTATTGCTGAATTTTAAGGAGTTTTTGTTTTTTACAGCCTATAATTACGGGGAGGACAGTGAGCTAGATGACAGTAAACTATTAACGACGTGTAAATACAATACAAACTGTAGCAATAAAGAAGCAGCTAACCATGCTTTGTATTTGAAATAGTCATAATTAGCCAATCAATTCTTAAGTTATGGCCAAAAGGTGATGTGTTTTTTGTGAGGTCACAGTGACCTTTGACCACCAAAATCGAATCAGTTCATCCTCGAGTCCAGGTGGAAGTTTGTTCCAAATTTGAAACTTTGCTTAAGGCAGTTCACAGAACGGACAAGAACACGTACAGACAGACAACCCTAAAGCATAATACCTCCGACCACAGCGGAGGCATGCAAAATGAACTAGAACAACAACTTGAACAGTATCCATTAGTTATTATGCTCATAATAATAAGTGTCAAATTGTATATGTACTTGTAGTACATGTCCTCGTCAGTACCTGGTGTAGTAGGTTGTGGTATTGGCTGGTAAACACTGGGGTTGAAGCTGCTGCTGATGGGAATATGGTTGGAGGAGTTGGACACTTGACGACGTTGATTTCTCAGCTTTTCTTCTCTTCTCCACTTCGCTCGTCTGTTGGAAAACCAAACCTGCACATGAATAGAAAAGAAAAAGACATACATTGTTATATTAAAGGATGGGTTAATTTCTCTTAAGTCTCTTAAAACAATACTGACATGTCCATATGTTTCATTAATGTTATTTAATGAAAAAAACATGTTGTATTACAAAACAGAACATTCATACATACACACCTAGAATAATGATATATAATAGAGCTTACCTGTATTCTTGCCTCTGGAAGGTCTATTTTGTTGGCAAGGCGTTCTCGAGCAAACACATCTGGATAGTGAGTCCTTTCAAACTCTGGAACAAAAACACATTGTTTCATTACATGATAACTTTAGTTTTGCCATTTCTAATTGTTGTATAATAGGAAAATCAATCTACAGTAACGAAATAATAGTGAAGCAATGCGTTCCAAAATTGGCTGTAATGAAGTGCTGTGAGGGGATGTGTTTTTTCTGTCTGCACAACTGCACAACTCATATTATGATTAATATCAGTCAAAACAGACACCTAAAGAGTTACTTAATTAATAGTAAACTTTACTCCGGCTACAGATTGGGGAATAATTTTACATAATATAACTAGGAAAATGTGTGTATGTATGTATGTATGTGTATGTATATATATATATATATATATATATATGTATATGTGTGTGTCTTAGAGGAGTACTTGCTGTGTACCAAATTCCAGATCAATGTTTACAACTGCATGATTTAGGAGACTTTTGACATGTCCAGAACAATAGGCATGTTCTCCAGGACATGCAATCTTCACGAACATACATTTCACGACAGTAGAACACAGTATCATACTACGAGATTTGCTAGGTGACAGTGTACAAGACATGACACTTCCCCTCTTCTTTGTGACGTCAACATGGACCATTTCTGATTGGATGAATTCAAATCTTGCTGAGCTGTCGTTGGTCTTTCTTGATATTAGTGTGGAAGAACATGGCGTTTGTTACAGAGATATTTTTAATTTTCTCCCTAGGGGAGACACTAGGTGACGAGGATACAAGTTTTAACTTCCTCAGTTGAGGAAGTTACTTACATTTCCACAACATAAATCTAAACATTGGATAAAAACGTGTTCAAAATTCTTCTTTCATTTTTTTGACACACTAGAGTAAAAGTTTTTTACGAGGGAATTTCAGATTTCTCTTTGTATTACTCCATAAATCAGAAAATACTGTCAAATCTATTTTCTCCATGTTTTTAGTAATAAAATGTAATATGCTATGAATGATATATGAACAAACCCCTTTGTAAAAGCCTTCAGAATATAGATAGATAGATAGTTTGGTGTATGTAAGAGCTACTGAAATGATCAGAGTCTGAGAAAAAACTCATTTAGAGAAAACGGCCTTTAAAGATATGTTTTATAAATGACAGGTAAATAGGATCAACAAATTGATTAATATATCCCCAGGAAACTTCCCCAGTTGATAAGTTACATTAAGACAATTATTTTTGTATTACAAGTTTTCTGAAATGTTATGTTTAAAAATACAAATGAGGCATTATTTAATGGTAACATTTAGTGAATTGAGGAAAAATCTACCAACGCAAATAATCAAAACAGCGACTGTGTCTCTGGTAGAACAGGGTCGTCCTTCAATCAGAGGATCGACGGTTCGACAAGGCTCCGCTATGTCAATGTGTCCTTGGTCAAGACACACCTCATATTCACTCCCGTAGCTGTGGCTACGGTGTATGAATGTTAGTTAGTCCTGATGGTAGCCTATCCATCAATGGGTGAATGATGACATGTAGTGTAGTCATCGGAAGACTAGAAAAGTGCTATACAAGTAAGTCCATTTGCCATTTAAAATAAATTCTATTTTGGATGTTTTCTTTCCACTATTCTGAATGAAGACTTGTTAAGGATGTACAATTCCAGTATCAAAATCAGGTTTTAAATAAAATAAATGAAACATTTGGCTATGGAGCGAGGACCATTTGAGGTTCCAGCGAAGAGAGTGTCGTAGAATGCACTTTTCAGAAACGAATATAATGAATGCTACACACGTTATATACCGACTTAACGAAGAAATTCTGGGTAACATTAACTTCGAAGCCATTTTACACACTGCAAACACAATTATACACAAACTAATATAATCAACGAGAAGATGTACCACAATATCACGTATTTGTCGCCACGAGTCGGCGCTCCGCTTCAATATTCCAAAAAAAGCTAACGGCTACACGGACCACCAATACATTGCATGGAATGAGAATTCGACACAGAATCCAGAGATATCTTCAGAATTTCTCTCCGTGAAACCAGTACAGAGCTGTGAGCAAACAAACGCCAGAACAACAAACCGCTTCACCGAAAAAAAATCTTAGCAGCACCTCACCTTTACGCTGAATCACGAAAAGAACGGAATAATTCCCCGTTTGTCGGCTAAACACTGTTGCTACGTATGTCCTGTGTGTTTCTCATCTGTTTCCTGAAGAAGGGGGGGTCAACCTAACTTGTGGGACCCGGGGGTCAGGGCTTAGACTTTTGGCGAATGGAATTTTACGCTCGGGGGCGCGGCACTTTTTCGATTTTTACTGGCTAAAGACTGTCAATCAACACCAGGCTACTCCTACAGCATTCCTGAGACTCTGACACTTCTAAAGAGGTGTCATAGTCTGGATTTGACCAATCATAGGCTCGCCTAACCTCTCTGTACTAAAACCTCTCTAACTTTGTCCTTCTTCACTTTATCAAAGCCACATTTTTTTAGAGACTACTGACATGTTGTGCTATGATTTGGGAGCATTTTTAGGCTAGCCAGGCCCCATTTCATGAACAGAATAACAATAAAAGTGCCTTTCTTTCAGGCGAACCTGAAACTTTTCAATTTGAGCTGTGTGCCATCTTCATTTACTCTTAACCAGTATATAAACACTGATATTTACACATCTGAACAAATCTCACAAGTGTTACCATTATTATAACATCAACATTATTCAAATAGACCTTGTAGTTAGAGAATTAGTCTTTTTGGTATGGGAATGCAATTTTCGAGCAGAGGCCTAAAAATAGGGCTAGGTATTAAAGAGTTAATTCAATATTCCCAATGTGTATAATTGAAATATTTATTTACACGGTTAGAGAGTTTGCAGACCATGTCATTGTGGAAACACATTGTGAATCTGACCTGGCTCGGTTGAGTCAAAGTAGATATTTTCCACATTTCACTCACATACAGAAAAAAAACACAACACACAGGAAATAACTCACCCATATGTATAAATATACGTATGTGGGTGTATTATGTACTGATGAACAACGACCAGTTACCTTTCTCCAGTGCTTCTATCTGCTCCTGTGTAAATGACGTTCTGTTTCTCTGCAGTTTCCTCTTCAGCTGAAGCCTCATCTGAGTCTCCTCTGAGTCTTCACCATTGGAACTAACTGATATGGTGTTCTCCCCTCCCTCTGCCTGTGGACACTCTGCACCAAGGAAGGAAGGAAGGAAGGAAGGAAAGTTGGGTTTGGGCTCAAACAGGTTTTCACGTCGTACAATGTAAAAACGTTCCATTACAAGTAAAAGAATGCAATCAAAATGTACAAGATGAAAGCAAAATTTTATAATATATACATTTTCAAAAAATATATAGATATTATGAGTTTAATTTTCAATAATGCATCATATTTTCTGTTCTATATGTGAAATCTTAAATGATAAAGTAACAAGTAACTCCAGCCATCAGATAAATGTAGTGGAGTGAAAATAGCAATAATTCACTTCAAAGTGTAGCAGCTAAAAATGTAATAAACATGGAAATGCTTCAGGAAATAGTACTTCAAAACTGTGCGTACGTGAGGAGATGTATTTTTTTTTTACCAACTAAATGATCACCTTAATACAAACATAATAAAAGGAAACCAAACCCTAACTCTGAACAGCTTTAAGTAGGTAATGACATTCCAACAATGTACACCCACAGGTGTATCACAGGAGATTTTATTAGGGTTGCATATCTTCCATACACTTTTATTTAAGTTATATCTGCACTACACCTTTGAGACACTTTGCCTCAATTTGCATATTGTTCTGATAATTGTAGCCTACTTATGACAGCGATTCTAATATGAAAGGCTTGTTTTACTGATGAGAGGAAAAATAAACAGAAAAGAAAGTTTTAGTAAACATTGCTTTAGCCGGTATATTAGCAATATCCACTCAAACAAAGGCTGCTGTACTTCACTCAAACCCAGGCCTTGATCAGCGTAGACAATAAAATGTTGTACTCAGATCCATGAAATGAACCAATGCAAAAACGAGTGAAGGTACCGGGCACTTCAGAGTGGAGATCTCCAGCGTGAGATCCCCGAGCAGACGGGAGCTCGACTCCAGCTCCCTGTGGAACTCATGTTATTTGTGGTGCTAGCCTAATTATTCATTATCCCCAGCAGACGGAGACTGCAAAACAGAATGAAGCCATTGCTCAGTGTCACAGTCAGTCAGGCAGAAAGAGACACAAATGAGAGCAGACGCCCCATTCTCCCTCCCCTACTCACACAGACACACACACACACACACAGTCACACACACACACACAGGCACAAACATGCTGTAGACTGATGGGGAGGCAGCAGCCGTGGTAGTATAGCATGACTTTGTTTGACTGTTGTAATCCCAGGGTGCTGGAGGAGGAGCAGCAGCAGCATATGAGCCTCCTCCATACAGCAAATGGGGCCCTCAGCCACACACTCTGAAGGAAACTGCTTATGTCAACTCTATACAATGTGACCTCTGTCCCGTATAATGTGAATTTTGAAAATAATTGAAGGCATGGTACAATGGGGCAAATCTAACTAAAGAAGGCTGCAGTCAAAGTAAGTCAGTAATAGACAGTGGTGGGCCGTCAGGGCCTGCAAAGCCTTCTCTGCTGGCCTAGACACAATCACAAAGTTATAGCTATTTTATAATTTAATAATTTTTCTTAAATACACTACATGTATTCCAATTATTTTTCCCATTATCTTATTTTCTCATTGCACAGCTACTGTGTTCCTCAGTTGCTCTGCTTCAGTGCAGCTTGTTTTAAGTAGAGCATTTATCCAATCAGAGTTCACCTCTGTGTCTCTAGGTAGAAGAGAGGCCCCAGCCTGCTAGCTGGCCTACAAGTGCGTGATTGGTCAGTGGGCTAGCGTGACACGATGGGCAGTGACAATCCCAATATCTGCTGCCTCTGTGGAGCATGTCGACATTTCAGCCTCAAATGCATTAAAACGTGTTCAAGAAATACAACTGGGGAGGCTCCACTCTCTTCACTGGCGTCCATGAATCCAGAAGGACTTCTTACTGGAACTAAAACACACGGATGTACTGAACAACCATGAGATTAAACTCTTTATTAACAAAGAAAGAAGGAGGACTTTGTCTTTAAATAGTGAACAGTAGCTCTGGTAAGTTAACTGCTTTTGTTTTTACATCTGCAGTAGCTTTAATATGCTTGTTTATATATTATTATTTGTACAACTTGTTTTTATGAAGATGGATTTTTGTTTGGTTTAATATGTGATAGGAACTATTCTTACGTCCAATGTTGCTCTGGGGACATATTTAGCCGGTGCCAGTGTTGCCAACTTGCCAACAAATCTGGCGACTTTCCAAACCCTCATGGTGACTTTCTTTTGTCAAAAGCTACTAGCGACAAATCTAGTGACTTGTTCTGGTGTTATTGGAGACTTTTGTGGTATTTTGACTCTGACGTGAAAGCTCGTACGTTCTACAGTTACTGTCGAGACCGAGTAGCGGGCAGCAGCGGGTGCTGCCGTGAACGAGCAGCACGTGCTGCCGTGAGCCCCTCCGCCGCCACAAAGCACTCACAGGCGGTCAGTCTCACAGCAGCCTCGCGCAGCAGTCCCAGCTGCAGTCAGAGTAGAGAGGAGACACTCTCTCGGCGTATTCATGTATCTGCACTCTGCAGCTAGTGTATTTGTAGGTGTTGAGCTTCATTTTTACACAAATAATAACCGTAGCTGTGGCATCATAATCAGGACAGCAGTGAAGGCCCCGGTATAAAATGCACGACCCGCCACTGGTAATAGAGATACTAATACATGCAACTTTTAGGCTAAAGGCTAATGGTACAGAATGAAATTTCACACTAAAAAATTACTTTCATGACCTCTATATAGTGAAAGTGTGTGTACTGGACAGGCAGACAGCTCTGAACACTTGCATTCTTTGTTTTGTACTAAAATGTAGTCCGTCACAGCGATGTGTGCTCGGCCTGGAGATAATGGTTCTCAACCTTCTTCGTGTAAAGTGCCACTTCCTTGTCCCCAAATGGATCCCTTGTGTTTCTCTGTTTCCCTCTCCTGTTTGTGTGGTTCCTGTCCTACTGTCTACCAGGATCACTGTTTACCTGCCTTCAATCAGATCCTCACCTCTCCAGTATTTCAACCCAAGCTCTCAATGTTTCTTCATGTAACTGTCAGTATGCTATCTTACAAAAAAGCTACTCTTAATGTTTCGTACGTTTTCCTACAAATGTCCAGCAACATGTGTCAGTTTCAGCTCGTTACACGCAGGAAACAACTTAGTTAGGGTTTAAAAAAGCACATTAAATACTTCGTTAGGTTTAGGAAAGGATCCTGGTTTGGGTTAAAATAATTACTTAAGTACGGAAGTTATGTGACAAATAAATCAACGTTGACTTCTCATTTCACACAGACTGTTGACTCGTCCACCTCCCCTCCCTTTGATGTGGTTTTTAAACTACCTTGATCATGATTTTGTGGCTAACACATTTGCGGGATATTTATGAATTACAGCACGTTAACTTTTGTCGGCGTAGCTATGAAAGCTGTATGAAAACGGCCCCATCTCTTCTCTCATCCGTTGACAGAGCTTTGTTTCAGCCACAATGGTTAGTTCCTATTATCTCTGGTCTCTTGTTGTTTTCGGCTCATCTGTAATCAGCCACGCTCACACCCAGCCCTCACTCCTGTTTCACCCTGTCTCCATCAGCACTGTAGTTGTAGTAGTAGTGGGAGTTAGTGTCTTACCAGTGGTAGTGAGTGTAGTCCCAGCGTACCACCCCGAGCGTCCTCCCCAGGTGGTTTGTCCATTGAGCATCTTGAGTTTGTCAAACATCCCTTCAGCTCCCACTGTGCCCATTTGCTGCTTATCACTGGCCAGGTTCCTGAGCACTCGATTTATTGATGAAACCTGGTGATGAGCGTAAAAACGTGAATATTTAAGAGCAACAATTTTGGTGGATATGTAAGGCAGAAACAAAAATGACCTAAAGTCAACTATCAGCCAGCCTCATCATGTCCATTTAAAGAAACACTACAGAGCATCAGTCATGTTGGTGTCTCCACATTTTCATTTTTACATGTCATAATTCATTTTACATTAGACTTTCAACCAGGCGGCAACTTCATGTTCTGCAAAGTGAAGCAAATGTGGACATGCCTTGAACTTGCATTCTCTTTACCAATCATCAGGGGGCGACTCCTCTGCTTTTATAGAAGTCTATGAGAAATGACTCTACTTCTCTCTTGATTTATTACCTCAGTAAACATTGTAAACATGAGTTTATGGTCTCAATCTCTAGTTTCAAGTCTTCTTCAATACAGCGTGATGTTCATTTAGTAAATGATGGTCCATTTAGAGTCAAACAGACCATAAAGCAGGGGATGCTTTAGTGATTGACAGGTTGCTACAACGGCGCAGTTCAGTCAGGAGTTCTTGTCCAAGGACCATTTCAGTAAACTGGAAACTCTGTTTATCTCTTCACATTACTTAGTGACATTATAAATATTTAAATTACAATTTGTAATTTTGTACCAGCCATCAGTATGTAAAAAGTTTACAGGTCTATTTTGCTTCTTTTCACTTTTTTAAGTCCATTTCCATTCATGAATTGAGTTACTATAGGTTAGGGTAACTGTTCCACGTACATAACTTTCAACCAGTGTGCAGAGATATAACAAAGGTATCATTTGTTTTACATGGAAAAAGTTGAAAATTGTAAAAAGTATTGTTTTTTTTCCTCAATTGCTTGATTTTGATTTTAGTGAAAAGCAATTTGGCATTCACTTTTGATATGCAAGATGAAATGAAAAATGTTATTTCAACCCTTTTGAGATCACATTCCCGGTTATATTTAACAATATATGTAAAAAATCTATTTCTTCATATTTCTATATTTAAAATCCAGTTAAGTTTTGTTCCTGTCAAACCAAATATGACGTTTGCTTACGTAAACTACTACCAACCAATTTCAAACAATAATATCATGACCTCCATCCATCAATCAAGCCCGCCCACTTCTTAGCGGTCCAATCAAATGCAAAAGATTTGATTCAAATCCTTTTTGTAACTGTACACTGCTCAAATATTCCGTTTCATTGAGGAATACTCACAGTACAGAAGTTAAAGATGCTCTAACTTCTGTTACACTGGGTATTTGGGTTTTTAAGACCGAATCTGCCCACTCCAACAAACTATTTACACCAATTTAACCTGCAAGCTTGCTGTAATAGTGTACAATAACAAATACATCAGCTATTATGTACAATGTTTTGCTATAGTCTAGCATTCTTTGCTCAAACCTCTGACTGCCATGACTTGGCTGAAGAACAGAAGGGTCTTACACTGGGAATATTGTCGTTGGTGCAGACTCCCTCTGCCAGCAGTCGGTCTCTGATCTCCCAGGCGAAAATGGACGGACACTCCCTCTTGTACTGAGCAATCTTCCCCACCACCTCTGTAGTGGCCACCCTGGGTTTACTCCCTCCTATGGCCCGAGGACGGATCGAACCTGTCTCGTAATACCGGCCCAAGATCTTACTCACACAGCCGTTCGACACCTGGACACAAAAACAGCACACATCAAACATGTTATTCATAACTGGGGCAAATAAAAATATTGGCATCCAAGAAGTTTCTCTTTGGTAGATGATCTAAGGAACGATCACAGCAATGGTTAAAGAAGAACTAAATCAACACCTCAATATATGTATACAGGTTTTGGAGAGTCCTACTGCATGTGTGAAAAAGTTGTATGAAGCCTAGGGAGCAGTGCAAAATCTGCTAAATTGCCTCAAGTGATGTCACTCAAGTCAACATTGGTTGAGGCTTGTTTGAGTTTGAAAAAAAAATGTGGGGGTGTGGAGTGAGAAAGAAGTGGGCTGACCAGACCTCTGTAGGTCCCTTGCTACGAGGCATGCCACCTCCCACCTTGTTCCTTGTGTGTTATAACTGTGGTCATGAGTCGACATTTCAGGAAATGAATGCACTCCTGCGCCATTTTTCTTGGGAGGACATTGACATACAATGTGCACCTGGATGCTGAACACCAAACCTCTAACTCATTGTAATATTTCTACTGCGAAGTATCTAGTACTGTTAGTGCCACCTCTGAGAGGACCAACTCTAAGCATGACGAGATTACCTGCAGTATTCTGGATATGTCACAAGGTCGAGCTCCACTGTGTGCCAGCTCCACTATCTTCTGCCTGGTAGAATCAGGTAAAGGTCTCCCATTCACAAACACACCTCCCAGCTGGTTTACTCCACTGTGACCTACACACACAGTAAAAAAAAAGGTTTTCAGCAATTGGTTTACTGCTCTATAGTGATTCAAATAATGATTCAATTTAAAACAGAGAAAGTGAGTGGTGATGAAAATGAACTGAAAGGCCACACTGATCAGGCACATATGAGGTAAGAGGGAGGCGTACAGCAAGGAACACTGGCTAGAGGAGATGAAGAGAGAAAAGTATCTCAAGCCACAAACGTAGTTTCTTATGAGTTCTTATGGAGATCTTGTCTTCTATACTGTACATGCTACATTTTTTTAAATGTTCAAATCTGGTTTCTAGAGACGTGAAAAGCATGTTAAAACATTCCATTTTATTAGTTAATACCATGGGCGGTTAATGATATAATGGGCCCTTGGGCATCCCCACCACCTCTCCTATGTTTTATGTCTCTTTGTAGTCCTCGTGAATCTATGTGGTCATTTTGTGTCCCTTTGTTGTCCCTTTGTGTCTCTTTGTAGTTGTTTTGTGTCTCTTTGGAGTTGTTTTGTAACTCTGTAATGGTTTAGTCCTTTTGTCATTTTTCTTTTTTTGTCCGTGTTTTTTGCTCTCTTTTTGTCGTTGTTTTGCGTCTCTTTGTATTTGTTTTGCGTCTCTTTGTAGTTGTTTTGTGTCTCTTTGTAGTTGTTTTGCGTCTCTTTGTGGTTGCTTTGTGTCTCTTTGTAGTTTTTTTGTGTCTCTTTGGAGATGTTTTGTGTCTCTTTGTTGTCCCTTTGTGTCTCTTTGGAGTTGTTTTGTAACTGTAATGGTTTAGTCCTTTTTCTTTTTTTGTCCTTGTTTTTTGCTCTCTTTTTGTCGTCGTTTTGCGTCTCTTTGTATTTGTTTTGTGTCTCTTTGTAGTTGTTTTGTGTCTCTTTGGAGATGTTTTGTGTCTTTTTGTTGTCTCTTTGTGTCTCTTTGTAGTTGTTTTTTGTCTCTTTGGAGTTGTTTTGTAACTCTGTAATGGTTTAGTGCTTTTATCGTTTTCCTTTTTTTCTGTGTTTTTTGCTCTTTTTGTTGTTGTTTTGCATCTCTTTGTATTTGTTTTGTGTTTCTTTGTAGTTGTTTTGTGTCTCTTTGTAGTTGTTTTGCGTCTCCTTGTGGTTGCTTTGTGTCTTTGTATTTGTTTTGTGTCTCTTTGTAGTTGTTTTGTGTCTCTTTGTGGTTGCTTTGTGTCTATTTGTGGACATTCTGACTCTTTGGGCCCCTGGGCCTGTTCAGTAATCCATCTATGGTTATTACAACATTAAGTGATGCTTTGATGCCATTGGCCTGACCCCCATTGGACTGACCCATGTCTACGCTGATGTCATACGTGACCTCATATACCCCTTTTCCACCAAAATTACCAAGTTCTATGTTTTTCAAGTTATACATATATGTACACATATATATATGTACACATATATATATATATTACACATTTCAGATAGATGATGTTTCAATGTAATCAAATTTGAGCAACACATTTTACTTCATTGATATGGGCTGATTCGTAAATACTATTTACTGTAACTCCTAAATATTATTTTTAAAGAACTATCAGGAAATTGCAGACCCCTAAAGTCACACACCTTCCTTCGTTGCTTTAGCTTGAATTCTGTAATTCTGTTCGTTAACCACTGCAGTCAAATTCCAGCTTCAACGCAGAGGGAGACGAACACTGAAAATGAACAAGGATGGAGCTGCAGACTGGCCCGTCTGCAGGTTTCTGTGTCTGCTCATCAACATGTTGCAGCTCTGACATGTTTCTCAGCAGCAGCAGACCACAGTCTGGGCTGTGACACTGTGCAGGTTAAGTAGGGATTTACACTGAATCAATTGTCTATTGTCTGTTAATGGCTCTGTGGGGGAAAGCATATTGCAGATTTATAAACCTCTCAACGGGATATTAATAAATCACACACACAGACATACACACACAGAGTGAGAGCAGTGAAGTGGGGCTGCTGTAAATCAAAAGATATAAAGGGGTTTCACTATAAACGCTCAGTTTACTACCATATATATAAATAACAATAAAGTATTTATAAAGAATTATGTAAATATGGTTGAAAACACATTGCAAAAATTCTCATGTTCATTAAGACATTTCTGTTCATCACTGAGTCCTAAAAATACGTTTATTGAGAAAAGAAACAGTTTTTCCAGAGACGAATGTCTTCAGACAGGAAGTAAAATGATAAGGATGCACTAGAATCCAGAAAAGGTGATGGACATAAATGACTAAATATGACATTTTTGGAAAGTAAAACATATTGTTTGTCCCGCTGACACTGGCTTTTGTATCTTATATGCATTTAAAAAAGATTCAAGGCCATCGATTATTATCGTGTAGTCATTTAAACTTGCACCTACACTGCTGCTGCTGACCACAGCCAAACCATACCAACAATAAAGAGAACTGCAAAGAGATAGAACACAAGTAAAGAAACACATTTACCATACAACAGAAAACTGGCTCACAACATAACAGAAATGTACCGATGGACACTAAAACCTGATGGGCAATGTTTAAAAACAAGAAGGAACATTTCTCGCTAATTTTCCAAGATCATTAATAAGTGATGGACTTTGTTTAGTTGTGTGTCTGGACGTGTTCATTAGTTTTAGGACCCTTGTCCTACTGTGAGACATGAGTTTCTTCCTGCAGGAGGAGTGTGTCTCTTTGAGACTGTCCTCCCATGGAAATTGACAGCATCACTTCTTGTTCAAATACCTAAATATGACCTGTGTTTATGTTCCTGACAGGCGACCTCTAAAGACCATGTGGGGCAAAGGTGGAAGTTGTGTGATGTTGTAGCACCGCAAACCGGATTGGGCAGAGGTTTCTGTGGATGGTTATGTCAACAATGCAAGTGATTTGAACATGGGAGACAGCTGCTTGTTTCCCACGGTCAGCATGACCACGATTGTTCCTGAACCACAACCGAAGCAAACCCTAAACCACAGAGGTGGCAGAAGAAACAACGGCGACAAACGAGCGATTTTGAAAATTCTCACCTGTGCTGACAAACAACAATGTTGTCTGTGTTGTCAAGTTGCTGCATGCGGAAATGTGTTTTATTGATCCCCGCCACACGTCTGTCTGTCTGTCTGTCCACAGTTAATCTTACACTACTGCTGGACCCATTAGCCAAATATTTTTTGTGCACATTTATGAATGTATGCCCAAGGACCTCTCCTGGTTTCGGTGATTCACACGTTTTGAAAAACCTATTTTATTGATGTTTAATAATGTCATTGACTAATGACTGCTCTTAACCGGCTGGTATGACTGATTCAGTAGCAAAAGGCATTAGAAACGTTTGGTCTCATTTTGAACCAGTGCATCTGCAGATTATTTTTATTCTCGTTATGTTACAATCCACTAAAGTAAGCACGATGTGAAATTAATAAAGCTACTTTTTTGTTATCTTCAGCGACATCTTGAGTGTAAGGGAGCCTGGAGGGACAATTTAGTGAAATGTAACTGTTTGAACTGTTTTCATGTGTTGTCAAAATGATGAGGAAAGACACAGAAGACAAAGGACACACTTTCAGGCGTATGCAGTATAATAAGTAAACAGAGAGAGAATGTTCCTTCATAAAAACAGATGCCATTAGCAAATATAGTCAAATTGAGCTGAATGTGTCCATTTTCATTCATTTCCATCCACATAGAGGACGGAGGGATTGAGGCAAAGGGAGATACTCTGCGTCCTTCGGAGAAGAGCAAAAAAACAAAACAGATGGATAACCTGGAACAAACCTTCCAATACACCTCACACTGTCATGGCTTTGAACTTCTCTTCTGGCTAATTCAATTATGAGAAGAGTCGTGGCCCGCTTGGAAGCTGCTGTTGACTTTGTGACGGCAGATTATTTCACCCTCTAACTCTCCCTCACGCTGCCTCACATCGCTCACTCGCTGCGTTCAGGGGTCGACTGCTTCGCTGCAGAAATGTTAATCACGGTGTCGTTTCCCAGAGGAACACAACCGGGCTTTTCCTCTGCTGACACAATTAATAGACAGACATATGGAGTCAATTTGGCAGTGGTCCCTCTGTGATACACACACACACACACACACACACACACACACACAGAGAGCAGGCGGCCCCTGGGAGCAGCTCAGCAGCTTTCACTTTAAATCAGCTCATTCACACTGAACCTGACTTCAATTAACTTTCACTTTCACCACGTACTGTTGTCTTCTTCATTAAACATAAGTCATTGTTTGCAGAGGCACTCCAGAACAATCGGATGTGATCTGTATTTGTTTGTTCACGGTCGAGAAATAAAGCTGTTTAGCAACGTGACACTGGTTAAGGTTTGGTTTGGCCCAAAAAAAGATTTGGCTTGGTTAAGGAAACAGAGCTTGGTCGTCATGGTTACGATAATAAAATACTTAACGTGCATTAACGCCAGCATTTCTCTCTGGTCTCCTGCTCTCTGTCATCACCGATACTCTACAGGTGTAGCTTTACTCAATGCAATATTATGACGTTATTCTTATTCAATTACAACTTACAAGTGCTACGACTTTATTCTGGACTTCTCAGAGAACACAGATGTGCGGGACATCTTTTGAATGTAACACTTATGTAACAGTGTGAAGTCGAGGTTTACTTTTGGTTTTGGACACAAACAGCGGTCTCCTGTGTAAGAGTGTTTGTTGGACCCCCCCCCCAACTCTTCCACCCACTCTCAGTGGACCTGCTCCCTTGTTATACTCGTCATTATACCACATATTGATATCCTACGTCACTTGCTCTGAACGAATGCAAAAATGAGGACATTCAACGTATCCGTGATTTGCAGAAAAGTACAACATCAACATTTTTTCTTGCCGACTGGGCTGGGAATAATTCAAGTATACACAATACTTAGAAAACACTGTCTGCTGCTCTTGTTACACCAACTAGTCTGCAGTCATGCCAGCTAGAAGCTCCCTCACATGCTGCACACACACATGCACAGACTGACGCACATCCAGAGAGACTGAGATGCTGAACAGAATGTCAGCACTGACTGAACCCACTTTCATTCCAATCAATTACTAATGTAACCTGTGCTTCACTCACTAATGATCTTAGCAAATGAATATTGGTGTTCACCTTCAGTTACACCTCAACAACCTCCTGCTGCTCCATTTTCACTATTTCAAATTAGAATTGATTAAAGTGGAGGTGATGTGATAATAGTCGAACATTTAACCCAATGCTGTAAAACGGGGCCAAAACTGTCAAGCAGCATCATCTATGAAGGCAGAGTAGAAGCAGTGGAGTGTGGGAGAGATGCAGGACAAAGAAACAAGCACACACACAGAGAGAGAAGTAATCCACACACCTTCACTGCAGACAGCATGGACCTCTTGTCCCGCAGTGAGAAAGAAGAGATCAGGTGGAGTTCATTGTCAGTTCAACTCAAAACGTTTTATACAGCCTAGATATTTTTGACTTAACTATTTATGATTCACAATGATATTCAAAGTTCCAATCAGTAACTGAATTTAAAGTTACTACGAGGAACTTTTATGGAGTCATTATTTTGACGGTCCCTGTGGATGAAGGCAGTAGTGTTTCCGAACACCAAATTCACTTTAGAAACCTTCTAATTTTGGGTGATGAACCTGATTCATTTGATCTGATTTTGTGTGATGGCACTGATGACGAGCATTAAGAATAACTACATAGAAATAGCCAATCTTCTCTCTGATGGTCTTGTTTACTGATGAAGCTCATATAGAGGCATCAGGATTCATTTGAGACGGTTTCATAACCAGTTAAAAGTTCCTCGCAGTAACTTTAAGATAAATCCACATGAGTTATTGATGGAAGCTCTGCGTGTCTCACCAGATCCAAATTTGAAATATGGGTCTGTTTTATGTCGGATTTGTGGAGGTTTGCTTTTATTTGGCCCCTGGGAGTAGTTTTCAGCTGGAATATTTAATGTGTATTGGTTGTTTGAATATGTAGGCCTATAGAATGAATGTATTATTAAAACAATTTCATATGAATATTCACAGCACCTATAGTTATAGATACAGTAACATCAAAAGCATAAAGAAAACCTTTTTGGTGTAACTCACTGTTTTGCATCATGGAAGCCACACCAGTCTCCCAGGTTGTTTGATTCCTGAAATCTGCACAGAGAGAGAAATGATATCAGACTGTTGACCACACACCTCTCTCCTTATAGTCCACACTGAATCAGAGTAAAGGAAGAGAACGCTTCCTCTTTAATCTCCACAGGTTGATTCTTGAAACACACAAAATTAAACCTCAGACACTGTCTGGACAGAATGGCCGAATGCCAAGCCGTCTTGTGATTGGTTCATATGCTAATGTGTGCTAATGTGTTAAAGTTATGAGCAGAGACTTAAGTCCCGCTCTGGGAGTCCAGCTCTCTCATGAGGCTAAAACGTTTCTACACACTGAAGATTGGAATCACATTTCTGTCTCTTATTGTACCGACATTTATATTCTTTCTCTTAGAGACATTAGTGTCATTAAAATACACGTTTCTGTTATCAGATCATTTGAAACGTATTTGTGATCCAACACAAAATACCGGAGATTTGTGGGATATCATTGTTAGGAGACAGGGCCGGCTTTTCAACATGAGAATATATCTGACAGGATTTAAGGGCCAGCTGTTGTGCTCTTGAAGAAATTAACAACGTATATTTCAAGGACATAAATTACAACAATTTCCAAATCGTTCTTAGATTATCTTTGGGGGCAAAAGTCAGAACACACCCAAAGGTTTTACCGAATATAATTCTAAGTCACTCCGAGCTGAATGTCGTAAACCGAGGCTGATTTTTGTTTTCCTGCAGGTGTGAAAGACGTCTACATACATCAGGAGGAGTCACACTGAGTCCTATAAAACACAGCCGACTTGTTCTGACTTCAAGAATGCTTCAGATTTTCTCTCAGTTATCACGGAGAGACGACATCTCACCCCATTATGTTGAGACAAACATTATTATCGCTGTAAAGGCCGAAGGAAGAATCCCATAGCCGAATGATGGAAGTGCAATGAAACACACATGAAGAAATACAAAAGATAAGACGGACAAATTAACCTAACCATGAAATTGTGAATTATTAGCGACTGCTTAGGCATTTCATCCAACAGTCAATCACATAGCGGACTCTATGTTTCTCTTGTATCTGATAGATCCACCCTTCACTTTATCATTAGTGGGATCATCACTGGGGGGAAATGTGCCTGGACAATAATCCAGCTAAATAATAATGGAATTAAGTAATAACTAATAAACCAACGTGTCACGGTAAAGGGCAATTGCACTATTGCATGTTTATTTTACTAATTTTGACTGTTTGTTGTAACAATTCTGAACAATTTGGATAAGCAAAAATGTTCCACATACATAAATAGGACATCACAGTCACTACCCTCTGATATTGAAATTGAATAATAGCATCCCATAATAATAATAATTTGTTTTAAATAATTTCAGAATGACTGATATTAACCGTTTGTAACCACTGAACCCAGTTCAGTTCCTGTCTCTCTCTATTATACAGACTAAATGCACATATAAAATGAATCATATTTGTTAATAAAAACATGCATGTCCATAAATATGTAACTGTAAAATACAAGTGCATTGTTATGAAAGGTTGGTCAGACTACCACGATGACCAGTTTAGCTATTTGTTGTCATTAAAGCCGCAGAAAGCACGTGACAGTCATTCTGCTGCATCCCAAAGCCCTTTTAGGTTGGCTTCAAAAAAGAAGCTCTCCAATAAAAGCTTCAAAGCAGCTACTTCTCTGAAGCTCTTGTTATTAACAACCTGCATAATGAACGTGAAGCGGCTCCACACACACACACACACACACACACACACACACACACACACACACACACACACACACACACACACACAGGCCGGCATAGGCACCTTGTCCCCGCTGTAACTCGGCGCCTTTCTCCCTGTGAAAGGAGACAAAGAGCCGGAGGAGCGGAGCCGCGGCTCTGCTCGGTAAATACCCGCCGGGCTTTGTGTGGCGACGGGGTTTTTGGTGTCGCTCCCTCGTTAGTTGCAGCTCGTTAAAAAAAACCGCGACACAAAACCGCGGCGGGGAGCCCAATTTGACCAGTACAGCTGACATAAAGGGGGTTCTGTTGAACACGCTGATGACAATATAAAAGTTTCATTCAGTCGCATTCAGCGCGCCGATGAGCAGAAAAGGACCGAAAGAGACGCGACGAGCTGCGGCCAACACTGCTGCTGATTTACCCAACTTTAAAAGCACGGAAGTTGTTCATAAAAACAAAAAGGAATAATAATAATAATAATAATACTAAATGATATTATTATTATTATGATTATTATAATCATAACAATGTTTTATTCCAACATTGTAATAATTGGATGCCTACCCACCGACAACAGGACACGGTAGAGGCCGAAGTAGAGGCCACATTAAGAGTAAAGGCCTGCATATGCATAGAAGAACACAGAGTCAACTAATATTTAACGGGGATTTGGAAAACACGACAATATCACCAGCTTTTTCAATACTTAATAAAACTTCACAAAACACATGATTCTATGTTCTCCTCGCCTTCAAAAGAAGAAGTGAGTTTGACATCTAGACCTTACAAAACAAATAATAAGTTATACAAATATTTTTAACGGGACAAATAAAGTCGTATTGAACTGAATATAAATGTTCTTTTAATCTCTTCTTTTACTGTGTTTTGTGTAATTGAAGCGCGTGTTTACATGGCGCTTTTATGCTTTGTGTCCGCTGTGTTTGCGTCAATAAGAGATGCACCAAACGAAGTTCCTGACAACTTACACTCGATCAGAAGAAATTGGCCTATTTTGGAAGATCAGTTTCTATTAAGAGAGTTTGTGTTGGAATAACATGCAATATTTTTAAGCTGTTTTAAAGCACGGTCACGTGATACAAAGTAGCAGGCAACAGATTACAAATTCTCCTCTAACTATGTATTTGATATCATTTAGTATTTTAGTGCCCATGGCTGAATACATTCTGTATTCAGCTTCTCAGGCTTTAAACCCTCAAACAGCTTACAATATCACATTTAAAAAGAAAAACAACTAAATGTTATTTATGTGTGATGACTTATTCAAATGTTCGATGGTGAGGCTGCTCTGCTATATTTATCTGCACTATAATATAATAAAATGTGTTGCGTCTCCATCGGAACATATGGAGGCAGCGCGCTCCCGTCCCTCACACACACACACACACACACACACACACACGTTCCAGATTCACATGTTGGATGAATTCACTTCCGACCTGATTAATCATGCAGTTAATTGAATTCGATTTCATTAAGACGTTAATTAACCGCTGATTTAATTAGATCAATTAAGACGCACTGTATCGTCTTGTATTTGGGATCCCCCCCACTCAAAAACAGCATATATTTTAGGCATATTACACTGATATTCATATTCATAACCTCTTTGACTATGATGAAGGATTGTTGATGTGATTTTCTGTATTTTCTTTCTGAGAGCTGTGATGTAAACATTCTCCATGAAGTACAACAGATGTTTAAACTGAGGAGGATGAACGGATACAGCGTTTATACTTTATTAAAGAAATACATATTCTTACATACGGTCCTTTCATTAGGTCACAATAAAACAAGATATGAAGCTCTTTACACGCTATAAATAAAAGATGACGGTGTCTTTATAAAGTTCTAAACCCCCCACCGTCCAGAAGAGTTTAAGAAGAGCGTCCGCTTTGACGAGTATCGACTGATTTCATGGCGATGTGGAAAATGTTCATTTCATTTATTCACCAGGGACAGTTCACATGAATCAATGTATATGTGCCAGAGTTTCGTCTGTAGTCTCTGGGCAGGTTATTACAATTTAGTGGCCTAATAGAACAATTTAACATTAAACACCAGAGTACAACATTGTAATGTAATTAGTGTTTTCTCTTAAATGTGAAGTCATGTGCATATGTTGTCTAGTACAGTAAATGAGGGCGGAGATGCGTGAGATAAAGTCAAGATAGATGACAGAAATGGTTAAAGGTGAAATACATATCGGAAAATATGAGATCGATGGGGTTCAATAAAATATACAAACGTGCTGTAACCCAACAGTTTATTAACAAATTGTTAAAAAATAATTTCTGGACTCAGAACCATGACACGGGATAAATACGCCGTATTGAAGTATTTAGTATTTAGGAGGGAAATTAACAACGACTTAAAACAGCTCACATGTACACGCACGCGCGTACAGTCTGCTCTCCAGAGTACGCTTCGCTTCCAACATGGAGTTGGACTCACGCTGTCATACTAGACAATCTGAGTTTATGATTAATCCGCATCGCACGCTGATGGAGGAGCGGGCGGCAGCACCACGAGCCCTCAGCACGAGCGTCAAAGCGGCAGTGAGTTTTGTCGTTTTGTTGTGTTGATGTTACGTCCGTGTGAGTCCGCGCGATGTGGGGGATTAACCCCGAACCGAGCGCTGCAGTCCGGCCTGGAGCAGGACGCAGTTCGGCTTCAACAGAACGAGCCTCGTTATCTTTAGGTTCAGGAGAGACACTGGACCACGCATGTTGAGTAGCTTGTCATGAATGAACGGTTTCTTTTAATTAAAGGTGGAACACGTGATTCAATATCAACTCTTTCAACACAAGCATCTGTTGATTTTACACTTTGACTTGAAAATCCAGATTTGGGGATAAATCAATAATGCAGCTGATTAATTATAAACTTGTTCTACTTTCTCCCTCTTTGTGTATTTGGATGGTTGATTCACAAAACATTTATTTTGCCACCAAAGAGGCAGAGGGAGTGATCGGAAGACTATCTTTCTTCTCTAAAACACTTATCTCTTCCTTCTTTGCTCCTCTTTTCCTGTTGACCTGCAGAAATCACCAGTTATAATATTTCCCTTTCTAAACTGTTCTTTCTTTTTTCCCTTCTTTCTTTTGTTCTTTCTAAACGTCAGACAACAAACATTAATGTCTGCTTTCTTTCTCAGCCAGGTTCCAAATTCATTCTGCTATATTAAACTTTTTAATGTCCATCCTCAGACTGATGGAGAGAGAGAGAGAGAGAGCAAGAGAGAGAGAGAGCGAGAGAGAGAGAGAGAGAGAAGGATGAGATGGATAGAGGGGGAGAGAGAGAGTGGGAGAGAGAGAACAGAGAGAGCAAGCTTACCTTTCTGTGGCATGCTGTAGAGAAGTAAAGTTTTGGTTCGTTTAGTTTTCCAACAGCTCCTTTCTTCTATTCTTTCCTCCAATTAGTTTCTCCTTGACTGAGGAGACAAGTGCAGAGAGAGACAGAGCTGCTCCTCTGAGGAGGAGGGAGGAGAGCGAGAGGGAGGGCGAGCGAGTGGGAGGGAGGGTGAGCGAGTGGGAGGGCTGAGAGACTGCCTCAGAAAAAGAGGATGGGGAGAGAGAGAGAGAGAAAGTGGAGGGGATGAAGGGTTTGAGCTAGAGTGGTGAGAGCTGAGAGTTTGTTCATGAGAGAGAGAGAGAGAGAGAGAGAGAGAGAGAGAGTGAGTGAGTTCATGAGAGAGAGAGAGAGAGAGAGAGAGTTTGTGTTTGGTCATGCGAGAGAGAGACAAAGAGAGAGAGAGACAGAGAGCGAGAGAGAGAGAGAGAGTTTGTTCATGAGAGAGAGAGACAAAGAGAGAGAGAGAGAGAGAGAGAGAGAGAGGGAGATGGGGGTGACTCCTGTGATCACTCTCCCACACTTGATCCCTCGCTCTGCTTCAGTACAGTTCACCGTACTTTACTGCCATATTAGCAAATACTCAGGATAAGACTAAATGGATACAATTCAAGTAAGAGAATTATAGATATAGTTGATCACTTTTGTCAAAATCACCTTTTGTTATATATGCTGTATATATGCTATGTTATATTTATCCTGACAGAAGCACATAAAAACTAGAAAAATCAGGTTCCTCTTCCTCGTTTTAGTTCTCCTAAATGCATTTACAAGATTCTACCACGTCAAAAACAACCAATCAGAGCAACCGCAGAGCAAGTGACACAAAGAGACACAAAGCAACCACCAATGGACTCAAACCGACTAAAATGAGATACAAATGAAATACAAAGAGACTCAAAATAACAACAAAGAGACTCAAAGTGACCACAAAAAGACTGAACAACTCTAAAGTCTCTGCGTCCTGCTTCCTTGTAGTAGATGTCTTTACACATTGTCTCATAATCTGCCCATGAGTATGGTTCAAACAATCTGAGTTGTACAACGAGGACCAGTGGACAAAAGGTTTCAACCCGTCCTGAATGCTCACACAGTCTGATCCCTCTCCAATAAAATGTAGCGTGTCTTTGCAGTCATGACATCATACATTGTACAAACGAATAGTATAGCATGCAAACTTCCCCTCTACTCAAAAACATTCATTCCAACATTATTACATTCCAGTTGCGGCAACTGACTACTCAGTCCAACTGATTGCCTTAAACATTTGAAGTTGCTTTAACACAATTTAAACACACATCTTAACAGATATTTAGTTTAATTCTGAACGCTCCTAACGGACTACGTAACAATTTAATGTTCAAATCTTCACAACTCTAAAGAGAGATTAATCTTCGCCACTTACTTTGTTTTTCTACGTTTTCAGAAAGAAAAAACATCAGAAGTCAGTCAGATTGAAATAAAACAGCTCCAATGGGACTCTGAAGTATAGAATCCTTCTATGACATTTCACACCAGCTTCCCTTTTTCATGGACACTGCTGACAGAGTCAACCAACGTCATCAGACACGTTGAAGCGCATTTGTCGTTACCATTTACTTACTAACACATTACAATGCAACATAATAACTGCTTACTGTATTGTGAAGCTACCTGCTGGTTCAAGTTCCAAGAAACATCAAATCTTCCATATATGTGTGCACCTTTTTGTGGTTTGTGACCTAAACTATCACGCACCATTTTCATTCAAAATGCTGCTGTAATTGCCTATCGAACTAAAGTAAGACACTTGGCAGATTTGATCAGCTCAACTATATGGTTTATTATTGTTAAATTGTCTCCTCTCCCAATGGGTTATTTAAGGTAACAGTTCACACTTCTACGTATCTGATTTAAAACTATGACGATAAGAATCGTAAAATTAATAAAGATCCATGTTGAGCTGTTTAAAGACACAAAATTCTGAGCTGGAAACTGCTGAGGGGCCACATTTCACTGTATGATGATGATGATCATTGACAAAAAAACAATTGACAGCTTTCCTCCAGCTCGTTTTTCAAGGCTGGCAACTCTCCCACTGAGATTCAAGAGGACGATCTGGAGAATCTGTAGGATTAGCTCGCCCCACTCCGTGATCAACATACAATGTTAGCAAGTGCATTTCTGCTATACTGCTCTGCCATCTCAAGCCATATATTGTTCTTTATTTGGTTGTTGAGGTAGTTGTTGCGGTATTTGACGAACATTATTGGGTGTGAGAAGGGGACGGCCCATTGTTCCCAAAAAACATTAATCCGAAATACCAATAGTCCAAAAATAGTCAATTTGGACTGAAAAGATCCATTTGTCCAACAGCATGTTATCCCGAAATCAAATACACATTCTCTGAGCAACAAACAAAATCTGTGGAACATTGGATTTCATGAAGCAACTTGAAAATTTGTTTCCTTCGGTTAGCTCACCTGGTAGAGCGCATACCATTAAAGGCCTTATATACTAGTGGTGTGGTAAACATCAGAAATGCTCACCTGGGTTATCATATATTTGTCTCTGGCTTTTCTTGTTGCATTTGTCAAGGTTGCAAGGAGTAAGAAAGTTTGCTGCCTTGGCTCATTCTCAGGCTGTTCTCGTCCAGCATTTGTAGCTATGCCTATGAAAAATAAATGCGCTGTAATTTGTAGATATCCCACGAAATCAAATCGTATGTTATCCAAGTAATCCTGAAATAGACTGCAAAAGCACACATGGCTAGCAGGAGAGGCGGTGCATGGGTCAAACAAAAACCATCTGTCACACATTTGTCATGTAGTTTGCGTACTTCTGTAACGGGACGTTTGTAGTTATTCTAACCCAAACTACGATCTTTTCCTAAAACTAACTAAATCATTTCCTGTGAATACGGACGTTTGCTTTGAAAAGGCTGTATGCATGTAACTAGCAGAAATGTACACGTGTTGCTGGATGTTTCGTGCTACAGAGCCTCTGTGTTGTTGTTTCATAAATCAAGGTGCACAACTTGATTGGTTGATGCCTCAATCAGCTGTGCGAGAGCTCAGGAGAATCAACCCTGTTATGGTAAAAGAGTAAGCAGCTTTTTAACCGCATAACCTTTGAATTCTGTGTGAAAGTCTTCATGACCAAAATAACAGTTTCTGAAAGAGACATTAATGTGCAAATTGATCGCATGAAAAAAAAAAGCAGCCGGTTGGAGTCCGGTCCACGGCCATTTTCTGTGCAGCATCCCCACTCTGTCCTCTCTCCTGTCTCCTCCATCACTAGCAATATAAAGCAGAAATGCAAATAGAAGAATTGAAAATAAATAATAATAAGTAAATCAATACTTGTTGATATATAAAGAGTGTTCACGTTTTTTGTAAGACATTTAATAACAATACAAAGTGTATCTTTTGATTCTTGGTACTACACCTTTGTGTTAATTGTGTAAATAATAAAAAAAATAAAACTTGATGAGTCTAAAATCTTGTCTTGTAATGAGCTAAAAAAAGAAAATGAAAAATAGAACAAATGTATTTTAATTGCATGTACTGCGTAGTATTTAAACTGAGTAACACAGTGAGTTACTGTTACAATGTGTGGCTCAGGGAACTTCACACAAATAGATATCAAGCTTTTTGATTCATCGATTAAAGAACTCCTTGTCGACACGCTCTACTTTTTAACTTCACATCAGAATCATTTGCACTATTTAACTCACTTTCAGTTGAAATAAAAGGTTTCCATCTCCTCTCTATATATAGCTGACAGAATAATAATACCTACTGCCTGTTCATGTTCATACTAATCACATATTTCACCTTGATGTTTCATGACAACACAGTGAGCCCTAGAAAGTCTTTATGTGATATTTATACATAGCACCCTTTTGCTCAAGTCTTTGCTCTCAATCAGGAACAGAAAGTGTTTTAACCCACTTTTTTATCGTGTTACGACATTTGAAAATTGTAATATTTTACTTCAGTCAGCCTGTTCACAAATCATTGGACTTGGAAAACAAGCAAGATGTCCTCACAAGACAAACAACAACATTGGTTTCCATTGCTTCCCAGAGTACGTTTTTTTAACCAACATAATGTTGCTATGGAAGGCCAAAATGTTCACTGGCGTTGCGTGTCATCATTTCTTTCATCATTTCTTTAAAAAACATGATGACAGGCAACGCCAGTGAACATTTCTTTCTACAGCTTTCATTTTTGCAGCACAATTTCAGCTCGAAGCAACTACAGCGTTGACACAAATGTATAAGGAGATATTTGTTCCTGCAGCACTTGGTTACAGGTGGAGACAAATGGTGGTCTTGGTCTAATATTGAAAAAGTAATTGTTGACTTAAAGAACTGCTTTGCTTTATCTAACATTTGACTGAAACAAGCATCCATCCCTTGGGTAGGGTAGGGCTGTTATTGTAAAAGGGGAGATCAGAAGAAGTGGATCTGGTCAGGTTGAAAGAAGTCATAAAATTGGTTGGTTCACACCACGGTGCCTCCATGTTATTGTACAATTTAGTTTACTTTTGAATATGTCCAAAATGCACATCATCACATCATGATTGGTTGATGCCTTTGTTCACGGTGCGAAAGCTCAGAAAAATCAACCTTGTTTGGAAAAAACTATTGCATTGCTTTTTAGCTGAGCAATATTCGCATTCTGAGTGATAGCATTCATGACAAAAACAAGAGTTTGAGAAAACATAACGACGTGTGAATTAATAATGTGGAAAAAGTGCCCCCACTCTGTAAAGGCTTTATGGATATTTTCAGGATAAGCTCTCCAAAGTTCCACTCAACTCCCCAAAATGTTACAACCAAACGTATGATTTTGCCTCGCTCTCTGGAACAAAAGCTACAAAGTTTTTTTATGTTCTGACGCCACTATCGACAGGACGACATATCTATGAAGTCGTTTTGCGTGTAATCGCTTGATTTATTTGCTTGGCGTGTCATTTGGTGCTGCATTGGGACGGGTCAAACAAACACATGCCTCTCACCGCTTTGTGTCCCGTGTGAAACCGAATGTCCACCATTGACTTATTGATGTTGACCACTTAACTTACGTACGTAACTTAATACACAAAACATTTATACTTCTTTTATCCCAAACCAGGATTTTTCCCTGAACACAACCAAGTGGTTTTGTTTGAATACACGTTAACCATGTGTTTGAATCTGTGACTTCCTGTATGTGACGAGTTGGGATTGAGAACGGTGTTAAATGATACACGAAAAGCTTAAAATGTGTAGACAGGACACGCAAAATGTCCTTTAACTGCCGTGCTGTTCATCCGCCATTCCATGAGATCACGCTGAACATAGATCTATTTTATGATTTTGTGACAATACAATGGCTCAGGTTTAGTTAGATTTAGTCACCAAATGGCATGGTTTGGGTTGAAATAGCATTTTGCTCTTCCCTGACTTGATACGGCCACTAGAGGGTTTTGTCGTTTCGTTGCACTTGCTGAAGCGACTGATTCATTCTGTCATTCTTCTTGAGGGGACCGTCTCAGTGCTCCTCATTTTACACAGCATTTGCATATGCCACGGGTCGGCCCTGCAGTTAATTTAATTCAGAGCAGCAGTTAAAAGCATTACTGTAATTGGCAGTTGTGAGTGTGTTATATTTTAGCCAGTTCATGTCAGCCACATATTTCAGATGTGGTCTCCTTACGGCCGTCTGTCTCTGCAGTGAATGAGAATGAAGCAGTGTAGGCTAATGTATGATCAGATGCAGCTGACCTGTACATTAAACTCTGTCCTGTGCTCTCTATTAGCCTTATTAATGTTTCTAAATTCACGTCTGTAACAGGGCGATATCTCTCCATCCCCTGCTCCATCCCTCCCTCCTCACTCGCCACCCTTCCTCTGTCCATCCATCTTTGCTTTGTACCTGTAATGCAGTAGTATCTCTCCATCCCTTATTCCTGCTACCAAGCACATACTGTACAGTATGTTTGTAAAATGGAACTGAAAGATATAAAAAGTCTGCTTTTTCGTTTTTATGTGTTGCTTTGTTGGTTAATTCTATTCGTCTGGAACATGATTTGATGGAAAATACAACAAAAACATATGAGGTCAGCTAGGGATGACTTTAAATTGATATTTAATGAAAATGGTTATTGTAACAATCAGCCTATAATACAATTAACTTAACATAAAATATAAAAAAACAACAACATGCATACTTCTTGTAAAAGAGACAATTACAAGAGTTTAAACCAACCTCAAATTGAATCAACCAATGAATTAGCAGTGTTGTTCAGTAACTTGACAAGTAACACATGATTTTACTAAATCATTTCATCATTTCAAGTATTACAGCATAGGATTAAGTTATTGCAGTTTATATAAAAAAGAGACTCCAGAATTTTACTACAAACATTATGGACAGGCGATGTATTATCAATCAAAAGGTTTATTTGTATAGCACAATTATTATATATAATATATAATAATATAATATGTATATACATATTTATAATAAAAAGTAATTAAAATACACTTTAAAGCGAGAATAGATAATAAAACAATCTAAAATAAAATAATACAGGTATAAAATACAAGAATGAAAGCAACATTGCTATGATTTAATGTAGAAAACGCAGCTTGGTTGGAGCTCCGTGGCGTTTGACACCAACACTAATTTAAAGCGTATGAAACGCACACAAGCAGGATTACGGGCAGAGCGTCTGACATGTAAAGTGCAAGCTAGTCCACTTTTGGGGGGAGGAAGAGGAAGAGGAGGTGGATGGTCAATCAAACACAAGATCTTCAAACAGGAAACCGCTGCTTGCTGTTCGTGTCCCATGTGAAAGTGAAAGTAAAGTTCGCATTTTGTCACATCAGTTGTTCGTCATGTCACGCTCAGTAGCGTCATGAGTTATTAGTCAGTCGAGTTAACGTCAACCAAGCTCTTTTATTAAACCTAACTTGCTGTGAAGACAGAAGTTTAACAAGCGTATATTGACACACCGACACGTACAAAACAGTCGCTAGCAGGTTTGTAGAACATCATAGCTGGAAGCTTCATGCCACTGACCAGGCTGTGTTATTAATGTGTTGGGCAGGAAGCCAGTGTGAAGACATCAGAACTGTAGTGATGTGATCCACTTTGTCTTAGTGAAGACTTGATTGTTTCATCGATTTCTTAGGGACACCTGTAAAGAGTTACAGTTGTCAAGTCTGCTGCAGATAAATGCATGGACACGTTTTTTCCAAATCCTGCAGATACAAGTCCCTTAATCTCTTTTTAATAATGAAGGTGATAATATGCTGTTAATGCTGTTGAAATTCAGGTCTAAGTCTTGAAGATCTCTGGCTTGAGCTGTGTTTTTTAACATTGCTGATTGAAGCTGAGCTCTGACTTTTAATAGTTCCTCCTCGGCTACAAAAACAACTACCACATTTTTGTTTTTATTTAATTAAAGAACATTATGGCGCATCTACTCGTTGATTTGTTCAATGCATTTACTAAGTGCATGTATTGGACCATAGTCCCTAGTGAAAGCATGTCGATATCAAACAGAAGAGGCCCCAGAATGAAGCCTTGGGGAACACAGCAAGTCATATTTGACCACCCAGATATGAAATTACCTGTGGTCACAAATTAGCCCTCATTCTGTAAGTAGGATACAAAACTGGTTTAGTACTGTGCCAGAAAGTCCAACCCAGTTTTCTGGGTGGGTCCAGTAACATGTTGTTTGAATGTGTCAAATGCAGCAATGAGATCTGAAGTTGCTCCCCGGGTGCTTCACAGCAATCTAATGCTACTCATGCTTAGGAGGGGTTAAATGCAGAGGTCAAATGTTATGTTTGTACTTTACCAGTTTTTATTATATTTGTGTCATTATAGTATTAGCAGTTATTACATACTGTAGCCTATGTTTCTACATTTAATTTTAAATATATTCAGTAAGTTCAAACTCAACACGGAACAAAAGAACGACGAAGGAGAAGCATTTGAATGGTTTCCTGAACAAGGTAGGATTTTTTTATAAAATAGTAACTATCAGCAGAGCGGTCCGTATGACGTCACTGTGGACATGGACATTATACTAAGTCTACAAGTCGTCCAATTCACCTTCAATGTTTTTTCTACCAATACCTTTCGGGGCCAGCAGTTATTTGTCCAAGCCGGTCACATCCCGCAGCTATTTTTCCAGACTGACATTATTTGAATGTCGTCTTTTATATGACAATTTATCAATTTATCAACACGCATCAACAACATCACAGCAATGAGTGCTTGTAGCAACAGAAAAGATCTAAGTACCACCTAACTGTCTCATGACTTGTGAAAAAACCCAGCATCACTGTCATCAGGGAGCAGATCAGTAGTCCTGCAATTACAGCTGCTGTCAGAGGTCTGCTTCATCTCTGCAAATGAAGAGGAGATTAATTCACTAGCACTTTCTGATGGACAGCAGCTGAAAGAAAAGATACAGCAACCGCTTGACCCTGGCTGACAGAAACACATGTCAACACTCTGCTCTCTGTCCTCCATCCCCTTCTACCCCCCCGCCCCACCTCCCTTTCCATCACTCTCTCCTCTTTGTCCTCCTCCCTCTGTCATCTCTGCAGCGAACACCTCCGCCCCCTTCCAACTTTTCCTCCGATTCTACCTTCCTCCACCTCCATGTCCTCCCCGTCCTCCTCCTCATGTCTCAGATGCTGCGTTTCTGTCAGATGCTGACAGCTAACAAGTAATTACAGGTAATCATCTAAATGGACAGTAATTATTTCAAGGAGGGAGGGGCTGGAGTTTGTCTTTACAATATTGTGAGTTGGAGCCTAGCCCTTGACTTGCTTTTGTAAGTCCTTAACCCAGCAGCAGCGCACAGACACACACACAGACACACACACACACACACACACACAGACACACACACACACACAGACACAACCCCCCCCCCCCACACACACACACACACCACACACACTGTTTGATTGTGTCACTCTCATTTCTTTCACTTTCGTTCATTCACTGGTTGTTGTGCTGTACCACGGAAGATAAGTTCTTGCAATATTCAGATGAGAGATGGAGACTCTTGTTAAAGATGGTCTCTGGTGTGGTTGAATGTCTTCCTTGATCTTTTCTCCGGACTCCTGGTCAATGACCTTTGACCTCTTCTTGTCTATACAGCAAGGTTTTGGTCAAAGAGTGGTTTGGCTGTTCATTCAGTCTTTTTTGTCCAGACCCCTTGTTTTTTCACTGATGGACTGTTCCCCACCAACCCGTCACTCTCACGACTGCACCTTTTACCGGCGGTAGGAGATGCAGCGGGCATTCAACTCACTTTAATGTCGACCCAATCGCATCATTATTAGAAGGTTTGAGCAGCTGACATTGTGTAAAGACCGAGAAGGGCTGGTGAGAGGCAGCGACTTTCACTTCACTTACTTTTGTTACGTAACTTCCATACTGTACGAATGCCAGTTACCAAACAAGTGAACTTACTAATTTTAACCCCAACCATGATCTTCTTCTGAGCTGAACCAAGTCATTTTGCTGGATCACAAACCTAAAAACTAAGTAAGCCGACGTGTGAGAACTTTGGACATGGCGAGATGGTACAAACTTATCTTGGGTCATAGTTTGCAACAAAATGCTAGTTTTTCTGCCTTTAATGTTTACGTTTGACATTAATGGCTCTGTGCAAAAATGATCAGTACTGCCAGGGTCGAGAAAGGAATATATTTTATTATGATCACTTTTGCTGCTTTTGATTTGGACAGGAACAATGGACAGTTCGCAGTCATTCTTAACGACCCCAGTATGGCTACACGATTGGTAGTTTACAGGTTGACTGCTTGTGGCTCCATCTGCTGGACATTGCTGTATCCCCGGGCTTTTCATTTCCTCTTGTACTGTATATGAAGAACTCCTGGGTGTGGTTTTTTACACTCGTCAGGAGCCTTTTGCAATCTTTGCTCATGTGTCCTTCTGTGAGACTACGAAAATACATTCCATTTGTTCTCAAATGTCTATCTCGGTTACACTTGTCTTTGCAAAGTAACGTTTGTCATTCAGTCATGCCAGGACACATTAACTGTGGAACACATATGGATCCAATCAGACAGATCACATGCCAAGTTGGGTTCAGGAAATGAAATGTGTTTAACACAAAATTAGATCATAAAACAACATGTCTACTGATGCTGTGGAGGAAGAGTGAGCAGCAAAAATTACTTTTATTATGAGGAAATTATAGGAAATGAAATGTATTTATCTATCGTTTTTACCGTCGCTACTTTGACTACGAAATAAATCCGATCACTATCCAATCAAGGTGGCATTGAGGTGTGGACACACGTATGTGGACACAGCTCCAATGTGGTGCATCTCATCACAATAGTTACTTTGAAAAGACAAGTGTAACAACTTTCTTTGTTTGACCTTCTTGAAGTGAAGACATAAAGCGAGTGTGTGCTCATCACTGGAGAACGTACAGCTGGTTGAGCTGATGGCCGGGTCGATGCTCATGGTTAAACTTCCAGTCCATTTGAGGGTGGACTGAGCTTTCAATGTATCCTTTCCTTTGACTTAATTTCTATCTTGGAGATTTACAAAGATGGGTCAAAGTGAATTTGAACTTGCTCTTCTCCAACATCCCAGTTGCAACTATCCAAGTTAATTTCAACAGAAAGACAATATTTAGAGCTGCAGAGCTGTCGTCACATAACCCAGCCCCTATTTTAATATTTATTATTCCTACATAATGTGCTGTCCAGGGTTTATGTCATACAGTCAGAAAAATATATAGTCATATTAATATTCATCAAGATCTATGAAATATGAGCCTAATCAAATCAGACTGACCCGGAAAAGTAATTTGATTATTGGTGACCCGTCTTTAAAAATGTAGACAGCCATGCAATCACCCAGTCAATTGCTAATATCATTTATGTGATATTAGTGTTGTTAATCCCTCTTGAGTGAAAACAGGATCAAATTGGCGTATTAAACCCAGTCCGTATGAATATGAGGAGAAGTCACTTGAGGTCACATTGGACCATTAACGTAAATTGGTTACTGGTGTGGTCAGCTGAAGACATTGTAGTTTTGGATTTATATATCATCATTTAGAAAATGAATGCCATTCATAAAAATAACTCAAATCATCACAACAGACAGGGCTTCTATAATTGAATCACCCATGTTAGATACATTTTAATGCAGTCAAGGTTGGCCTTTATTTTTCTGCGGGTGGGGAAATACAGTCATGTTCATGTTTTACCATGAGTGTGACTTTACTGGTTACAGTGTTCACCCATGCACAGTGATTTAGTGATTATAGACAAAACGTATATCTAAACCAACTTTATTTTGAGTGAATGCACCTGAGATGCCCTACTCCCTTACTGTACAGAAAAACAGTGCACACAACTGCAGTAAGTACAGTAACCTATGAGTATTGGTACTCGGGACATTTTTAGTATTGACCGAACCCAGAACCAAGAACTATCTAGAAAAGAAAATGTTTTTTCTTGCAGCTGATCACCTCAAACGTTTTTCAATTTAATGTGACGTGTGAATGGCCCACTGCACACGGATCTCAACATGGAGATGGCTGAGCAAGTGGGCGGCGGTGAGCAGTTTAGGGTACTAACAGTGCGAACAGCGCTAAGAATGACAATAGTGCTAACATGTTAACCTGAGGGGGAACCAGAGGGTTGGCAACGGCTGACATACTGATTACTAGTTCCGTTAACCTTTAGCCAAACACACCGCCCCAAAACACTAAATGTGAGCAATGTGTTCTTCCACACTGAGTTTCTGGGTGCAGAGTAGTGGCTTGGGCTTGGTGATGCATTTGTTATCATTAGCCATTAAGAGTAGTGATTGAGGAGTCAGCAGGAAGTTAATGGCACAGTAAAACATGCAACAAAAGGTGTTTTGAGAAAGTGTGAGTCACCGCAACCACGAGAGGTCCTTGAGCATGAAACTGGCCACCCAAAATATTATTAATATAGATTATTAAACAGCTGTGGACAGACACAGAAGTTCACACTCACTCACAGACACACACACACACGTGAGTGATCCCATGACTCTCCTGTACAATTTATAACAATACAAGCTTAAAACAAGGCACTTTAATGAAGGAAAAAAGAGTAGAATAGAGTAGAATTCATTCAAATCAAAGTACAATAAAAACAAATACAATATAACGAATAAATAAAAGTGTGATTTGATATGATAAAAAGTGTATATATATATACACATGTGTATATATATATATATATTCATCTGGTTATTTGCTGTTCCGTCTTACTGAAAAGCAGCTGCAGAGTGAGGGGCCATCTTCATCCATTTCCTTCTTTCGTGGTCTGTGCCGTCGTACCGTTGACACTGAGAGAGACATCATTCATCTACGGAGCTGTGACATCTACTGTCTCAGTGTGATGGGTGATCTCTCTCCTCGCTCTAATGACTATTATCTTTAATTCGCAGAGTCTCAATTAACGGCTTACTGCAGGTCAGTGATTAACAATTAGCTGATAAAGACCCTGACACGCTAACAGGACCAAAGAAGGGGGCTTAGGGGCCACGTCACAGAAAATGTTCCAATTGATGGGGGGTTTTTCTTCTTTTTTAAATGCAGATGTTTACAGCGAGAGGGTTAAAAAACATTTGATATGCATGAAATTTTAAGGAATATTTTTATAGTCTTTCATAGTTTACTGCTGTGTGTGTATAGCATGATGAAGGTGCCAAATCCTCCAACAATCATTTTAACAGGCCTAACATATAAGAATACCTTCCTGTCTGTAGTAAAATATTTATTATATTTATTATCTGTTAATTCTAATGAGCATATATTCCGCTCTGTTTTGCGTCAGGCCGAACGACGCCCCTCAGCTCTGGTATAATCACAGCATACCACGGCCTAGCACAGCTAGTGCTTTTGTAAAAACGATCATCAAGAATAGCAATACAAAAGTTAAAGACACATTCCAATTCAAATACTTTTTAATTAACAAATAATAAAGTTCACAATAAAATAGGCCCTGCTGTGCTGCCTACCGAGGCGCTTGCTATGGAATGGCGGTTGCTATGGAATATACTGTACACTAGTAGCCAGTATATTTCTTTTTTTCATCACTAGTGATTGATTTAATTATTTGGGTCTTTATTTACATTTTTTGAATGTTGCCATTTATTGTGCAACTTTTAGGAACTGCCCAGTGTCAGTAGGATGACTATGATAACTGCTTGTATAGGCTTGACTAGGATGGTGTTCCACTTCTCCAGTCCCTGAGTTTCGGTTGCCAATAGAAAGAGGTTTGACACTTGTGGCAAATTGGTGTGAAGGGTTAATGACTGTATACTCACCCACAAGCCTGTAAGAAGTCAGATACCTTCCATAGTCCTATTGCTGAGATGCACATGAGAATTGCTGTAATCTTTGTTGATCTGTTTAAGAAACCGATTTCATATAACAGTAATTTGGCCTTAAAAGAAAAGCTTGTTATATCTGTCTTCACAGTACACTTGTAAAACTATTTGAGTTAAAGGGGGCAGATGGGCTTTTTACAATAACTTTAATCATGAATTCCTGCATTCTACTACAATGAATAACAAGGAGGATTCAAATATGGAGTACCCTGGACAGCTCCCACAAGCATAGCCGTCGTAGGTTTAACACCGGTTGGGACACTTTATATTGTTAAAAAGCTCCAACACAGTACAATTAACTCACACAAAATATTTACTGATGAAAATCAACATAATTTCCAGGAGACAGGGTTGACCAATATTTCCAACATATTAAAGGTTAATCATAATTATTATTATTAATTATATGTTGAAAATAGTTTTTTATTATGTTTTCCTTGACAAAGATCCTATGGTGGCTCAAACATCATGAGTTACAACCAGTGAGGGTTTGGTACAACAGCAAAGCATGGCAAGCAAATTTGTAAAAGGGCTGTTGAGTAACGTTAAGCAGATAACACAGGATGGGGAGATTTGGAGACTCAGTCTGACCTGGATTCTAGTTCAAAGACTTGAGACTTGATCTTGACTCTAGATCAAAGACTTGAGACTTGACTTGGACTCTAGTTCAAAGACTTGAGACTTGACTTGGACTCTAGCTCAAAGACTTGAGACTTGACTTGGATTCTAGCTCAAAGACTTGAGACTTGATCTTGACTCTAGATCAAAGACTTGAGACTTGACTTGGACTCTAGTTCAAAGACTTGAGACTTGACTTGGACTCTAGTTCAAAGACTTGACCTTGACTCTAGCTCAAAGACTTGAGACTTGACTTGGACTCTAGTTCAAAGACTTGAGACTTGACTTGGACTCTAGCTCAAAGACTTGAGAATTGACTTGGTCTCTAGTTCAATGACTTGAGACTTGACTTGGATTCTAGCTCACTTGACCTTGACTCTAGCTCAAAGACTTGAGAATTGACTTGGTCTCTAGTTCAATGACTTGAGACTTGACTTGGATTCTAGCTCACTTGACTTGGACTCTAGCTCAAAGATTTGAGACTTGACTTGGACTCTAGTTCAAAGACTTGAGACTTGACTTGGACTCTAGTTCAAAGACTTGAGACTTGACTCTAGCTCAAAGACTTGAGACTTGACTTGGACTCTAGTTCAAAGACTTGAGACTTGACTTGGACTCTAGCTCAAAGACTTGAGACTTGACTTGGTCTCTAGTTCAATGACTTGAGACTTGACTTGGATTCTAGCTCACTTGACTTGGATTCTAGCTCAAAGACTTGAGACTTGACTTGGTCTCTAGTTCAATGACTTGAGACTTGACTTGGATTCTAGCTCACTTGACTTGGACTCTAGCTCAAAGATTTGAGACTTGACTTGGACTCTAGTTCAAAGACTTGAGACTTGATCTTGACTCTAGCTCAAAGACTTGAGACTTGACTTGGACTCTAGTTCAAAGACTTGAGACTTGACTTGGACTCTAGTTCAAAGACTTGAGACTTGATCTTGACTCTAGCTCAAAGACTTGAGACTTGACTTGGACTCTAGTTCAAAGACTTGAGAGTTGACTTAGATTCTAGCTCACTTGACTTGAACTCTAGCTCAAAGATTTGAGACTTGACTTGGACTCTAGTTCAAAGACTTGAGACTTGACTTGGACTCTAGTTCAAAGACTTGAGACTTGACTTAGATTCTAGCTCACTTGACTTGAACTCTAGCTCAAAGATTTGAGACTTGACTTGGACTCTAGTTCAAAGACTTGAGACTTGACTTGGACTCTAGCTCAAAGATTTGAGACTTGACTTGGACTCTAACTCAAAGACTTGAGACTTTACTTGGACTCTAGTTCAAAGACTTGAGACTTGACCTTGACTCTAGCTCAAAGACTTGAGACTTGACTTGGACTCTAACTCAAAGACTTGAGACTTTATTTGGACTCTAGTTCAATGACTTGAGACTTGACCTTGACTCTAGCTCAAAGACTTGAGACTTGACTTGGACTCTAACTCAAAGACTTGAGACTTTATTTGGACTCTAGTTCAATGACTTGAGACTTGACCTTGACTCTAGCTCAAAGACTTGAGACTTGACTTGGTCTCTAGTTCAATGACTTGAGACTTGACTTGGATTCTAGCTCACTTGACTTAGACTCTAGCTCAAAGATTTGAGACTTGACTTGGACTCTAGTTCAAAGACTTGAGACTTGACTTGGACTCTAGTTCAAAGACTTGAGACTTGACTCTAGCTCAAAGACTTGAGACTTGACTTGGACTCTAGTTCAAAGACTTGAGACTTGACTTGGACTCTAGCTCAATGACTTGAGACTTGACTTGGTCTCTAGTTCAATGACTTGAGACTTGACTTAGATTCTAGCTCACTTGACTTGGATTCTAGCTCAAAGACTTGAGACTTGACTTGGTCTCTAGTTCAATGACTTGAGACTTGACTTGGATTCTAGCTCAAAGATTTGAGACTTGACTTGGACTCTAGTTCAAAGACTTGAGACTTGAACTTGACTCTAGCTCAAAGACTTGAGACTTGACTTGGACTCTAGTTCAAAGACTTGAGACTTGACTTGGACTCTAGTTCAAAGACTTGACTTGATCTTGACTCTAGCTCAAAGACTTGAGACTTGACTTGGACTCTAGTTCAAAGACTTGAGACTTGATCTTGACTCTAGCTCAAAGACTTGAGACTTGACTTGGACTCTAGTTCAAAGACTTGAGACTTGACTTGGACTCTAGTTCAAAGACTTGAGACTTGATCTTGACTCTAGTTCAATGACTTGAGACTTGACTTGGATTCTAGCTGACTTGACTTGGACTCTAGCTCAAAGATTTGAGACTTGACTTGGACTCTAGTTCAAAGACTTGAGACTTGATCTTGACTCTAGCTCAAAGACTTGAGACTTGACTTGGACTCTAGTTCAAAGACTTGAGACTTGACTTGGACTCTAGTTCAAAGACTTGAGACTTGACTTAGATTCTAGCTCACTTGACTTGAGACTTGACTTGGACTCTAACTCAAAGACTTGAGACTTTATTTGGACTCTAGTTCAATGACTTGAGACTTGACCTTGACTCTAGCTCAAAGACTTGAGACTTGACTTGGACTCTAGCTCAATGACTTGAGACTTGACTTGGACCTGTGACCTAAGACTTGATTTGGACTCTAGTTCAAAGACTTGAGACTTGACTTGGACCTGTGACCTAAGACTTGACATGGACTCTAGCTCAATGACTTGAGACTTGACTTGGACCTGTGACCTAAGACTTGACTTGGACTCTAGTTCAAAGACTTGAGACTTGACTTGGACTCTAGCTCAATGACTTGAGACTTGACTTGGACCTGTGACCTAAGACTTGATTTGGACTCTAGTTCAAAGACTTGAGACTTGACTTGGACCTGTGACCTAAGACTTGACATGGACTCTAGCTCAATGACTTGAGACTTGACTTGGACCTGTGACCTAAGACTTGACTTGGACTCTAGTTCAAAGACTTGAGACTTTACTTGGACTCTAGTTCAAAGACTTGAGACTTGACTTGGACTCTAGCTCAAAGACTTGAGACTTTACTTGGACTCTAGCTCAATGACTTGAGACTTGACTTGGACCTGTGACCTAAGACTTGACTTGGACTCTAGCTCAAGTCTAGCTAGACTTTCCCACTCAAAGCGCTTAAACACTACTTGTCATCATTCCGTCATTCACACCCATTCATACACCGATGGAAGGGGCTACCATGCCACCTGCCCATCAAACTAACATTCCCACACCGTAGGCACATATGGGAGCAATTTTGGGGTTAAGTGTCTTGCTCAAGGAAACATCGACATCCACTTAGCCACAGTCCCCCAAAGTATCAAACCCTTAGCCTAGTGTCTGACTGCTCTTGTAGCTGTGCACTGATGTTTTCCTCACACATCCCACCCGAGTGTAACCGACTGAGCCGTTTGTCTCGACTTTTCTAAACTTGTTTTTTTCTTCGTTTCTGAACATGCTGCTCTGATTAATTACTGCCAAACAAAGGGACAGGTACTGGTTACCTGAGTTACGTGTGCATTCTACAAATAGTCTAAACTAGAAAATCCTCCTAAAGAACAGTAAATGGTGGCCTGTGAACTTGGAGAATTGAAACACACAAACACTTACACAGAGCACAAACCCCGCCTTCCTCCTACCCCACCCCCTCTCTATCACTACACGCACACACACACACACACACACACACACACACACACACACACACACACACACAGTTAATAGCTGCTAAGAAATCACATTTGGTAAATTGCATTGTGGCACTAACCTTTTCTCTAGCAATTAAATGAGTGAGGAGAGGAGGCCTGCCTTAATATGGAAGTCAGCAATTTACTATTACACACACACACATGTCTACCAACAGAGTCGGGTGGGGTAGAACAGCCTATGACGTTTTTTAAAAACAGGATATTTTAATCTCTTTATAATGGAATTTGCATTTTGTTTCAGTATCTTCTTTCTTCATTATTAAGCTGATAAACTCAACTATGAGCGGTGTAGAGTTTCAAACCTTTGGAGTGGAAACTTTGGGGATAGTGGGGCACTGCAACTGGTCTCACTGCTTTGATAACGTAACATGACGTTGCATCCATAGTTTAAGTAACTTAAGAGACCAAGTAGTTTCGTGAACTAAACCTAATGTTTCACAAAGTTAACCACGTGTTACAACAATGAACCGTCTGGGTCAAGATATTATGCATAAGGCTGCCTGGGGGCTTTTATTCAGATGGAAAAATATGACGAGTAGTGATGAGATCACGTTGTTCAAGGACAGATTCTGAGATGAGGAAAGTGTCCCATAAGCTGGTGAACTTTAATATCAAAAGAATCGGATCACGAATGCAGGAGGCCAAATTGAGATTCCTTTGCAGGATGGCTTTAGAGATATGATAGGGTGAATAGCTCAGACGTCAGGCAGGAGCTCGGAGAAGATCCATTGCTCCTTTTCGTTGAAAGAAGTCAGACCAGGTTGCCGCCTGAAAGCCTTCCTCTGGAGGTGATTTTGGGAGATAATGGGCCAGACCCAGAATACGCCAGAGGGTTTGCACATCCTATCAGGCATGGGTACATTACATTACAGTCATTTAGCAGACACTTTAATCCAAAGCGACTTACAATAAGTGTATTCAACATAGGTATTCAAGAGAACTACTAGTCACCAGAAGTCATAAGTGCATCTCCTTTTTTGCATATAAGAGCATAAACCAGAGCAAAAGTACAGAATTAAACTAATACGAATACAATAAGTGCTAAGTGGAAGGCTCAGGGTAGTACTTCTTGAAGAGGTGAGTCTTCAGCCTGCGCCAAGATGGGCAGCGACTCTGCTGTCCTGACGTCAGTGGGGAGTTCATTCCACCATTGTGGGGCCAGGACAGAATAAAGCCGTGACCGGGTCGATCGGCCACAGGGACCTCTGAGCGACGGGGCAACCAATCGCCCCAAGGTGAAAAGGTGCCTTTTCTCCATTTACGCTCAGCCTCTCTTAGGCTCCGTCTATCAGTACCACTGAGTCCAACAGCCATGGGGCAGGTGGGGTTGGCCGTGCAGGCCTGGAGGTGAAGGGACAGAGGTTGTCCAAAGAAGAGGAAAGGGTGCCGAGGAGAAGATCAGTAGCAGTATCAGGGGATAGGAGAGAAGGATTCAGGGTCAGGGAGGGCAGAGGTAACAGAAGAGGAAAGATCAGCCGAGGAGAGGGAGCAAAGATGACTACGGGTAGAAACCATGTGGGTAGGTGGACGAAGTAAGGGGGGAGAGGAGAGGGAGTAGGACATGAAATAGTGGTCAGAGAGCTGGAGGGGAGTGAAGGAGAGGTTAGCAGTACAATTCATGGTCACCCAAGCATAGCTGGAGGACGTAGCTTGGGAGAAGGCAACACGTTCTCAACCCCTCGTCAAATACCGACGCTTGATAAGTGGCCTTAAGTTTTGAACAATGATGCTCTAGATACCCCTCTAGCATCTCATTATAATGCAGTTTCTTTTCAAAATAAACTTCCAATGAAGGTTGACTTAGTTTTTAACTTTAGAGCGGGTTGTACTTCAATTGGTTGGATCTCCAGCTCCGCTAGTCTATGTCGATGTGTCCTTGGGCAACACACTTAACCCCAAATTACTCCTGTAGGCTGTGGGGTGTGTGGTGTATGAATGGGTATAAATGGATGAATGATGACATGTAGTGTTAAAGCGCTTTGAGTGGTCAGAAGACTAGAAAAGCTATATACAAGTACAGTCCATTTACCATTTACCACTACTGAGCAAGGTTTAGTCAAAAAAAGATCATGGTTTGGGTTAAAGTAAGTATGTATTTTTTCTTATTAAGTATGCTCATTAAGTAACTACTGTATGCGGTGGTAATTAAGAACAAAAGTAAGGTAAAATAAGTCAAAGTTGACATGGTTTCACACGGTACACAAACAGCGGTCTCCTGGGTGAAAGTCCATGTTTGACTATTGGCTACAGGAAGAAATAATAATATCCCTTTACTTTCATTCACCCCAACCCTGAACTGTCAAATGTTTCTATCTGCTCATGTAAAACCCAATTCACAGGTGAGTTTCAACGAAAATACAAACAACATAAAATCAACATTACTGTCAGAGAGCAGCGACTACATGGTGGCCTCAGAGGAGGTTCAAGAGGCAAAAAAGAGATTATGCTGTCCCTGGCTACAACATCACACCGCTGTCTGGGTGAAAAAAGATGATGGCAGATTGAGACTGTGTGTTGGCACACGCTCCAGCTCTCCACTGACTCTGTGTTGTCCTGTCTTCTCTCTGTGGGTCAGCGGGCCTCCAGCTGCTCCTGCAGACCCTCTGCTGGTGTTCTGCATGAGTTCAGGGGTTCAGTGTGAGTGTGTGTGTGTGTATTGTTTTGTGGGGGAATGGATGGCATGCTTCAGTTAATGTGGACCAGCTCAGCAGCTTGCCTCAATCTGTTGTCAGCAGTAACAACACACTCTCCTTCCTCTTCTCTCATTCTGGCCCAGGCCTGGAACAAAGTGCTACAGGGGTAAGAACCTTTAAAATTGTGTTTATTAAAACAAAGTTTGACATTTTCGACAATAATACTACGTATATATGCAAGTTAATCCATGGTGCCGCGGACGGCTGCCTCGACGTGTTGGTGCGCTTTGTTTTGTGTTGTTTTTGTCGTTAATTCAGTTCTGTGCTGCGATACCCAGAGCTCTTTCACCAGAGATGAGCTCATGAACATCAGGGGAACAACTCCAGCGGACTTACTTCCAACTTTTCTGTTAACTTCTGTGGAATTACTGTACATTCTCGTCAAAGGTGCGCTCACCTTAGCCCATGCAGTGAAGCGCCGTAGGAGAGGGAAACGGGCCGGCGCGCCTGTGCGTCTCCGCACACGTGGATCTCGTAACGCCGCTGCCGGGCATATTTCTCTCCAATGTCTGCTCACTGTGCAACAAACTGGATGAACTTCAGCTACTGGTGGGGAGAGACAGAGACTTTTCTTCATCCTCCGTTTTGTGCTTCACTGAGACCTGGCTCTGTGGATCGATACCGGACTCTGCGCTCCAGCTGGCTGGCTTCCAGCTGTTCAGAGTGGATCGCGACACGGAGCTCTCCGGCAAATCGAAAGGTGGAGGAATCTGTGTTTATACCAATAGTGGCTGGTGTAACGATCTGACAGTGGTTCTGCAGCACTGTTCTCCTGATCTGGAATCTTTTATCATAAACTGTAAACCCTTCTACTCCCCCCGTGAGTTCGCTTCATTCATACTGGTTGCTGTTTACATTCCACCGCAGGGCAACGTGCAGGAGGGACAGCGGACACTCACCTAACAGATACTGTGTGTGGAGCGGACCAACCCGGACTCTTTAGTTATTGTCCTTGGTGACTTTAACAAAGGAAACCTCAGCCATGAACTCCCCAAATACAGACAGTCTCTTAAATGCCCTACCAGAGAGGAGAACATTCTAGATCACTGTTACACCACAATCAGCGGGGCCTATCACGCCGTCCCTCGTGCTGCACTGGGTCACTCTGACCACGTCATGGTCCATCTGATTCCTGCATACAGGCAGAAATTAAAGCTCTGTAAACCTGTGGTGAGGAAATTCAAGCAGTGGACCAGTGAAGCTATGTAGGATCTTCGGGCATGCCTGTACAGACTGGGATGTCTTCAGGACTGCTACCAACAGTCTGGATGAGTACACAGAGGCTGTGATTTCATACATCATCTTCTGTGAGGACAGCTGTGTTCCATCAAGCACCAGGGTGAGTTACAACAACGAAAAATCCTGGTTTACAGCGGAACTCAGACAGCTAAGGTTGCACAAGGATCAGGCATTTAGGAGTGGGGACAAGGACTTGTACAAAGAGGCAAAATACAGGTTTAGTAAGGCGGTGAGAGACGCTAAACGACTGTACTCTGAGAAACTGCAACACCAGCTCTCAGCAAGTGACTCTGCTTCTGTCTTGAGAGGCCTCAGACACCAACTACAAGCCAAAAGCCTCACACTCTATGAATGACCTCCGCCTGGTAGACGAGCTGAACGAGTTCTATTGTCGCTTTGATGGACAATGGGACAGCCCTGACTCCATCCCCCACAGCTCCATCAACCAGCCCCAGACCACCAGGCCCCTCTCCCCCAGCCCAGCGGGGGCCCATGCCTCTTTACCACCCATCCCAGTGTCCCCCCGACCCCCGTCTCCAGTGACGACTCTCTATTCTGGAGAGAGACGTCAACAGGCTTTTTAAAAGACAAAACCCCCGCAAAGCAGCCGGCCCGGACTCTGTCTCCCCCTCCACCCTGAAGCATTGTTCTGATCAGCTGTCTCTGGTGTTTACAGACATCTTCAACACCTCCCTGGAGACATGCCACGTACCAGCCTGCTTCAAGGCCTCCACCATCATCCCCGTCCCCAAAAAAACAAGGATCACAGGACTTAACGACTACAGGCCCATTGCCCTGACCTCTGTGGTCATGAAGTCTTTTGAGCGCCTTGTCCCACCTTCAAACCCTCACCGACCCACTCCTGGACCCCCTGCAGTTCGCCTACAGAGCCAACAGGTCTGTAGACAATGCAGTCAACTTGGCCCTTCATTTCATCCTCCAGCATCTGGACTCCCCAGGAACCTACGCCAGGATCCTGTTTGTGGACTTCAGCTCTGCCTTCAACACCATCATCCCGTCTCTGCTGCAAGACAAGCTCTCCCAGCTGCACGTGCCCAACTCCACCTGCAAGTGGATCACAGACTTCCTGTCTGACAGGAAGCAGCACGTGAAGCTGGGAAATCACATCTCAGCCTCCCGGACCATCAGCACCGGTTCCCCCCAAGGCTGCGTTCTTTCCCCTCTGCTCTTCTCCCTGTACACCAACAGCTGCACCTCTAGTCACCAGTCCGTCAAGCTCCTGAAGTTTGCGTATGACACCACCCTCATTGGACTCATCTCTGGTGGGGATGAGTCCGCCTACTGGTGGGAGACTGACCATCTGGTGACCTGGTGCGGTCTGAACAACCTAGAGCTCAACGAAAAGGGCAGGCTGCAGCCCATCATTCCCTAGGTTCTCATTTAAATACACTCGACAGTTTTACACTACACTTACATCTCACTGGTTTATAGTCCTGTTATCTGTTCGTTTGTGCACTTTATTTTATATTTCACTTTATTTTATATTTTACTTTATTTTATGTATTTCTGTAAATTGTAATATGTTTCTACTTTGCACTGTATTCATTGTTGAACGTTCTGCACTGATCCTGATAGTTTTAGATGCAAAACCCAATCCAATTTTTCTGTTGGGTTTTCACAAAATAACCAGTATGTTTGAATGTATCCACAGTTTTAAAAACAGTTTGCATTCAGCTTCTTTGGCTGAGAAAGCTGCAGAGACTGCATCATCCCAGTATCATCAGCCCCTTCATCAGTTTGCACTTGTTTTGTTGTGATCATTCTGTTTTCTAGCCCTATCTTTAATATCAGCTCTTTAATCCGACACACTTAAATTGTTATAATCAAATATATTACATTTACGAACAAATCGGAATGATTCCCTCTTTGTAAATTCATCACCCTCTCTTCAGAGCATGCTCTGAAAATCAGTCTCTTCCTAAAAGACCATTTCATTAACTGTATCCATTTAGTTCCCAAATTGAAAATCTAATTGGGAAGTCGCTGTAATATCTGTGCGTATGTATATGTGTGAGCGTGCGTGTGTGTCCAGTGAATAAAAGAGAGCTTTTAATTGCATTGTTCTTTGATCAAGGCATGTTTATTAGTGGGTGAAAGTCACATTAACCTTTCCATCGGCCCTGACATTTCCTCTTCTCCTAAATGGAGAATTAAAGACCATTGGAAAGTCATTAGTGAAATTTACTGCTTCTGTTGGCTGGTCAGCCATTAGAGAGGCTGAGAGACCACAGAACACCGTTCACAGTCTTCTGCCAAGTCACTTTTTATTGTTTAAAGGAGAAGTACATGTAGATTAAAAGATTTTCCTTCCAGAAGAACAGTTATTTCTGTCAGTTAAGAGCCAACATAGATAAGAATTACAGGTTGATTCGGCAGTACAAAACAACTACAAATTCTACCAATCTGTAAATTTCATCCTGTGCCAGGCTACTGATGTGTGTTACACCTACATAACAAAATGTATGGTCAGCTGTTGGCTTTGTGATATACTACCAATGTTAAAACTCCCTGTAGGGCTGAATCATAGGTTGTATTTGAGAAGTGGACGTAGTCGTCGTGATGTAGTCCATTGGTTAGTTGACGCCATTTCGAAGCCTGGAATTTGACTTGGGTTTTTGCAACCAGAGAACAAACAATTGAGCAGTATGAGCATATGAGAAGTAGAGTCATTTCCTCATAGAGTTCTATACAACCAGAGGAGTCACCCCCTGATGATCAGTAGAGAGAATGCAGCTTTAAGACACTAGAGGTTGCAGCCTAGTGTTAAATCATCTGGATCAGCAGACTGTGTTTAATAGTACAGCTCAAAATGCTCTTTTACTTTACCTTGTGTTTAATGTGAATATAAGTAAAGTTCACCAGCAGGAACAATAATAGTTAATAATAGTTTGTTGATGTTATTTTAAGAGAACACATTTTCTTTGTCCTGTGAACTTACATAAAATTATCAGCTGAATCTGCATCTCCTGGATTTTCCAATGTAAACTATTACATACATATAATACAACTCTCCGCAAGCACCTGCCCTATCAGTACTGTGCATGTGCAACTGTCAACACAGATGAGAAAGGCCCCTTGGACCCCCTTCTTCTGGCGGCCACATAAACATTCGTAAACATTAACTTTCACAGTACAATTATCCATTTAACTTGTTTTTCCTTTTCTGTCTTTGTACATCTAAGCTGGAGTGTGAATGTCATGGTATCTAAGGCCGTGGTTATATCGGTCTTTTCAATGGGACTTTTGTGATTGAATGCACCCAGATCGGACCTCAGCTGTATCCTCATGTTATTGTCCTCACTTGACACTTCAATGTTATCTGTGATTGGACTTCATCTCCTATAAATTCTTCACAATAAAAGTCCTTTGTTATATATGCTGCTTACTCTGCCTCCCTGCAGAATAGCTGATCCTCTAATTTTATTTGTTATTCCAAACCTTTTTTTTCTGAAGCAGCAAAATCAGGAAATGTTTTCATGTTTACCTTAACAAGACTCAGACAGCAGGTCTCAGCTGCCCTGGTTTTCCTCCTCTCTTCCCTTTGCTTTCCTTGGGAGAGGAAGTGCAGCGTAGGAGGAAGATGATGGAGACCTATGTTTGATAAATTGTCCAGATTGTGTCCACATGCTGTCACACCTCACTGAGATATATCAACTAAATTTATTTTGTATAGCCCAAAATCACAAATTTGCCTCAGAGGGCTTTACAATCTGTACACATACGACATCCTCTGACCATTGACCCTCACATCTGCACTCTCCCTGTTTGCATCCTACCTGACAGGTCGATCCTACCAGGTGACATGGAGGGGGGCCGTGTCAGAAACGAGCTTGCTGACTACGGGGGTTCCACAAGGTTCAGTCCTGGGCCCCCTTCTCTTCTCGCTCTACACAACATCACTGGGTTCTGTTATTCGTTCGCATGACTTCTCCTACCATTGTTATGCCGATGACACCCAGCTGGTCTTGTCATTTCCCCCCGGTGACACTCAAGTGGAGCCACACATCGCTGCGTGCTTGACTGACATCTCGAAGTGGATGACGTCACACCACCTTAAGCTCAACCTGGACAAAACCGAGCTACTGTTCCTCCCGGGAAAGGGTTGCCCGCAACGAGAACTGTCCATCACCATTGATGATACCGTGGTATCACCGCGAACTGCGAGGAGTCTGGGTTACATGCTCCTGCAGATTCCTGCTGTACAACACCAAGAGCATTCGCCCCTTCCTCACTGAGGAGATGGCGCAGGTGCTAATCCTGTCATGGGAGTTCAAGATCTGGACCCAATAGCAAGACAACAGGAGACAGAGTCTGGTATAACAGATTTTATTTTACCAGGATAAAAGGACAGGAATGGCTGTCTGGTAGTGTTGTTACGAGATGTGCCGACGCTTCGAAGCGTGTGTCGAGTAATGGAGGGGGCGTTTCCTCGAAGCGCGTATCGAGGCTTGCTTCATGTAGGGGAGGAGCCAAAAATGATGACGTCCGAAGCCTCGCTACCCGGCTGTACCACGTGACTGCTTCGGCAAGCGGTTCAGATTTTGCCGGGAGGTTTGACAGCAATATAAACCCCTCAGGCTCCATTCAAAATGTGTGTTGTTGGTTGAGAGTTTGGAGAGAGAGATAGTTCGGAGAGTTAGGAGAGTGAGGTGAGAAGGATAGGTGATAAGATGGAGCCAGCTAGGAAGAGGAGGATTTCCCCTGTGTGGGAACACTTTGATTTGATAACTCCTAATAAGGTAAGCTAAATCTAACTCTATTTCAGACTCATTAGGTTTGCTTATCAAGAACGGTATTTTTCACAGTTTCTTATTTTATTTAAAGGTGCGGTGTTTATTGTGCTCCAGGGAGTTGGGGTACAATAACAACACCTCATCCATGCTAAGGCATTACCGTGCCTTGCATGAGAATAAGGAGGAAACTGGAGCTTCACCCAGCCATACTTTTGGCCACTAGGTGGTGTCGTGTGCACATGAAGCTTCGAGTAATGAACCCTTTCTCGAACCAATTGGCTGAAGTGGTTCGATGCCTCATGAGGCTTCATCTCGCCATCACTACTGTCTGGAGCCCGTGGTCCGACACAGCGTGCAGGCCGGATCGACGGCGTGGTACCCGTGGCTCGACACCGGAAGGCAGGCAGAGTGACGGTGTGAAGTCCCATTGGAACACAACGGAGGGCACAGGGGATTCCCGGACCGGCGGACACCGGAGGCAGGCGCTCGAGGCAGAAGACGATACGGGGTCGAAGCGGGTGAAAGACGGTACAAACTGACAACCCCAGACTGCAGGACCAGGGTTGATATAGTGGCTGGGGAAGGATTAGTGTGATCAGAGTCTGGTGTGTCAGCCTGCGGGAGGTAATCGGCTGGAGTGTCCGCAGCTGTGCACTAGTCGGGGTGTGGCCATGGGAGGTGTCTGGAGGCAGAGGAAAATCCCAGAGCACATGGCACACAATAACAAACGGGAATGACAGAACACATGAGGAGAGGAGATCAGGGGAAACTGAGGTAACAAACAACAGGTCCGACAGGGATCCTGACAAATCCAGGCTCTTGTCATCTCCCGCCTGGACTACTGCAACTCTCTACTTGCCGGAGCCACGGCGTCGGCCATCAGACTGCTGGAGCTTGTCCGGAAAGCTGCAGCTCGTCTGGTGTTCAATCGCCCCAAGTTCTCCCACACAACTTCCCTTCTCCATTCTCTATACTGGCTCCCTGTAAGAGCTCGCATCCAGTTTAAGACTCTGGTGCTAGCCTACAGGGCAGTGAAAGGAACAGCTCCTTCCTATCTCCAGGCCATGGTCAAGCCCTACACCCCCGCCCGACCACTTCGCTCTGCTGCCTCGGGGCGATTGGTTGCCTCGTCGCTCAGAGGTCCCTGCGGCTGATCGACCCGGTCACGGCTGTTCTCTGTCCTGGCCCCACAGTGGTGGAACGAACTCCCCACTGACGTCAGGACAGCAGAGTCGCTGCCCATCTTTCGGTGCAGGCTGAAAACTCACCTCTTCAAGAAGTGCGACCCTGAGCCTTCCTCTTAGCACTTATTGTATTCATATTAGTTTGTTGCACTTATTGTATTCGTTTGTTTCTGCACTGTACATTTGCTCTGGTTTATGCTCTTAGATGCTTGTTTAAAAAAGGAGATGCACTTATGACTTCTGGTGACTAGTAGTTCTCTTGAATACCTATGTTGAATACACTTATTGTAAGTCGCTTTGGATAAAAGCGTCTGCTAAATGACTGTAATGTAATGTAATCAGAACAGGAAAAACTCCCCAAAAAAATCCTTTAACAGGGAGATAAAAATGGAAGAAACCTTAGAGAGAGCAACAGTGGAGGATTCCTCTATCAGGATGGACAGAAGTGCAATAGATGTCATGTATACAGAATGAACAACATAACATTACAACACATTCAATGCATATGACAGAAAATATTCCTATAATGAGAGTAGTAAGCAGAATAATGATGGAAAATGATGACTACCAGTAATAACAGCAGAAGTGGATATAGTAGAATAATGATACTAACATAAGTAATGGTATCAGTAATAGTAATGTGACTAATAATAGTAATAATAGCAGTGGGTGCGAGCAGGGCCACAGCAGAAGGCAGGACCAGGGTCCAGATATAACAACGATCCGTGGAAACCTGTCAGGGGAGAAAGCACAAAGACTCTGGGGAGGAAGCAGTCAGTAATGTTATGTAGGTGAAAAAAAGCAGTGAAAAATTAGTTTTTATCTGGCAGTCTGTCATGTTCAAGTCTAGACAACCTTCTCTGTAATATGCATGACCCTCATAGTTTTACTATGCATTGTAATATCATTTCAATTTAGATTACATGCTGACATCTTCAACATTTCAACCAGGTCCTAACATATTGTTTTGAAGAGTTGATTGAGATTGATATAATGATAGTGTTACGACCGGCTCGGATGTCGCAACATAAGGAACACAACAACAAGTTAGATCCAAAAACCAAAGGTGACAGTTTATTACATGACACGAAACAAACGTAATGTGAAAATCCAACTGAAGACCAGGGTCTGGTGCCAGGAAGGTGAGAGAGAGCGAGGGCGGAGCAAGGAGGCGCTTATATAGGTCAAACCCACACCTTCATCCAGGTGCCTTCTATGGGTACATTCCAAGTCTCTTAATTGTCATTTCCTCGCTTGAACCGGAAATTGTTCTGCCCCGCCATATATATATATATATATATATATATATATATAGAGAGAGAGAGAGAGAGAGAGAGAGAGAGAGAGAGAGAGAAAGAGAGAGAGAGAGAGAGAGAGAGAGAGAGCGCAAGAGAGAGAGCTGGAGAGACGAAACATCCAGGGCAGCCCTGGCGGAGGCCAACACCCACCGGGAACGTGTCTGACTTATTGCCAAGAATGCGGACACAGCTCCTACTGCAGTCATACAGAGACCGGATAGCCCGTTGTAACGGATTAGGCACCCCATACTCCCTCAGCACCCCCCACAAGAACCCCCGAGGGACCCGGTCGAAAGCCTTCTCCAAGTCCACAAAGGATATGTAGACTGGTTGGGCAAACTCCCAGAACCCCTCCAGTAGTCTTGCGAGGGTAAAGAGCTGGTCCACTTTTCCACGGCCGGGACGGAATCCGCACTGCTCCTCTTGAATCCGTGGTTCGACAAACAGTCGGAGCCTCCTTTCCAGCACCCTGGCATAAGCCTTCCCCGGGAGGCTGAGTAGTGTGATATGCCGATAAGATTGAGCACACTCTCCGGTCCCCCTTTTTGAAGATGGGAACTACCACCCCGGTCTGCCAGTCCATGGGCACTGATCCCGACCCCCATGCGACATTGAAGAGGTGTGTCAGCCAAGACAGCCCAACAGTGTCCAGCGCCTTCAGAATCTCAGGGCGGATCTCATCCACCCCCGGCGCCTTGCCACCAAGGAGCTTTTTGACTATCTTAGCGACCTCTGCCAGGGATATGGGTGAGCCCCCCAGGTCTTCAGGCACTGCCTCCTCTGCAGAGGACATGTTGGTCGGGTTTAGGAGTTCCTCAAAGTGCTCTTTCCACTGCCTGACGATGTCCCCCGTCCGGGTCAGCAGTCCCCCCTCCCGCTGAGTACAGCCTGGGGTAGGCCCTGCTTTCCCTTCCTGAGCCGTCAGATGGTTTGCCAGAACCTCCTTGAGGCCAACCGATAGTCCTTCTCCATGGCCTCCCCGAACTCCTCCCATGCCCGAGTTTTAGCACCCGCGACCACCGCAGCTGCAGTCCTTCTGGCCCTTCTGGCCCGCCGCCAACCAGGCCCTGAAGGCTTCTTCAGCTTGACGGCTTCCCTCACCTCCGGTGTCCACCACCGGGTTCTCGGGTTGCCGCCACGACAGGCACCAATGGCCTTCCGACCACAGCTCCTAGCGGCCGCGTCCACAATAGAGGCTTTGTTCACCCTCACTATATGTTTGGGCTTGCCGGGTCTCTCCAATCAGTTCCCCCGCCATCTGATCTAACTCACCACCAGGTGGTGATCAGTTGACAGCTCTGCTCCTCTCTTCACCCGAGTGTCCAAGACGTACGGCCGCAGATCAGATGATACGATTACACAGTCGATCATAGATCTCCGGCCTAAGGTGTTCTGGTATCAGGTACACTTATGAGCCACCTTATGTTCGAACATGGTGTTTGTTATGACCAAACCGTGACTAGCACAGAAGTCCAATAACGAGACACCACTCTGGTTCAGATCGGGCAAGCCGTTCCTCCCAATCACCCCCCACCAGGTTTCTCCGTCATTGCCCACGTGAGCGTTGAAGTCCCCCAGGAGAACTATGGAGTTGGCAGGCGACGCCCTTTCCAGGACCCCTCCCACCGACTCCAAGAAGGCCGGATACTCCGAACTACTGTTTGGTGCATTATCACAAACCACATTCATAGTCTTGCTCCCTGCAACCCGTAGGCGCATGGAGCGCGCTCCGGGGAGAACTCCAACACAGCGGCACTCAGCCGGGGGCTCGTGAGTATCCCCACTCCCGCCCGGCGCCTCTCACCCTGGGCAACTCCAGAAAAGGACAAAGTCCATCCCCTCTCTAGGAGCTTGGTTCCAGAGCCAGTGCTGTGTGTGGAGGTGAGTCCAGCTATATCGAGCTGGTATCGCTCCACCTCCTGCACCAGCTCCGGCTCTTTCCCCGCTAGCGAGGTGACGTTCCACAAGCTAGTCTATGCTGCCGGAGATCGGCTCGCCCAGGCCTCCGGCCTGACCTGCCGCCCGGTCTGCATTGCACCCGACCCCGATGCTTGTCCCTGCGGGTGGTGGGTCCACAAGGTGGCTGCTCCATGTTGTTTCTTCGGGCTGAGCCCGACCGGGCCCCATGGGCGAAGGCCCGGCCACCAGACACGCGCAGACGAGCTCCCCTCCTGGGTCTGGCTCCGGGAGGGTGCCCGGTTTCCCTTGTCCGGGCGAGGTGGCTTAAGTCCGTGGGCTGCTTCTCATCAGGGTTCTTTTGAACCGCTCTTAGTCTGGGCTCTCCCCTGAGACCTGTTTGCCTTGGGAGACCCTTCCAGGGGCTGCTGCCCCGGACAACATAGTTCCCAAGATCACTGAGCCACTCAAACTCCTCCAACACGTTAAGGTGGCAATTCGCGGAGGAGCACTTTTTACATAATCTATCATAATTTCATTCAGTCACGTGAGGCTGATCATTCCTGAGTGTCAGGTTTGATGAGTTATTTTAAGAGAAACAATAATCATATTCTGGGTTAATTAATATTGATGTCACAATCTGAATTTCCAAACATACAGACGCAAATAATTCATAAATAAAACAAAAGCATTCCACCGGTAGAAATCGATCCTGCGCTTATAAACAGGACACAGTTTAACAGGATAGAGACAACACCTCTACTCTGGCAATGAAGATAATTGTGTGTCTTTATTAGTTATTAGTATTATTAGATACTATTATTAAGTATACTCATCATGTGAACAGACATAAACTTCTGAAAAGTCTCTCCAGCTGTTAAAGCCGACTGACAGCTGATCCAGCTGTGATCAGCTGATCCTCTGTCATCAGAAACAGACGTCGCTTCACGTGATGCAACTGAGGAAAGGACGTCTCATGTCTCTTAAAATATATTTCCTTGTTCCTTGTTCCATGGTTTCCTCCATGCATCCCTGGTGGGAGGGACTAAGACGCAAGGAAAGGACCCAAGTGAGGGAAACGGGGATGCAATTAAGAGACTTGGGATGTACCCATCACTCATCAGGGAGCTGCACCTAGAACTCAAAGACATAGCATACACTGTTGTGGAAAATTATTTTACCCGCTGTTGAGTCTTTCTAAATATTGTCAAACAGAACTTGTCTTTTAAAAGTATTTATTCTCTGGCCAAAGAAGAGGCACAGTTATACAGAGTCACTCGGAGTCTGCAGAAGTGTGCACTACAGATCAAAGTTCGTACAGAGTTATAAAGAGAGTGATCAAGAGTGGGGGCCTGTTTCATCCCGTCCAGGCCGTGCTGTTAAAGAAGTATAAGAAGTGCTTTATCTGTGCAACAACAGACACACAGATGCATATGTTTTATCCTTAAGGCACAAAACATGTGAATATAGAATAGGTTATCCAACACAAAGAAGAAGAGGACATGTGTGCAGGCAGTCAGCTGCATGGATCACAAGTTACATGATGCAAGCATATGATAGTCTGTTACACAAGTTATAAACTCTTATTCTTATTCTTACTCTTATTACTCTTTTTATTTTTTTATGACAGCATTGATCTGATTACTGTTGGTTAACGGTGAAGCGGTTGATTGTTAACTTCATTTTGTGTCTCTTCGAAGTTAAGTTTTCAGTGTTTCCCCTAGGTTTACAGCTACTCGCAGGAGAGCGACTGGGTGCAGAACAGTTACCGGACCTTAGATGCTTGGCGGGGGGGGGTGCTACTCGCAGGAGAGCAACTGTTGAATCGTGCGCCGCCCCCCCCCCCCCCCCCCCCCCCCCCCCAATTACATGGTAGGGGTATATGTTTATTTCTTGTCCTTTTGAGTCTCTTCCTGGTTTCTTTTTTAGTGACATTTTGTAGGGGACAGCCAGCGGGGCCCCTGACACAATGGGCCCCTACGCCTGTGCCTGGTAGCCCTGTTCAGTAATCCATCCATGATTCTACCAGATCAGACACAAGCGGTCTGCAGACCTTGAATGTAGTGTGGGTCCACTTTATCATTTTTTGCTGACAAAGTTCCTCTTAGTCCCATCAGACCTGAAACCCATCTGTTCTTTAACTAAAGCTCTATGCCTTTCTCGTTCTCTCTCTTACACACACACACATACACACACACACACACACACACACACACACACACACACACACACACACACACACACACACACACACACACACACACACACACACCATCTTTGCTGTAGAACTACACTTCAGAGCACATGTGTGTTAACATACTGAAGACCTTTAATGGGCTCTGAACTGCTGCCTCTCCTCTGTCCTCTCCTCTGTCCTTCCCTGAATCCCTTCACATTGCTCTCAGTTGATCCTTGCTTCATTTCACTGCAGGCCAATGAAGGGAGAGAAGAGGGGACGGGGGAAGACAGCAGAGCTTCAAAGAAGGAGACAAACAGAGAGGAAAACTTCACTAAAGCTTCCTTAGAGGTGTTCTGCTCAAATACAAAAAGTATTCTCAGTGTCTCAACACAACTCTTTATTCTATCAATATAAAGTATATACAATCCACAGTGACCAGTTATGGCAGAATTAATGTAGTCGCAAACAATGAGCACTTAGAGTTACTTATAATCACATTATAATGCATTATAACAGTGAATATAATGCATTATAAGAGTATAAAGTATTTCAACTATGGGAATGCCAAAAAAAGTCAGTGAGTGACCAGGAATTAAAAAACACTTCATAATGTGTTATAAAGCCTTGCGAATATTTACTTACAACTTTAATTATGAAGTGCTATAAACATGTTATAAGTATGTTCATAATGCATTATAGACATTAGCCTCATAGAAAGTGTTACCAAACATAATTTTACGTGATATTTCCCGAATAAAATAATCAAGGTCAAGTTATATTTAGCTGGGATTCACAGTTATTATTCTCAGTAATGTTCATACTGCTTGTGTTCTGTTTATGAAATGTCGTCATTCTTTTAAAACATATGGTTAATACTCAGTGATGTGTTTTGTATGAGGCTCATTGTTTTATAGGACACGGACTAAATACTGTGTTCAAAGCAAAGTGTCGGAAGAGCAATAGATATTTTTGTAGATCAGTAGATCCATTCGTGCTGTTTTGGGCTTATTCCTGTCAGATAGATCTCATCAGGCACAGAAACCCTTTGGCCTCCCTTTAATCTTGAACATTTACGGTCATGTTGACTGCTGAACTGGTGACACAGACCTGTTGGGTCTGTTGATGGTGTTCAGCACGTCTTGCAGTAAACGGGGTCCCCTGGTGGTGAGGACAGGGACAGACAGAACCTCCACACCAGGCCAAGACACAAATGAAGCCGACCACTGAACAGGTTCTGTATGTGCTGCAGATCACCCCGAGTAGAACAAAATACAGGATTTTTGCGTAATTATTCATCAATTTAGGTTTTTTGTTTTGTTTTCATACAGTCACACTCACTCTGTAGAAACATTTTTTATATTTATAACTATTTTATTTTCCATTGCATTACATTACTTATATCAGTATAATAATTCCATATTATTTTAACTATACTGTTGTAAAGTAAAAAACATCCAAAATACACATTTATGGGGTTATTTTACTATTTTGTATATTTATGTCTGTAGATTTCTCCTAAATTCACCAAACAATGTCTCATTTGCATAAATACATTTCAGAAAACTTAAAATGAAAAAATATTTGATATAATTCAATATTATTCAATTTATTTGTACAGCCCAAAATCACAAATTAGCCTCAGAGGGCTTTACAATGTGTACACATGCGACATCCTCTGAACTTTGACCCTCACATCAGAACAGGACAAACCTTTAACAGGGAGGAAAAGAGGGAGAGACCTCAGGGAGAGCAACAGAGGAGGACCCTCTATCAGGAAGGACAGAAGTGTGATAGATGTCATGTGTACACAATGAACAACATAACATATAATCAGAGTAGTAAGCAGAATGATGATGGAAAAATGATGACTACTAGTAAAAACAGCAGCAATGGATATAGTAGAATAATTATAACAATAAAAGCAGTAATAGTAATGGTACTAATAATCATAAGCAGTGAGTGTGCGACAGGACCATGGTCCAGATAGAACCAGATTAATGTGAGTAATCAACTGGGGAAGTTTCAAGGTGATATCTATTAGGTCATTTGTTTAACCCTATTCACCAGGGCCTCACCTTAATCAATATATTATGCACAATCATGGTATTTTTTTCATATTTATTAAGTTTCTCTCAGTCTGAGAGTCCTTTAGGTACTTTCATGTTTCACTGAGGAGAGGCTTCTCTGTCTGGATCCTCTGGATCCTCTGGATCAGGTTCTCGGTCCTCCCCCGATCGATCGGTTTACTTCAGTAATTATGGGGTATTGAGTGTAGATTGATGAGGGGGAAATGAATTTAAAAGATTTCAGCATAAGTTTGCAACACAACACAATGTGAAAAGAATGAAGGGGTCTGAATGCTTTCTGAATAAACTGTACAGGCCTATCCTTTAGGGTCACAGGAGGTCCAAGGCTTTCACTGAAACCTTTAAATGAGTCTGGGGTCATGTGTTGATCCATAAATATTGCAATATTAAAAAAGAGCAATAAGAACAAACTTATTATTATTGTTGTTGTTATTAACTGTAAAAAGAACAGCTGTTTTTCCTTCAACATAACCATCCTAATGTTTTGCTACACATATACAGTTTAATGCAAACCTCCAACAGCCTTTCAATGCTCCACCTCTCAAATCTTTGTCTTTCAACATTAAATCCTAACAGTGGATGCACAGCATTTTCTTTGCCGTTGCAAATGTCACATCAATCACTTCCTATATTGTTAGTTGTTTATGGTCCTAATCTTAAATTTAAAAAGGACCCACTAAGATCTGATTCTATCGTGTATACTGTTGTGTAACAAATGTCAAAAAACTGTATCATAGGGAAACCTGCTATATTATGCTCACATGCACAGTACAGGACTGAATGGGTTAACTGTACTCAACACCATAATAGGAAATATCAGCCACAGCTACGCTTCTACTGTAAATGAATTATGTCATGTAAGAGGAGGCCCGATAGGAAGCCTGCAAAAAAGTGTGGGGGGGGGGCCTCCTGGTCCCCCTGGTCCCCCTGCAGAAAGAGCTATAAAGAGGGCACACACTCTTTGCTTCAGAGCGCTTCCTCCGGCTAAGGCAACGCGCTTGCTGCATTAGATCTTTCAGGTACTCCCTCTTGAGAAACACATAGCTAGATAACTTACACACAAACCAGTTGCTCGGGTGAATTCCATACAAACTGGTTAGCTGTGAGGAAATAGTATTATATTAGATAGATCCAACTTGAATGTGGAAATAGAATTATGTAATAGCTTTCCTATAAGAGGAAATAGAATGAAAATTGTAGAACACTTTTAAAACATATAAACTTTATCTCACTTTATGTAGAGACCCTTCACACAGAGTTTTCCTATAAAAGGAAATATAGGCTTTAGCATGTAAACTTCTACTAACTTGTTTTTGGAAATAAAGACACTTGCTCGACCATAGTATTGCAAGGAAATTAGAACTAGAGTTTCCTCTTTTTCTTTCCTTCTCCCCCTTCGTCTACCAGGAGGGGCGCCTTCCGTCAGAGGAGAGCGTGAATTCTTATTTAGACTCGTGATTGGTCAAACCTTATAAAACGTCTCTAAAGAAACCAAAAAGTAGGTTGTTCACAGTGGGGTAAATCCATCCACAGGTTCTGCCTACGTGTCCTGGTGGTTAAGACGTCTGCCTAAATCCCACAAAGTGAACCTACAGAACCGGATTTGTGTAGTTCAACAAGTTGTTCTAAAAACTAAAAATCCTCCTTGAAATCGTTACTCAACATTGGTAAACCGATAGGCTGTTTACAGTAAGGAACCTCGGGGGCGGGAGGCGATAATTACTATTGTGGGAGTACCTCTGGTGTCGAAATAGGGACAAAGGGTTTGCTAAAACCGGCCTAGCCTCCCCGGAAGCCTGAGACACTGAGGGAAAATAACCAATAGTATATTGTTGAAGAGAGAAAACGCAACAATACAGATATTTTGGGAACTCTTTCCATAATTCCTTTATCAAACTTTGGTATATATACACCTATTCCTATGAACAACCCTTGGGATCAACATGTAAAGCAATTTCACTTACTACAATAGCTGTATTTATGTAAACAATATGTATCTGTGACCAGGGAATGTTGTGCTGGGATTCTTTATCTTAATTAACTTCCTGTCTAAAGTCTGAAGTGGGGATTTTTACATTTCACAACACATCAAGTACAAATGTATTGGATGTACTGGATGCTTTGCAGGGAATTATATTAAGGTCTAACAAAAACCTTGGTGTATATGAAGATGAATTGACTATTATGATTCTGATAATAGATATTCAGCCGGTGTACAGAACTTTATTTTCATGTGTGTAAGAGATGCAATTTGAAACACCTTGAAAACCGAAAACCTATCTACGTTTTTCTTTTCTTTTTGTTTGTTAAATTCTCAGTAGCGATAACTAAACGATGTGCTTATTATACATATTCCAAACAAAACACTTAAATAACTCTACAACAAAATAAATTAAATGAATCATTTGGGGGGGGGGGTATTTTGGTCAGACAAAACACTGATTACCGTGTAATATGTATTTTAATAATGTCAAGTTTGATCATGTAACGAGACGATCGCGCCTGTGTGTGTGCGTGTGCACGCGACAGGAGGGACCGACGGTGACGGAGTAAAGGAGGGGTTCCGGAACGGGCGTGTCACCCGGTGGGGAGAAGGAAGAGACGCCACTCAAACACAGCCGTTCACCGCTCGCTGCCCGGTCCTTTTGTTAAAAATGTCCGCGATTCAAACGCTGAGAGCTTTCGTTAACCAGCGGCTGACCGCGGCTGTTGAGGAGATATTCGGGCTGCTGGAAGCGACCATATCAAAGTACGAGCAGGAGATTGACCGCCAGCGCAGGCTGCTTGAGGAGGTTGTCGAACCCGGCGTCCACACGAACAAAGCAGGTCGGTGGGTCGCGTGGAGGTGTAACGAGAAGGGCGCTACAATTGGTCGAATTCACCAGTTTGAAGAAAGTGACCGGTTAACGTCGTTTTCACACGCGAAAGGCTGCTAGCCTAGGCTCGCGCAGCTGTGCAGGATGTATCCCCGCCGGAAGTTTACCTATTTAGACCTTCATAATAAAAGCGCAAAGCATGGCGTTCAAATGAATGAATGAAATGGTGTGAGAATGGCTGTGAATTATATTGTTAGATCAAAGTGTAATACCGAAAGATAACAGTTCAGTTCAGATCAGTGGCGAAAATAATGAACAATAGTTTTTATACTAAATTAATTGTTTCAGTATCATGTTTTTAAGGAACTTGTGTTGGGATTTATTTCAGATTTGCTGACATTTTGTAGACGATCGAGAATCAAGAAAATAATCTTCAAATTGATAGATAATGAAAATAATCCTTAGGTTATGCTATACAGATGTATCCCTATAGGTATATACAGTATGCCAGCTGATAAGTAAATTGTATTACAGAAAATTATATATTTTGTCCAACCGTGAGCACAAACAAGTGATTACACTACTATAAAAAAATATTTTAGTGATCACCAAGACTCTTTGCTTTTGCTATGTGTTTGTGTTAAACAAAAATTGAATATAAAGTGTGGCCAACATTTTAAACGTCCAGTATCAGCCTAAAAAATCTAGTATTGGTTGGCGATAATTACAAGATAAATAATTTGATCCCTTCCCACAGGTATGTTGAACCTGAAAAAAAAGAATGTTAAATATGTCAAAATTTAAAATAGTTAACTAATGTGTTAAAGCATTGCATTTTTAAGCCCATTACTTGGCTGTCAAAAACAATCAACCAAAAAGCTACCAGAAGATAAGTCAAATGATACCAACCAGTTAGGCTCAGGTTTATAGTTAGGCTCAGGTTTATAGTTAGGCTGGCTCAGGCCAAGACTGCTGGGGCACGTCCTATGATCTACTGAGCTCCTGTCTCCTCCTCTCCATCTGTACGCATTCTTATCCCATTAATGAATGGTACTAACGTCAACTAAAGAAATGCAGAACAGAGCAATAATCTTTTAACACTGTACAATCTTAGTTTTCATAACGTTTTTGTGAGTAAACGCAACTTTATTTGTTTATTTATGGTTTATTCCATATGAGAGATCCAGCATACTGTACACAGCTATCTGATGTATCAGAGCTCACTGGAGTCACCATGGTGACTGTCACACCTCCAGTCACCTAACCTGGCAAATCTTCACCACCTGCACATAAGGATTGTGTAAATTGAAGCCAGTGACAGCTCTCGCATGATCACTTCATATCATCATTATAAGTCCTATTCTTAATGCCATCAGGAAACACAAGTCAATAAATAAATTGTGGTCACCTATCAAACTTAAGTTTTTTTTTAAATGATATCCAGAGTGGTGGATACCACTGATTGTCACGGTCATTTTGGAATCATCATTCTGATGTAAATACTACGGTGACACTTGTGAGGTGTTATGTTGCACGATAGATACTCTGGCACTGTTAGCACTGTGAGGACTGTTAGCACTGTTAGCACCGTTAGCACTGTGAGGACTGTTAGCACCGTTAGCACTGTGAGGACTGCGTAAATGAAAGAATTAGGAGTGAACGAGTGTTCTTCCTCTCGGTACTCCATGATTCACCGTAAAGACCCACTTATCAGTTGCTCATTTCTCTGCATCAACATTCATGAGGTGCTTTGACCGTTTAAAGTTGAATGTGGACGTGTAGAGGGCTGGATGTGAGGCTGAACCAGCTGCACACATTTACAGGTTGATTTTTATAAAAGGAAATAGCTCACTGGCAAGCGTACGCAAGGTTTTATGAATCTGAATAGGTTTTGGCGTACGTGCATTTCCTCCTTTGAACGTACGCAAACATTTAGTTTGGATCCTTTGCTCTGTTTTATAAATGAGACCCCTGCTCTTTATGAAAACTGCCCAGAGATAACTTCAGTTATTATTTGGTGCTATATAATTCAATGAAGCAGGTGAGGTGTACGTTAGCATCTCAGGTTATGTTACAACATCAGTTTGTTCACTTTGAGATGTCTCGGACGAGATGCTAGCAAAGTATCATTACGGTTTATATTAATAGGTGATTGTCTGTATTTTATTTGTACCTCCAGATGCCAGAAACCTGAGTATCAGGAAAGAAGGCAAAGAATCGAGGACCACTCTAGACCAGGAGGACCCAGATCCGCCACACATTAAAGAGGAACAGGAGGAGCTCTGGAGCAGTCGAGAGGAAGAGCAGCTTCAAGTACTGGAGGAAGATCATATCACCGAGTTCCCATTCATTGCTGTCTCTGTGAAGAGTGAGGATGAGGAAGAGAAAGCTCAGTCCTCACAGCTTCGTCAAAGGCAGACTGAGGAGAGTGGAGAGGCAGAGCCTCCAGCCTGCAGCTCAGCTCAACCGATGGAAACAGAAACTGACAACAGTCATCAGCTGTTGTCTTTCTACTGCTGTGAATCAGAGACTGAGGACAGTAATGATGATTGGAGGGAGACAAGAGAACAAGAGTCAGGTTCAGACACACTGAGAAACGAGTGCTCTCTGAATCATATTAAATCTTGCACCCACGACAGGCCGTTTAGTTGCACAGTTTGTGATAAAAGATTTGGCTGCAAAGGAAATCTTCACGCCCACATGAGGAGCCATACAGGGGAAAAGCCTTTCACCTGCACAGTTTGTGACAAAGGTTTTAGTGCAAAGGTCAATCTGAAGACTCATATGAGAAGTCACACCGGGGAGAAACCATTCAGCTGCTCGATGTGTAACAAGAGTTTTAGTCAGAAGAAGACATTAGTTATACACTTGAGAAGTCATACAGGGGAAAAACCGTTTAGTTGCTCATTCTGTGGGAAACGTTTCAGTGAGAAGGGAACGTTGAAGAGGCACATTAGAATTCATACGGGAGAGAAACCATACAGTTGCAGTGTTTGCGGGCGGAATTTTAGTTTGCTGTCACATGTTAAAAGTCACAAGTGTGCTGGTGTGTGCACTAACAAGTGAATCTGCCTGGACTGTGTTTTCAAACTGAGTTTCGGGATAAACTGTTCATATTAATCTCTATACAGATTCAGAATGAATATGTAAATTCTCTTTATGGGATTACGGGACGAGTGTTTGGTTTCGGAAGCGTTCTGGTTTCAGTTTGTAGTCTGTGTAGTATTGACCAATCACGTTGGAGCAGGCTTTGGTTGAACGCAGATAAACAGTCTGTGTGTAGCGCAAAGGAGGCGGAACGCATTGATTGAAATGCAGTCTGAGAATCCATCTTTTTATTGGGTTAAAATTAGCTCGTAAACTAGCTACTTGTGAAACAATCCGTCCGTCCAAATCATCCCTTAACTCCAACATCTTAAGTTCCTAACCGTTTAGTAAACAATAAGCAGTGTCTGCATATATTTCTACAAGGTATTTGAGGCCATGTAAACAGTCTCTCCATTACATAATCCACCAGAGAGCACTGACAAATGTATTTGTCCACATACACTACACTGCTCAGTAAATATATATGTCACATTGTAAGGGATCCTTCCGGGAAGTGTTCATTTAATTCAGGACCCCGACAAAGGACAGCGACAAATGGTTAACGGAACGCCCTCCTAATCAGTTAACGCAGTATGATTCTCCTCAATACGAAGCAATACGTATGCCTGTCCCGAATATAGTTTTTTATCCGGATCCTCTTCTAGCTTGTTGGCTAATCTTTCAAGAATACACACACACACACACACAAAATGCATACAATAAGTAAAATACTATTCGAAACATAATTGTTGACACACACATTCATAATGTCAACCTTTAAATTCCAAATCAAAATGCTTCTTTTTTTATTGCATGTTAAAACGTGTTGAAAAAAATAGATGTAATAATTTTGATTGATTAAAAATTGGATCATCATAAGAACACCAAATAAATGTACGCCCGGTGTGTACAGGATCACGGTTGCCGGCGCCACTGGACTGATATATTATTGATAAGATTGTTGATTTTTAAACTCTCAAATATCTATATCAGCATCAGCCACAAAAATCCAGTATCAGCTGGGCTCCAGCGCCAACGCAGTGCCCTCATGAATGAGCAGGCTTTATTTGATGCAGTGGTCTTGACATGACCTTACTGGTTGACTGCTGAGAAGGATTTCTTAATCATATAACAAACAGATATGTTATTCAAACATTATTTATGCTAATATTTCAAAGTGAAATTTCACACATTTAATCACTGGTTTGGTCTGATCGCATCATGGATGTGACAACTATATATACAGTCTGAATATTTACATTCAGTTTGTTTCTCAATATCAGAGTTTTATGTCCCCATAAGCTGGAGGCTGTGCCGCCTTCCAACACACAGCCACAGAGACAAATAAAAAGAATATTCAAACCTAATAGTGTCTCTTTTGTAATTGATAATTCCGCCACAATCCATTCAGTTCAGTCAATGGATGGAGCGGCAACAACAAGAACTCTTGCCTTTTTTTATTCCCGTCTTGTTTAATTTAAACATGAAGACAACATGGAAGAAACTTGTAAATTCGCAAACAAAATGCCCACATATAGACTTTTTATCGAACACATTTTCATTGCCCAAGGAATAAGTGCACACCACCATTTTGGCATCTCAAAATAGCAACAAATTGCAGCCTTGGCTTGCCAAATCTTGGATTCTGATGCTGTTAAAGCCCTTGAAGTTTGGTACACCCATAAACATGGCATTTTTCAAATGAAATATAGAACGTCAATATGTACTTTGGGCCTGTATATACTACCTGGGCCCCCAAAGTATATACATATACTCAAAGCGCTTTAACACTACATGTCATCATTCACCCATTCATAGACTGACAACAGGGGCTACCATGCAAGGTGCCACCTGCCCATCAGGACTCTAACCATTCATACCCATTCATATACCTTAGGGCAGGGGTCGGCAACCTTTACTATCCAAAGAGACATTCTGCCCTATTTTCCACCAAATAAAATTCGTCTGGAGCCGCAAAAGCTATTTGATGTCACAGCTTATAAAGTTGTATATATAGTTATATTATATATATACAAAAACTGTAGTTTGTTGTATTTCTGAAATTATAGAACAAGAATAAAGATACTTGTTGACATTTTATTGCTATTTTACGTGTTAGATCAATATCAAACTCTTATGAAGAGGAGAGATTGCTGCAGCAGTTGAAGAATCGCTCTTTTTCGCTCATCTCCAGCTTGACACTTCAGTAAATGCTGTGTGCTTGTTCTGGAAGTGTCTTTCAACATTACATTTTTTGTTGTTTGCAAATTTCTTGCCACATATCAAGCATACAGGTAAGCCAGCATCGTTGGCAGTGAAAGCAAATGAATACGTCCACGCAGAATTAAACTCTATTTTCCTCCGTGACTTCTCTTTTTGGATTTATCCATTGATAGTTTACTGAGGGCGGGGCTCTGCAGATCATGATCAGCCACCTGCAGGGAAAGGCACTAGACAGCGACGTAAGATGCAAGTGGCGGATCGCGTAGCGCGGCCGCTTTTGAATATTTTACTATTTTGCTCGTCAGAGTTCGAATCCAGGTTGATGCGATCTTTCCATGAATATATTTTCTTCAATGTATTTCTTCATACGTGGCTGTGATGTAGTGCTCACTTATACAATCGTAATCCCCGCAATATATATATGAAATGTGGTTTTTAGATCTCCAGCAATATGTTTGTGAATGTGTGACAAATCTGGCAATAGAGGCAGAAAACAGCTGCTGCTGTTACGCGAACACAACATGCGCACGGAAGGAAACCAGTAGGTTTGAAAACCAGTAGGACCGGCACCCACTGCATGCCCGGTGTACGTGAATAGTCACGTGATATTCGTTGTCAGGCGTTTAAGTCTGGACGGAGATCATCTCTAAAACAATGCTTAAACACTGTGTGGACGGAGGACTCAGGGAGCCGTAACAGAGGGGCCGAAGAGCCGCATGCGGATCCGGAGCCACGGGTTGCCGACCCCCTGCCTTAGGGGGTTAGGAGATTGTGATCTGTGCACGGTCCATAATTGCCTCACACCACGAAGCTCCTATCTCTCATTGAGGCCTTTGGGATGTGTACTGTAGTATCCAGTGTGGATATCCAAATCCTTTCCGCCCTCCTTCTTTGGGGTGTTTGTTTGGGGTGTGTATGTTGTAGGAAATATTTAACTAAAGGAGTCAGTACCTTTTTCTTTTTCAATATGTTGTGTCAATCTAACTGAAATTGTGTTGCTGGTTTCGCCCACATATTTTAATCCACACTATTAGAAACTGCAGGCTTTTTGCCCTCTCCACAAGAGGCACCAAGTGGTGGTTCACGACACTTATGGTAGTACCTCCCACCTCATAAATAGAGGCCTAGCTGAGGCCTACCTCCTCTTTGTCTTCAAACACCTTCACCTGGAATGAGTGTTTGTTTCTGTTTCCATGTGTCTTTTGAATTGCTTTCAATGTAAGTAGCACTTTATTTCTATTATTGGGATTATGATGTCGTTCAGATGATTAACGGATCATCTTTGATCTAATTTGTTTGTTATATTATGAAGTACATGTTAAGCTAATATATATTTTACATATTTAAGTTACCTTTAATGGAAAATATTTGGCAGGATTTAAAGGCTGGCTTTATGATTTGAACAAGTTGTAATCTCTTTTTCTTTTCTTTCTTTGTGTAGAACCATGGCAATCAGAAGAAATCACCTTCCATTAACTTCCTGGCTAAATAAACAGCAAAAGAGATTGTAACCTGGTGTTTTGTGGCTCCAGTTTGAATATTAAATCCGTAACAAATGGTCCTTTGAGCTGGAAACTCAGCCACACTACACATTGACCTAAAATGGCTGATTCAGAGACTGAAGGCATTACGTCTATGGATAAGGCCACTAATGAAGTTAAGGCTGTTAGGAACATGGATAGATCCCAAGGTGTCGTAGACTCAACCCACCTACATGGAAGAGTCCACCCCTGAATTGTCTCAAACATCACCTAGGCCAGCGGTCCCCAACCACCGGGCCGTGGACTGGTACCGGTCCGTGGGTCATTTGGTACCGGACCGCACAGAAAGAATAAATAACTTATATTATTTCCGTTTTATTGATTATCAGAGTCTGAAGGATTCTCTCCCAATTTCATCCGCCTGTGTCTCTTGACAAACTTAAACCCACAAGCTAGTGAAATTGAGTAAAACACTTTTGGAGAGCTTCTTTGCAAAGCGGGAAAGGCCACTAAGGAGACAGAAGAAGAGCCTACAACTTCCAAGAAAAAGAAAGCTTCATTTAACAGACAATATCAGGAGTCTAATTAAATATCAGGAGTAATTCTGACGCGCCAAGCCCGCTCTGCAGAATATGTGGCGACAGAGGAAGATCAGCTTCTGGAGATTGAAAATGACGGGGGCCTTAAAGTATGTTTGAGACAACAACTCTGCTTGTGTTTTGGATTAAAATCAAGGCTGAATATCCTGAGATCACCACTAAAGCACTGAAAACCCTGCTTCCATTTCACACATCCTCTTTGTGAAGCAGGATGTTCTGCAGTGACAGCAATCAAAACAAAACAAAGTAGACTGGACATGAGGAACACACTTCGGGTGTCATTGTCTCCCATCAACCCCAGATGGGACCGTCTCGTTGCAGAGAAACAAGCTCAGAGCTCCACTGATTCAGTGTTATTGTGAGTTGTATTTTTTATGCATTTAATTTTTGTTTTCAGAATCAGAATGGTGGGTGGTGCGTAACATTTAACAATAAACAAAAACATTAAACAATCAACAACAGTCAACACAGTGCAGAAAATAGAATCATATTGAAATGTACAGTAAAATATAAAATAAAGTGCACAACAAACATACATGACTGTAAAACAAGTGAATGTAAGTGAAATGTTAAAAGTGTTGAGTGTGTTTAAATAAAGAAACAGGGATCTGCAGGGGAGTGACTGGTAGGAAATTGTCCTGGGGATGACAGAGTCAGTGGGGGACCAGGGCTCTGTTAATCAGCTTGACTGCGGATGGGAAGAAACTGTTCATATGGCGTGAGGTCTTGGTCCTGATGGACCTCAGCCTCCTGCCAGATGGGAGGGGCACGAACAGTTTTTGTCCAGGGTGAGAGGGGTTGGCTACAATCTTTCTTGCTCGCTTCAGGGTCCTTGAAGCGAACAAGTCTTGGAGGGACGGCAGATTACAGCCAATCATCCTCTCAGCTGAGCGAATAATACGCTGCAGTCTGCCCTTGTCCTTGGCAGTGGCTGCAGCGTACCAGACCGTGATGGAGGAGCAGAGGATGGACTCTATGATGGCTGTGTAGAAGTGCACCATCATTGTCTTTGGCAGGTTGAATTTCTTCAGCTGCCTCAGGAAGTACATCCTCTGCTGAGCCTTCCTGGTGATGGAGCTGATGTTCAGCTCCCACTTGAGGTCCTGGGTTATGATGGAGCCCAGGAAGAGGAAGGACTCCACCGCGTTGATGGGGGACTCACACAGGGTGATAGGGGCTGGTGGGGCTGCATTCTTCTGAAAATCCACAACCATCTCAATTGTCTTGCCGGTCATATTATTTTATTTCGTTGTGTTTTTCCGCCACACCTTGAATGCCGGTCTGAAAATATTGTCTTACATGAAACCGGTCCGTGGCACAAAAAAGGTTGGGGACCGTTGAACTAGGCCAGGGGTCCCCAACTGGCAGACCGCGGTCCGGGTCCGGACCCAGAAGCCATCCCATACGGACCTGGACCAAAACAGAAGGTTATGATTCAAAACCTCACAGGGCACTTCTATTTTAACCGGCACAGCTTTTGTTGTCTTTACGGGAGTGGTTTAGTGGATGAGGAAACACACAGACCAATTGCATGCAAGTTATGCCATCCCACGTGATACTACTCAGATCAATTCTGTGCATTCCAGGCGGTAAATATTACGACTCTACAGTGCAGACAGATGACAGAGTGAGAGGCAAGTTACACATGAAAAGACGGTAGAAAGAAAAAGAAAGATAGCAATACATGAATCGAAAACAAAGGGAGAGAAGCTGAGCCGGAGAAAGGGAGAGAAACAGGCGACTGTCCCGGAGAAAGTTGAGAAAAAGACGAGTGAGACGGAGTAAGTTGAGAAAAAGACAAGTGAGATGGAGAAAGGGAGAGAAAAATAAGGAACTAATGGCGCTCTTCAAAAAAAGAAAAGTGGACAGCGAAAATAGAGCATTTAATCCGGAATGGACAGACTCATTTCTGTTCATACTTCCCACTGGGAGCACTAAACCAGTGTGTCTCATATGTTCAGAAACCGTGGCACTTATTGTTAAAAGTGCCAATGTGAAACGCCATTATGAGACAAAACATATAGGTTTTGAACAAACATACCCACTGAAATCTGAGGTGAGATCACAGAAAATAAGTAGTGTCAGAGCCCAATATGACCAGTCCACCAGGATCCTTTAAAATCCTGGCAGGACAAGCTAGAGCTCAATTCTCTCACTGAGCAAACAAGTGAGGGAGTGGGATATAAGAGGGGAAGGAAGTGATACTCTAAAACTGTTCAATTGTTAAGATTTGTTGGAATTTATTATCTGTAAAATTGGTTGAGACCGTTGAGTCAAGATGTGAAATAGAAAAGGGAAAATTTAAGCTTTTCCTCCCTTTAAATTTATTTTTCTGAAGTTAAGCACTTTATTTGAACATGCACAATTTTCACATTTTATTTATTTTCTCTTATCATGAAATGCAGCCCTACTTTTATTTAGTTAATGAGAGAACATTATACATATCTGCAGTCATATGTTCAGTTCTATGTTACGTGACAATAAATATTGTCAAAAGGTTTTTGAATCGTACTGAATTCATTTTTTTCTAACTGGACCTCTTTCAATTTTAGTTGAAGACCCCTGACCTAGGCCATCTACACCTGCTCAACAAATATAGCCTAGCTTTTCACCTGAACCATTATTACCTTTCTCTTACAGAGAGAACCAAATCCCTTTGCCATCAGTATCTTGCGATCTATTCGCTAAACCCCTCACAAAGCCAATCAGCCATGACCCTGGGGCATGTAATCAACTAAATGCAGTTTTTGGATTTAGTGCTGCCATGGGTCATTGTATGGAAGACCTAGCATGTTGATTATGAAACCAGTTGCGGTGTTGAAAAAATAACCCATGCCCTTTGGGTTTAGGGTTAGTTAGGAAGAGACAACCGTGATGTTTAGAGAAACCAACTACACTTTCACTAAGCTACGTAATTATGAGGCAACGACAGTGCTGACGTAGGTCTGCTATGGAGAAACAACAACGAACAACGAAGAAGGACTACAAAAAGCACAACTAAAATATGACAACATGAAATCTTTTACTCATAAACATGCAACCTTTATAAACAGCTTCTTTTGAGAGAGGCTGCTTCACTCGTGGTGTGAAGGAGAAAACCGGAGCTCCTTCCTTCCTGCTGCCGTCACACTTAACATGCTTCAGTAGAAACAATTCGCTCTGCAATATCAATGAAACCGTTCAGTATCAATATTTACTTTGTGCAATAATGTGGATTCAATGGTTCGGTTACATTGTGCTTTTTAAGAGTTTAATAATCTATCATAGGTCAAGCTTGTTTTGTTTTTTTACTGATGCTTCTTGTATATTAGAATGCCCGGGAATATGAGCTGCACGGAGAAGCAGCTCATATCTGTGAATGAATGCCAGGTTAGACGGCGAATGAACGGCATGATGGATGACGCGTTGGGGCGTCCTTTGTTGATTATGTCAACTACTGGGAGGTTATCGGAGTGAATGAGGATGGACTTGCGAGACCACTCGTGGCCCCACAGAATGATAGCGGCTATGATGGGGTAGATCTCGAAGTGTGTGGAGGAATTTGCTAGGCTCTCATGAGCTCGGGGGGCCATTTTGCTGCGAAGCATCTTCCGCTGTAGAAACCCCCAAAACCAATAGAAGGAGCAGCGTCCATGTACAAATGTAATTTGTGAGCATGTGTTAATTTATCATCGTAGAAAGTAATCTCGTTCCAATTGGAGAGAAGGTTCAGCCAGAGACGGCGTTCAGAGCGGCTTGAAGTCCAAGAGAGATGGGACAGATGCGGCTATTGCTAGGAGGTAAAAGACGAATGATCTCCCTTGAGGGACGATGCATAGGGCGAAGTTAAGGTGGCCCAAGAGGGAAAAAAAGTTGGCGTTTGGTGCAGCATGTGGTAAGGAGGAAGTTTGAGATTAGAATGCTGATGCCGTTGAGTTTTTCTTTTTCGGTTGGTAGTGAAGCCTCAAGCGACTTGGTGTTGAGTGATTCCGAGAAATTCAATGGACGTGGATGGTCCCATTGTTGGCCAAGGCGACTTGCTGTGGTTGCTGAAAGTAAACGACGGGGGGTGTACTGGCGTCACTGCTGGGTGTCCCGGCTAGGGTGACTTGCTGTGGTCGCTTGAAGTAAGTGGCGGGGGGCACTGGCATCTCGGTACCGGGGGCCCTGGCAATCTCGGTGCCGGGGGGCACTGGCATCTCGGTACCAGGTGCCTCGGCTAGGGTGACTTGCTGTAGTCACGTGAAGTAAGTGGCGGGGGGCACTGCCATCTTGGTGCCGGGGGCCCTGGCAATCTCGGTGCCGGGGGGCACTGGCATCTCGGTGCCAGGTGCCTCGGCTAGGGTGACTTGCTGTAGTCGCGTGAAGTAAGTGGCGGGGGGCACTGGCATCCCGGTGCATGTCCGACTGCGTGTGGAGAGCCCGGAATAGTTGGGACGAGGTCGGGAGGCTGACATCTTTCACGTGGGTGATGGAGTCAGGGAACTGCGGCGGCGTTTTGGGGATTAAATGGTTAAATGTCGCATTTGTTCGACAGAACTGTCCTCCATTAATAAAAGCACCTCGTCAATGCTGAGGCATTACAGAGCGAGGCATGAAAATGAGGAGGTCACAAATACACCAAGAATAAACACAGGTATACAGACATTTTACAACTTCCTCACGGTCACTTTATTGATAATTAATTAATATTATTTTTTTATTACTTCATTTTTGACCATCAAGCTTCCAGGAAGCATGCGTTGGACCAGGCAGTTCTCAATTTCATTCTCAAGGACGGCCAACCCCTCAGCATTGTTGAGAGTGAGGGGTGCAGGGAACTGCTTCAGGTCCTTGAGCCATCATATGTTTTGCCAACCAGAACGGTTTGTATAGAAAATGTCTAGAGAAGTAGTTGATATATCCAATTAATTTAATTGTTTAATTTAAATATATTGATTTGCTTTTGGTTTAACTTGGTTTAATTTTCAGACTGTCAAAGAAATGGTGGCCAAAGAATATGAGGAGGAACGAGAACGAGTGAAAATGGAAGTACAGCAAGCTGTGGCAGTGAGTAGAACAGCTGACACGTGGACATCTGTGAACATGGAGGCTTACTTGGCTCTTACCTGTCACTACATTAATGAGAATATGCAGTTGTGTACATCTGTGTTGAGAGTGCAATACTTTCCACAAAGTCACACTGCTGACAATTTGGCCCGAGTCACAGGGGGCATGATGGATGACTGGGCCATAACTAAAAAAGTAAAGTGTCTTGTGATCGACGCAGCACCAAACATGATTTCATCCACAAAAATTCTCCAAATTCGGCATTCAATTTGCATTGCACACACTCTAAATTTATTTGTAAAAAAATCATGTGATCAAATCCCTACACTTACATCAATCAGACACAAATCGAGGCAAATTGTAACATACTTCAGATCAAGCACCACAGCCAAAGAGAAGCTAGCTCAAGTGCAGCAACAGATGGGACGGCCAAGCCTGAAATTCATCAATGAGGTGCCAACACGCTGGAACAGCACATATCAAATGCTGGCAAGGCTACATGATGAGAAGGAACCAGTGTGGGTATCCCTCGCCTCACTAAAAACAGACATAACTCCACTTACAGCTGATGAGTTTGCCATCATAGGAGAAAGACTTCTTGTGCTTGCTCCTTTCCATCAAGCTACAGTGGAGTTGTCTGAAGAGAAGAGAGTTTCAGGGTCAAAGGTCATCCCCATGATGAAAATGCTCTATCATGCACTTGAGCGTAACGCTTAAAATTTGCACACACAGGCAGCAATACACCTCCATGAACACCTGAGGCGACGAGTCACAGACACTGCTTCCAATCTGGAGTCATTAAGTGTGTTGACCCTTTCAACACTTCTAGACCCCAGATTTAAATCACTCGGGTTTCGTAGTTCCTCCAAATGCAGTGAAGCAGTCAGTAGACTGAAATCTGAATGTGCGGCTGTAATTGGGCACACATCGACTGAGCCACAGCCTGGACCTTCTTCACAACTGCTATCAGCACCCACTTCAGGCATGTTCTTCAGTTTTATCAGTTTATTTGTGCATTTATTTGCTTGCAAATCATGTACTAAAATGCCAATTTGTTGTTTTTTAGATAACCTGTGGAAGCACCTAGATGAGGAATTTGGCAGGCAGACCACCAACGTCACAGCCGATGCAATCATTGAGGTTCAGAAATACCTGGTAGAGGGCAACATTCCAAGGTCCCAGGATCCTTTGAAATATTGGGACAACCAAAAGAACACATACCCAAACCTCTTCCGGCTGTCCCTACAATTTTTGTGCACACCAGCCTCATCTGTGCCATGTGAGCGGGTGTTCTCTAAAGCTGGAGAACTTGCGTCAAAGAAACGTAATCGCCTGATTGCCAAGACATTGGAACAACTTATTTTTTTGAATAAAAATGTATAAAAAAATCCCCTCCCTGCCTCAAAGACAAGTACATAAGCATCCTCACATTCACATGTTAAATATATCAAATATATTTTAAACTTAAATTAAGATATAAAATACAATATACAATAACTTAAATGATATTATTGTATATACTAGGTCATTAAATCAGTATGTCAGTTGAGCCTGTCAACTAGGTTGCCTGTAATGATTTTTAAGATCCAGCAGGTATCAGTATTGAGCAACACAGTGACACAGTACCGACACAGTATCAATACAGTTTGGGTAATGTGCCGCAACGCTTCATGAGGCCTCATCTACCCATCACTACTCGACACCGGAGGCTGGCAGCTCAGCAAGTATTCTACACCCGTAGTGGAGAGGAAGGAAGTTAGTCCAGGAAAAGTCAACTGATAACTTACAGAACAGTGGTAAGACTACCGAGGCAGAAGATGATACGGACTGACCCAGGCCTGCAGGGCCAGGATTGATAAACAGCCAGGCGGTGATCAGTGGAATCAGGATCAGCTGGTAACGATCCAGATTGTCCGCTATCTGTCCAGATCTGCTTTTCGGCCGAGACGGTGACACACACACCTCGTTAAGAAATGTCTTCTACTCCCTCTTCTTCCATAGATAACCAGACCGAAGCTTGTGAACCGCTGCCCTCTCTGCGAGAAGGTGTGCGCGACCATGCCCCACCACCTCAAGAGCGGACACGGAGTCCTCAACCCCGCGGAGAGGAAGCTACTGGTGGTGCTCTCGATGGGCAGGGTGAACATTCGACGGGAGAAATGCCCGGTATTGGGCTGCCGCTATCACAGCAAGCGACTGGACAGGCACATCATGCAAGGCCACCCGGAGCTCGACCGAGATGTGCGGGAGACGCACCAGACATCGGCCAAGTATCGAGCGACGATGAAGCTCCTCACCGACTTGAGAGCTTCCAACCCCGACACTCCGATGACGACGACGCTGGACCTTGAGCCGGTAGACAAGGGCGAGCACCGGCTGAGGGGGGAGGACGAGGTGGCGGCGGTGGCGGAGGAGCACACCTCTGAAGAGAACGTGCGGCTCACCAGAGCTCTCAAACTCAGCCAAAGGCCGGGGTGCCCCCGGGGCCCAAACTGCGAGCCAGCCACCGCCATCACCACCACCACCTGGAGAGGATGGCCTGGAGCCATGAGCCTCCTCCGGGGCCAGCGGAGTGAGGAGCCTTCCCGAGTCGATAGGTAAGAGCGGGCACACACACACACTGTGTGGGGGGTTTGAGATCATAGTTCAATGATAATCATTTTGAATTTCCCTTCACAGTTGCCTTCCGGGAGGAATTCCAGAAACACCAAGAAGGGGATGCACCCTCCCGCAAGAAGAGAGATAATGAGTCGGACAAATGTGGGAGAATCAAATTGTTTCTTTCCTTCCTCTCGCACGGAAAAACAGAGTTCGGTACCTGGAGGTTTCTGCACGACATGGATGGCATAAGGCGGTAAGTCTCAGTCTGAGTCTCGTTTCTCCCCTCCCCCCCATGCACACGGAGCACAGGACTGATAACAGATAGCCGTGTTTCTTTCCGCAGCTACGCCGGCCACCTACGGTCCGAGGGGAAAACAGTCACCACTGTGAACTATTATCTGAAGAACATGCACCAGTTCTGCATCTACTTCTCAGAGACCCCGGACCCCAGCTCTCGCCTCTCCAGTGCAGAGATAACGGGCGTGATCAGGGCCCTGAAGTCGGTCACGGCTGGCCTCTCAAACGAGGTGGTGCTGCACCAGATGCGGGTCAAAGCTGATAAGATGACGAGACTCGTCTCCAGGGTGAGCCTCCTCAGGTGCCAGCAAATGAGCAAGGAGAGGATCCCCGGGATACTTGGTAAGACAGAGATTGAAATGCAGCCGTGTGTGGGTCTCTCTCCAAGGGGCTTTGGTTTTATTCTGTTTTTGCCCTGTTTTCAGAGCTTATCGAAGCCGACTACCGTCTCTACGTGTGGAACACCTTTTACGGGTACTGGTCCGCACTGGTCTGTTGCATATATGGCCATCGGCCAGGCGTCCTGACAAACATGACCGTGGATGAGGTGCTCAAGGCCAAGACTGATGGCGACAAGGCGGAGGGAGACGGCTACGTGATATCTGTTGAGCAACACAAGACGAGCCGGGACTTCGGACCGGCACAAATATTTCTGACTGGTGAGGAGTTTGCGTGGCTGGAGAGATGGCTCCGGCTGCGGGCCCAGTGCAAACCAAAGAGCAAGTGGCTGCTCATCACGAGCGGTCATGGGCCAGTGAGGAACCTCGTTCGTTACATGCAGAACACGTGGAAGGAGATGAACCTGCCCGGGAAGCCCACCTTCGCCGACATACGAACCGCAGTCTCCGGCCGTGTAAGTTTATTTGTTTCACTCACTCTCCATGTGGTGCTTTACTACCACACTTGGCTGATCCTCTTTTTGTTTGTCTGGTTCCAGGTCAAGAACCACCACCAGGCTGAGAAACATGCTGAGCTCGCCCGGCTGATGTGCCACTCGACGACAACGGCCGACAAACACTACGCACACGATCTTGACAAACATAGGCTGAGAGGATTGAGGAGCTCGTTTGAAGCGGTCCTTGCAACATCATCATCCTCCTCCTCCACCACCACCACGCATGACCCAAGCTCCGAGGCCGGCTCGAAATGAATATAAGAAATGTCTCATAAATATGTGTATTGTTGATCCATTCAATACTCTGTCGTTTTTTGGAAACTGTACATAAGTACAACCAGACACACACCGACGTGTGCTGCCGAAATGATCCAGTGAGCTCTGCACTTTGTCGGATGTCTTCTCCTCGAGTAGTCCTTGAATTTCTATGATAGACGTATTTTTAAAAAGTGAGTTTCAGAAAACGTGCGCAAGGTGGCTTGGTTACCCTCTACTAAAAGTGGTCACATCGGGATAGGCAAACTTGCAGAAGCACTGAAGCCTTCAGCGCTTCTCGATTTAACTCCCTATCCCGCTCTAAAAGACTGTCGTTTTTTTGAATTTCGGGCATCTGGTAATCTAAATCACAGGGAAGCACTGAACCTTCCAGCGCTTCTCAGCTAGTCACCCTTAAAAAGACTGTCGTTTTATCGAGTTTCAGGAATTTAAGAAAAGTATTGGTTGACCCTGCAATACCAACGTTTTCCACAGGAGGGTTTCTGACTTCCTCGTGACCAGGTGGTCGCTTTCTGACTCCCGCGTGCCGAGCGAGCGGGGCTCAGCCTAGCAAGGGTGATAGGATAAGGGGTGATAACCACAGTTTCACAGGCCCTTTTGTAATTGTTTTTGATAGGAAGGTCCTAGCAACATGGAAGTTTGCTCAAGGACTAATTGGACCACTCCGGATGGAACAGTAGTGGTGGCGAGTCTCTGTAACCTTGGGAAGGGGTCGAAGCGGCAAATGTGCTCATTGGCTCACGGGCCCTTTTGGAATGACTTTTGATTGGAAGGTCCTAGAGCCTTGCAAGTTGACTCTACCCCCCCCCCCCCCCCCAATGTGGCCATTGTGGTTTGATTGGTACCATGCCCGAGTTTCTAGGACCTTGTGAAGAGGTAATACATCTCCTTCATTATATATGGTGAAGAAGTTTGAGAGCTGTCCTGTGTCCCACAAAGGCATGATCAATGGTAGAGAGTGCCAACCATTATGAATGTGTCACATTTGGGCCTGGCTACAACATATCCAAAAAGCAGAGCTCTGACATGTTTTGAAAGAAAAACATATCCAATTTGACCAACTTTTTCAGAGGGTGTCAGATTTAGCAAACCTTACCCCATTGTGGCACTGGATTTTTGAACAGGCAATTTAGCTTTCTAGATACTTTGAAGGGGATTTTGCAACAGGACCTCGTCATAGGCCAAGCCCACAATGTGTTTCCACAATCTGGAGTCTGTGGGACCCATTTCTGAGACTTTATTACCACTTTTACATAGGTCAAATTTAAAGGAATATTGCACTAATTAAGACCGTTGTTCCTGTTTTCGGCCACCTTACCTTGCAGCTACGACCTCCAAATTTGAGTTATCTCATGTTCATGACCTCCTCTTTGAATACAAAAAGGTTTCATTTCTCTATCTTACTTTAAAGTATTAAAACCAAATGTGGGTTTCTGTTGTGTCCCATAACATCACTTTTCCATGATGGAACTTCATGAAAATGACATATGGAGGACAACAGACAACACTCTTTCAGGTTCAGTTGGATTCAAATCAATACAATGTTCCTGTAGAAATATAGCTTTCCAAAGGGTCTGCAGACTGCTTGCTTGGCATGCTGAATCAAGTCATCAGAGGCAATATTTGATAAAAAAATTCAGGCACTTTCCAACTTTTTCTCAGATTTTATGACCATCTTTACATAGGTCAAATTAAACCTGATTGTGAAAGAAAGAAAGAAAAAACCTGGTAGCTGCCAAACCCGGGACTCTATGGAGGACGAAAAATGTCTTATGTATGAATAAATAAATGCATTAATGAATGTATAAATAAATACAGGAATAAATTAAATGAATGCATTTTGTTTTGTTCATCATTGTTCTGTTTGAGTGTTTGTTTTTGTCCAGTTTGAGTATGTAATATTGTCAATAAGGGCGTGTTTGAGTCATTATTCAGGTAAATGGAATTGAAATGGTGTTGCCAGGCGCACCCACATATTGAAAACCACACTGTTACATTTAATCACATAAATTCAGTTTCTAGATTTCAGAGTTTGCTGAAATGGCCTGTGACATTTTCTAAGAGAGGTCATAGAGTTCCCTCTGCTGGCCAAAGCTGGGAATAGCACTCTTGCTTAAATAATCAAAGTCTTACTGCAGATTCTATGAAACCTTAAGAACTGTGACGAAATCAAGCCCATATAAGTTGGCTGAGTTAGTGAAGGGGAGCCTGACATGCGTGCTCACAAAATCCCAGGTCAATTTGGGCAAGCAGCGCGCAGCTGTTGACTTTACAAGTCCATGGTGTAGGTGTATGTTTTGAAAATTTCCAAATCTGCCAGTGCAGAGAAATGAATACAGGAGAGATGTGATCTATTGTCTTAGTCTTATTTAGTACACGTGCTGCAGCATTCTGAATAAACAAAAAAGAAATCATCCAGGGCATGTGTCAGGCAAGGTGAGCCCACTTTGGAGGCTGTAGTTCAGGCCAGGCACAAAGCCTGGCTCCCCCTATAACTCTGGAAGTCATTCAGAGTGCCAGGTGCATGAAAACACACTTTTGAAAAAAAAGAAAAGATTTGTGTCTGCACACACAATCACTGTAGTTAATAATAGTAACTGCTACTAATAACTAATAAAGACAGTTACATTTCTATCTTTTACCCAGAAGTTTGCATCCTCGTGTCAACATTATTGATAACTGTTTCGCTTTTCATCATTTGTGATTAGGCCAATTTTGGAAAAAATGTGCCTGTAGGGGAGGCTGACCACTTCTATAAAGACTTCTACATGGTATGTGCATATGTGTTGCTGCAAGTTAATAAAGACGTTTGATGACATTTGTTTTGCTGCTCTTAATGTTAACTGTCTTGATTGATTTCCTCCGCCTTAGGATTGCAATATATATATATATAAACACATGTCCCAAATGCAAGTAGGACAAAGAAGACATAGGTACACCTGGAATGCCTGCCCACCCTTGACATTGTATGTGAATAACAACCAGAAGAGTGACTGACATTTTGAAAATGTTTTTATTACTGAACATTTAGTCCATAAAAAAATAATATATAATAAAACCATTAAAAAAATGTATCTCTTTCTCTCTCTGGATGTTCAAATTGAACAAAACCATTTAAATTTAACAAAACAAATTGGACGAGTCTTGTGTTAGATGTCCTCTTCTTGTTTGACGGTTTGCGTGGCGGAGGTGGATTTGCTGGGGGTGGATTTGGTGGAGGTGGATTGGCCGGCGGCAGTGGTGTGGCGGTGGGTGGAAGAGGCGACCACTTCCTCCAACTGCCCCCTCAGGTGTTTGTTATTGGATAAGGCCAAAGCTAAAGTGCAGCATCTGTCTGCTGCACTCATGTCGTGGCACATCAGAGCTGCGATGTCAGCCCTCACACTTTTGCTATCACGATCTTTGGCCTGGATACAGTAGAACAGAGGAATACAAAACATTTGCACCTGTTAAAGAAGCCAGCCGAGTTTTATTATAATTAAGCATCACAGGGAGAGTAGCTGAAAAAAGACACTTACATGTAAAAAAAAAGAATACAGAGAGTATAATAATAGTTATTATTTTGACAACCAGTATAATGCTTTTCACCTTCCAGCCAGCAGCACTCCCCTTTTGAAGGACAGCCGTCAACCTGCTAATTCTCTTGCAGATCCTCTTTGTTCGTTTGAGGTGTTTCAAGCTTAAGTGCCCTCAGGCTTTCTTTTCGGCTGCACATGACCACCTGCTGAGGAAGGTGCTGGAGCCAGTTTCTACCAAGAAGCCTGATGTTTCTCCAAAGACATCGCCTCCTGCTCGCAGGATCTCGCCGAAGGTGGTTGTGAAGGGAGAGGTCCGAGTGCCACGCCAACCAGACCCTTCTGAATGGACATTTGTTGCACGTGGCAAGAAGGTAAATGATTGCAGACTGTAATTTTGTAGCTGATTGTGCAAACACTTGTATAGCGTTAACATGGTATCATGTAATGGTCCAAGGAGACACATTTGTTTAATATAAGGAATGCTATTGTCTTTACAGAGGCGTCATTTGGGGAAACCAGAGCAGTCTTGTGGTGCACCCAAGAGGAGGCTTGTTCATCAGCAAGTTTGTCATGTTTCATTTATTTGCTGGAAAACAAGGAAATATTTATTGATCATATTTGTATGGATAGCTTTTGTGTCGTAAGGTGTCCATAATATTTTTTCTGCTCTATATTTCAGGTTGTCAAGGAATGTTCTGTACGTGTAAATCCAAATTCTTGTAAATCCACAGCACCAACAACCTGACAGCAGAAGGTAAATTAGGGAGGGAAAGGACACGGGCAGCTCATCCTGGTATTCTGGAAAGAAGAGATAATACTAATAGTTCAATGGATACCTCATTTACTTTGGGAGAGGTTAAAAGAGCGATAGAAAGAGCCGGATTGACATCACCAGGGAAGGATGAAATATGTTATATAATGCTGAAGCATTTAGGTAGGTTAGCAATGACGAAATTGTTATTTTATAATAAGGTTTGGGAATTGGGGAGACTGCCTAGATCATGGAAAGAAGCTGTGATTATTCCAATCAGGAAACCGGGCAAAGACTCATCAAATCCAACAAATTATAGACCCATAGCACTAACATCGCATGTAGGTAAAATTATGGAGAGAATGATAACTGAGAGATTAAACTTTTATTTGGAGACCAGGGGAATGATAACACAACATCAAAGTGGATTTCGGAAAGGTAGAGGAACCATGGACCCAATTATTTGTTTGGAGACAATCAAAAAAGCCCAAGTAAATAAGGAGGCAGTGATGGCTGTGTTCTTTGATGTGGAGAAGGCATATGACATGGTTTGGAAGGAAGGATTGTTGATTAAATTAAATATGATGGGAATAGGGGGCAGAGTATACAATTGGATTAAAGACTTTTTACTTGACAGAGGTATCCAAGTCAGAATTGGGACAGCACTATCGAGAAGATACCCGGTGGAGAATGGTACACCTCAGGGTAGTGTAATCAGTCCAATACTGTTCTCCATCATGATAAATGATGTGTTCCTTCGAGTACAGAGTGATATTGGGCGATCCCTATTCGCTGATGATGGAGCATTGTGGAAGAGGGGGAGGAACATAAACCATATTAAAAAGAAGGTACAAGAGGCTGTGAATGAAGTAGAAAGATGGTCTTATGCATGGGGATTCAAGTTTTCGGTGGGGAAAACTAAAACCATTTGCTTTACTAGAAAGAGAGGAGTGGAGAACCAGATAAAGCTGTATGGGCAAATTATTGAGCAAGTGAGTGTTTTTAGGTTTCTAGGTGTGTGGTTAGATGAGAAGTTCACATGGAGCGAGCAGATTCAGAGAATAGTTGTGAAGGGTAAAAATATTTTAAATGTCATGAGGTGTTTAACTGGATCGGAGTGGGGAGGCAGCAGGCCAGCAATGAAAAATATTTATATAGCGCTGATGAGATCAGTTTTTGATTATGGGAGCGTAGTGTTTGGAACAGCAGCAAAGACGTCATTAAAAAAGTTGGAAGTGGTGCAAGCCCAAGCTCTGAGACTCTGCTGTGGTGCTTTGAGAACAAGTCCTGTGTCTGCTCTTCAGGTGGAGGTGGGTGAGATGCCACTGCATTTGAGACGGAAGCAATTAATGTTGAGTTATTGGGCCAATCTACAAGGGCATTCTGGAGACAAACATCCAACTACAAAGGTGCTCCTGCCATGTTGGGAAAGCGAAAAGGCCAAACGGGACTGCTTTGCATGGAGTAGTGGACAAGTTGCAAGGGATATGGGATTAAATCAGTTAATATTCACGTCTACTGTAGCACTATCGGTAACACCACCTTGGCTATTTCAGTATCAGTTGATAAAATTTTCCTCAATTTGAGCAAAACCCAAGCATTTAAAAATATCAGTAATATGGCAGGACTGGTGGAGGATAGGCTAAAGACAACATATCAAGCATTTACCCCAGCATATACGGATGGGTCTAAAGATCCTAATACAGGTAGAACCGGTTTTGCTGTCACCATTCCATCCTTTCAGTATGAGGTCAAGCGAAGAACATCAGACAATCTGTCAGTGTATACAGTGGAGACAGTGGCGATTTTAACAGCACTGCAGTGGGTGGAGGAGGTTCAGATCAGTAAGGTTATCATCTGTTCGGATTCCAGTTCAACATTATGGTCATTACAATCAGTCACATCTCATAGCAGGCAGGATTTAATTAATGAAATATTCGAAACACTGTTCCGACTTAAGCATTTGGGTATTGTGGTAGCATTTATGTGGGTGCCGGCACATAGAGGGGTAAAGGGAAATGAAGCAGCAGACAAATTAACAAAGCAGGCACTGGAATGTCAGAACGAGGAAAACATTTTATTCAGCAAAGCAGAAGCCAAATCAATAATCAAAAGAAATATTATTAAGGAATGGCAGCACAGGTGGGATACAGGAGTCACAGGAAGGCATCTTTATGCTATTCAGAAGGAAGTTGGCAAAGGGAGGACATCCAGAGGAAACACTAGAGAAGAAAATATATTAACCAGACTGAGGATTGGACACACAAGGCTGAACAAAACAATGCAACTAATAAATAAACACCCAACTGGACTATGTGAGCACTGCAATAGAGCAGAAACAGTAGAGCATGTAATTTGGCATTGCCAGAAATTCAGAGTGGAGAGAGACAGGTTGAAGAGGAGGCTGGCAGTGGAGGAGATACAATTAAAGGATGCATTAACCTTGGGGGCAGGAAAGGTACTACAGTATCTAAAAGAAACTGGATTGAGTGGAAGGATCTAGGGCACCGATAGTGACATAGCTCCCTTTTTATTTTATTTCTTTATTTTTGTTTTATTTATTTCTTTATGTTTGTTTGGAGAAAGGGATAGATATTTCTGGTTTACACTCCAATGCAGGAGATGGCGGTAATGCAACTTTTTTGGATGCCATCCGCCTAAAAACAACAAGAAGAAGAAGAAGAAGACAAACTTGCTTACGGCCACACCTCTCTGGTTGCTAATGAGCCACAGGTGCGTTCCTGCAGTCAGTGCGTGTGATCCTCCATGGAGGCAGCAGCTTTTGCTCCCCTCTCCCCTTTTTTTTCCTCTCACTTTGTTTAAAAACCTAATTATAGGTGTTTTTGTCATACTTTTTTGGTGATCTGGGATGCTTATTTCCCTGGCAGTGTTTCACTGCACGGGGGGAGCTTTTGGGGGGGATTTTCACCTTGTTTTTGGTGGCTGTGCACTGTTTGAAAAAAATAAATAAACACCCAACAAAAAATGACGGACCAACTGGTGAACAGGACCCTGAGCGAAACAACGACAACCCCAACGGAAACTCCCCAGCATGTAGTGGCTGACCAGACTGGGAACGGCGAGGCCGGGAGCAGAGGAGACGAAAGAGAGATGAAGAGAAGAACGGTGAATGTGGAGTTGGAGGGAGGAGAAGCTTGGGGTGCCATGCAGCTGATTAGTCATGTGCAACGGCTGTGTGGAGCGATACTGGCGTGTCGGGTGCTCGGACCCCGGTAGTTTGAGCTGACAATGAGCCACGGTGAGGGGAAAAAGAAACTGATGGAGGGGTTAAAAGTGGGAGACACGCGAGTGCATGCTAAGGAAATAGCTAACGACGAGCTTGTCGTGTCGTTTTTGAACTTGCCGTACTACATAAGAGACATGGACATTTTGGCGAAACTGCAGAGCTGGGGAGTCTCAGCTGCATCCCCGATAAAAAGGCGGATGTGGCCAGGCTCGCATGTAACTGACGGAACTCGTTTCTTACGCGTAAGGCTCAGTGAACAGGTGAAATCTCTACCATACAGCACAAAATTCACCACGGCGTCAGGCTCGGAATATTTCTGGGTCCTGCATGACAGGCAAGTTAAAATATGTAGGATCTGCATGCAGCCGGGTCATATCCAGCGCGAGTGCCTGGAGTTCTCCTGCCGGAAGTGTGGAAGGCAGGGGCATTACGCCAGAGAGTGCGAGGCAAGCAGACCTCTGAACTGTGCGGGGTGCAGGCAGACGCAAGAGAACTGCGTGTGCCCTGCGGAGGTGGAGAAGGAGGAGAAAGTGGTGGAGCTGGCTGATGAAGAGGAAAGAATGGAGATGGGTGACTCGCGAAGCCAGTCCGCTTCCGAGGGTCTCTTTTCAAGCGTGGAGCAGTCCAGTGATGAGGAGCCGGAGGACGAGAGTGGAGGGGAGCTGCCAGGCGCCCAGGCAGAAAAGCAGCTGTCGGAGGACAAGAGCATAGCCAGTGTGGTGAAGGCCCGGGAGTCTGAATCCGCGACGGGGGTGTCGGGAGAAGCAGCTACTGATGCGGCGAAGATGATGGGGCCAGCGGAGGCGACGGAGGCGGTGTCAGCGGCGGCATCATGAATCTATGTATATTAAGCCTCTTACTCACCCTGTTTGCTCCTATGGCTCTTGACACTCTCAACATAACCACCTTTGACGCTAGGGGTTTAAAGTGCCCTAGTAAAATCCAGGTTGTCGTTAATAATTTCAACCAGGCAGACATTCTCTGCCTGCAAGAAACTGGCTGGGACTTTAGAACAACTGACTATGTTAAGGGGTTTTGGAGAGGTGAGGTCTTCTCACAGGAGAGAGTGGGGAGTGGCGATTCTGGTCAGCGAAAAAAAATAAGTCCGAACTGCATGTGTGTGTTCAAGGCCAACGACGGTAGAACGGTTGTCCTTGACGTTCTGTTTGGGAGTGAAATTAAAAGGTTTATTAATATTCATGCGCCCAACACTGAGAAGGAAAGGCGCGCCTTTTTTAACCTGTTGGGCAAATGGATAAACAGTAAAACAGTTCTATTAGGGGAGCAACAGTGACAACGCGCAAGGAAAATGCAAGTGTGACACCAGCAGAACAAAGTTAAAAAAGTTAATGACGGACAAAAACCGTCATTGTGTGGATGTGTGGAGGATTTTAAACCCTGGGGTGAGGGTTTTTTTCCAGAAGACAGACAGTTCTGGGGGTCTTAAAACAGTCTAGGATTGACCTGGTGCTGGTGACCCCTGGCCTAGTAAGAAAAGTGTTGGGCATAAAATACACGTTCAATGTCTGGAGCGATCATGCCTATGTGGAAATGAAAGCGGCGGGTAGGAGGAATAAAAAAGGGATAAATTCATGGTGCCTGAATAATAGTTTACTAGAGGACAAAAAATATAAAAAGTCGGGAAAATCCTCAGCAAGTACGCTCAAAAGGCTCCGTTTGCTGAGAACATAATGGAGTATTGGGAGTACATAAAATTAAAAATAAAGAAGGTAACGATAAAATACAGCAAGGAGAAAAAATGGGCGGATACGTGGGAGGAGAATAATATAACTGAATTATTAAATGAAGAAATAAAAAAAATGGAAGAAGATACACATTTTAGTAGTAACAATTACGAGCTTTATAGAGCCAAACTAGCAGGCATTGATGGCCATTATTGCAGGCGGGCTGCTATAAGGAGCAGGGCGCAGTTTCTCCTAGAAGGTGAGAGGAGTACGGGGTTTTTTCTGGGGTTGGAGAGGGCAACTCAGGAGAAGCAGTTTATAAAAGAATTAAGAGACAAAGACAACATACTCACTGATTGGAAGGATTTATGACATCCACAAGAAAATGAAATTAAAATACTGACAGACCAGATAAGAAAGCAGATAAGTGCTGATGACAAATTTTATTGTGACTCACCTGTTGCCTTAGAGGAAATAACTACAGCCATTAAGAATCTTAAAAAGAATAAAAGCCCTGGTCCTGATGGTCTTACAGCAGAGTTCTATGGCTGCTTCTCTATGAAGGCAAATCACTGTCAAAATCCGAGAGCGCAAATGAGATCCATGCGCGCGCGTATTTTACTTTGACGAGCGCTTTTATATCACTCCGCGAGCAAAAGTCGCTCGAGAAGCTTAAACCTGTTCGCTCGCGAAACTTTATTCTGCCCGCTCTCGAGTCTTTTTTCTGGATAAAACGGATATCACTGACGCAGACGTCAGGGGGAGATTTTCAGATTGCACTACAGGTCAGGGGCAAATAATGTACATTTTACTGCACGGGTACTTTTACTTTCTGCACTTAAAGTAGGCCTACATTTTGCTGATAATAACATCCTTGACTAAGGTTTTGAATGCAGGTATTTTACTCGTATTGGATTATTGTTTCATCAGTATGGTATTAGTACGTTTACTGCAGTGAGGATCTGAATACTTTTTTATCCACTAACTACTTGTCAGTGATTTAACAGTTAATATACAAACAGTGGTCCCTAATCTTGGCTCCAGATCTTTGAGCAGGTCCAAATTGTTGCTCATATTATACACAACTACATTATATCTCTTCTGTAAACACAACAGTATGATTAAATATGATCGCATCATGTTTTAATCAATTAAGATCAAAGAGTGTCTTTGAGCCGTCTGTCAGTTTGACTATCAAACACACATTGTCTGTAATAGAATGATGGAGTGAATTCAAAGCAAATGTAGTGGCGATGTAGTGGAGTAGTGTTTAGTGGTGGATTGATAACCACCTCTTACAGACCTGGCGTCTGTGTCAGTGATATCCGGTTTATCCAAAGACGAGCATTGTAACTAATTAGATGTAGAGATACAATGGAGACTGGGTCCGCCCACTTACTGTCAAAAAGAAAAACTCCCCCAAGCGAGCAGAAAAAAGACTCACGAGCGGGCAGAATAAAATTTCACGAGCGAACAGGTTTAAGCTTCTCGAGCAACTTTTGCTCGTGCGAGAGTGAATTTTGCTCGCGGAGTGATATAAAAGCGCTCGTCAAAGTAAAATATGCGCGCATGGATCTCATTTGCGCTCTCGGATTTTGACAGTGTTTTGCCTTCATACTTCTCCGAGTTGCTCTCTCCAGTCCTGTTGAGAGTGATGGGGGAAGAGGGAGCTAGTGACAGTTCCTTTAAAAAACTCACGGAAGGCATTATCACTATCCTGTATAAGAAGAAGGGTGCCAAGGAAGATTTAAAAAACTATAGGCCAATTAGTCTTTTAAACACAGATTACAAAATAATAGCCAAAGTGTTAGCCTGCAGGGTGCAAGAAGTAATAAAATCAATCATAGGGGAAACTCAGGCGTATAGTATCCCAGGAAGGGACATAAGTGATAACATTATTGCTATAAAAAATATAATAGGTCAGATGGTAAACGAGGGGGGGGTTGTTTTAGGGATTGATTTGGAGAAAGCTTTTGATCGCGTAGAACATGGGTTTTTGTGGGAGGTTTTGGGGAAATATGGCTTCGGGGAGGGTTTCAAAGAATAAAAGCCCTGTACGGCGAGGCTGAAAGCAGGGTCAAAATAAACGGGTGTTTATCTGAACCAGTGGAAATAAAAAGATCTATCAGACAGGGTTGCCCCCTGTCGGCCTTTTTGTTTAGCCTAGTAGCGGAGCCCCTAGCGTTAAGTATAATAAATGATAACAACATAAAAGGCATAGTCTCTGAAACAAAACAGGAAATAAAAATAATACAGTATGCGGATGATATTAATGTCTTTCTAAAGAACAGCACCTTCCTTGAGCAGGTGATGAAGCATTTTGAGGCTTTTGAGAGGGCCTCAGGGGCTAAAGTAAACACAAGTAAATCTGAAATCATGGTTTTCCAGGAGGAGGACCTGGGTTTTAACAAATGGGGTTTTGAAATTGAGCCGGGGGAGAGGAAAATTCTGGGGCTGTATGTAGGGATAGACAGTGGGAAGGCTAGGGATAGGAATTGGGCCGAGGTGATCAAAAGAACTAAGGACAGGGTGAATTTGTGGAAAGCCAGAGGCCTGACCATAAGGGGAAAGGTAATCATTGCTAATGCTCTAGTTTTGTCCAAAATTAATCATGTTTTGGGGTCCTGCGAGCTGCCAATTTGGGCTTTGAATTCTTTGAACAGCGTTATCTCTTCCTTCTTATGGAGGGCGCAGGGTAATATGATTGCTCGCAAGACATTAATAGGTAAAAAAAGGGAGGGGGGATTAGATTTGATTGACATAAGTGCAAAAAGGGATGCACTTAGGGTGAAATTGATAGGCCGTTTTTTAGATCCAGAGAGGCAGCATCCGTGGAAGAGCGCCCTGGCTGGTCGCCTGGCAGAGTATGGGGAGAAGGGTAGCTACAACCTGTGCGCCTTCTTGCCCAGAAATGTTGCAGGGGACTGGCCTGGCTTCTACCGCGAGGTGCTGGAGGCGTGGGACAAGTTTCTGCCCCACCTCAGACCCGACGTGAAATATAAAGAGCATGTGATGCGATTACCTTTCCTCAACTCGCCATTCTTCTCCCACATGGGCAGGCCCCTAGTCTCAAAGGCCCTCCGTGAGGCGGGTTTGACGACGCTGGGGGGGGGGGTCTGTGGGGGGGACAACGGGCTTGTTTTCGATAAAATAAAAACATTGACAGGGTTGAGGAGGGCTGGAGGACCTTTTAAAGGGAGACAAATTGAAGGGATAGGGTTAAGCGTCATGAATGGCATGGACCAGAGTTGGGGAGCTCTCGGGCTTGGTGGTGATCTGATGCAGGGCGATGCTGTAAACTTCCTACTGTGCCAAGGCGCAAATGAGATACAAATCACTGAAATAAAAACAAAAAGAATATATGACATCCTGGTAAAAAAACTGGTCAAGAGACCGGCAGCTGAGCCAAGATGGGCAGCCATATTCCCCAATAACGAAATAAAGTCAATCTGGGGCAATCTAGCCGTCCCACTCATACCCCATGCAGTTTTCAACACGGACTTCAAGCTGAGGCACAAGAGATTTTATTCTGGCATCGTTCTGAATCAGATCCACAAGTTGTTATTCACTAGGACTTGTGGGGTCTGTAATTTGGAGGATGAGGACTTTGAGCACCTCATCCTAAACTGTGTTGAACTCAACGAACTGAAACAGTATGTGCGCTCACTGCTGAGCACGTTTTGTGGTGTGGGTGAAAACGTCCTGAAAGAGTGGGAGTGGGGACTTCCGGTTCGAGCATGTAGTGAGCAGACGCACGCGGAGAAGCTCCCGACTACTTTGTATATTTTACCTTTAAGACCTCCTTTGTGTTCGACTTTTTACCATACAGCAAGTTGTCAAACGTGCTATAAAGACAACTGGATGAAGAAATGACATCAAAACATAACAAACAACAAGGGTTACAAACCCAGACAACACGGGCTAATACTTCGCTATCTGGAAAGCTAGCTAAAATGGCTGCAGGCCCAGACCCATCCCCAGGTGAGGGAATCCACTCAGCCCGCGAGAGCGTTGGCGAGCCCGTCACAATGCTACAGCTGTCCTCCCTGCTTGAAAACCACCGTACCGGGATGAAAGAAGACATGACGGTGCTGGTACAGACATCTTCCCAATCACTACAGGCCTCTATGGACGCGCTACGAGGGGATGTGACTTCCTTCAACAAACGGCTCACCGAAACAGAAGGGATAGTGGGCGAAAACTTTGAGCGGCTCACCTCGGCCGAAGCGACGATTAAATCTATGCAGTCCCAGAACAAGCTTCTCCACGACCGACTGGAGGACCTGGAAAACAGGTCCCGGAGATCCAACCTCCACATCGTGAACGTACCGGAGGGCAGCAAGATGGGCGGGGAACCGAAGCAGTTCCTAGCGGACCTACTGATGGAGACGGTGGGGCCGGAGGTGTTCACTTCACCTCCACTGATTGACCGCGCACACCGCACTGGACCGCTACCAGAGCGAGGGTCCGCCAAGTCCAGGCCTTTTATTGTATGCTTTCACAACGACTCGGATAAGGAAAAAATATTAAGATGGGCCATGAAACACGAATTAAAGTTTCGCAATGTGACTTTGAGAGTGTACCAGGAAATGAGCGCTTCCCTTGCCAGAAAGAGAGCGGCCTTCAATGACATTAAACAAGAACTGTACAGAAAAGGGATCCGCTTCGGACTGCTACACCCGGCCCACCTGCGCGTCACCTTTGAAGGAGAGTCCATCTACTTCGACACCCCGGAAGAAGCAAAAGCCTTCTACGACCGACGGATAGCCGGCTAACGAAGTCATCACGATCGTCGTAATTGACGACCGATGTAATAAATGATGGACTGTCCCACTCGAAGAAGCCAACGGATGGATATGGCGTCTCTTTGTTTTGGCATCCCCGAGTGTTTGGGAAAACCAGGAAGTAACAGAACGATCCGTTCTTCAGATGCCTTAGACTACACTGAGAAGTGGCTTGAGGACACGGTGAGATGCCTGAGAGAGGACACTTCCTGTGCTGCTGCATCGTCTGACCCTCCCTCCCTCCTCCCCGTCAACGTCCATAATCACGCTGACGTGGGACCACAGCATACTTAACCTCAGATTTTTTAATTATATCAGCCTTTAAGAGGAATATAATTCGAAAGGATCTGCTAGTTCACGCCTCCTAAAATAGTGGGAAACACCACTATGTGTGCAAAAAAAAACACATTTTAGATCGATCGAATATATTACTTTAAAAAAAAAAACTTCAATAGTCATTTATTGTGAGGAAGAAGAGGGATTAAGATAAACCTTATGTGCCCATGCTCTCTGCTTACCTTTGTGGTAAGCAGAAAACTAATTTCCCCACCTAACCTGTCAGTGCCATAAGTACATCTTCCTTCTTGCTTTTATGGAACTCAGAAAACACAGAGGCAATAGTTGAGAATTTTTCTGGTGACTACGATCCTTTATTGTGGCTGACCATAGGATTGTGGATCAAACAACTAATTCATTCCAGAAAACTACACCTCTTAGGGGAAGTTTATTGGTGTAGAAAAATGTTTTAAGATTGTATCTGTGTGATATAGTGACTCTTTTTCTTAAAAGGTATTTTGTACAACCATTTGAAAGTTTTTCGATGTGAGATAGGTTGCTAATCCTTGTTGGGAAATCATTAGTCTTTGTGTCTCTCCCTCTAATTTGTGATGAGTATGTGCAGGTGTGAAAAGTATGTTCAGCGAATCAGGAGCTCTCCCTTTTAGCGCCTCCCTGTTTTTTCTTATATATTGTGTGTTAGTGTCAATCTCCCTCAATGATTCCTCTGAAGAAGCCACAGAGTGGCAAAATGTCAGGAGCTCTTATAGTGCACTTAATCCTTAGCCTTGCTGACTTAACATATGGTCTTTTGATCCATGTCTTTATAATTATTTGATCCTTTCCTATGAAAGTTGTTTGCACCAAATCACACTTTTAAGGAGGAACTAGCGCCACTATTAGACAGATTGTTTAAATGGATAGAACAGAAGAATGAGATGCCGGTTAGTATGTCGACAGGGTTAGTTAGTATTATATATAAGAAAGGGAGAAGGGACAGACTAGAAAACTATAGGCCACTTAGCTGTTTAAACAGTGACTATCAAATACTAGCAAAAGTACTGCCGAATAGGATAAAGAGGGTGATAGGGACAATAGTGGGAAGCACGCAGGCTTACAGTATACCAGGGAGGGATATAGCAGACACAATCAGCAGTATTAGGGACACAATAGAGCACATGAAGGGAGGAATAGTGATGAGTTTAGATTTGAACAAAGCATTTGATAGGGTAGATCATGGATACCTATACGGGGTATTGGAAAAAGTAGGGTTTGGGCATCGGTTGGTAGGATGGATCAAAAGATTGTATGATAAGGCTGTTGTGTCAAAATTAATGGCATAGTCACAAATAAGTTCAGATTAGAGAGGTCGGTTTGACAAGGCGGTCCACTGTCGGCTCTGCTGTACTCTGTTAGCAGAGCCATTAGCTGCATCATTTCAATTTAAATAATTTAACTGGATTGAATTGCTAATATAAAATAGGCCACAATTCTAACAGCTGTACAGTAACAGTGGAAGTTAATATGAAGCTATACAGTAACGGTTCAATGAAAACTAATCACTTTATTTGTACAGGCGATGGTTCTCGCTACTCTTGCTATCTTTGTTGTTATATGACTAACACTTTTAAAGGTTAATAATAATAATAATAATAATAGAGCTGAAATACTGATTAATAGCTGAATAATAAATTAGTTTTTTGCTTAAAGTAAATGTCTTATCACTTAATTTTCTTCTCAGAGTACACCAGAATGCTACATTTTAAAGCTCATATTTCAAATAAAATTCTCCTGACACATATCTGCACTCATTTAGTGTTGTTTTGAAAATATATGCAGTGTAAAACTCTTTATTGCCAAATATTTTAACTCGTTTTGTTTTTCACAGGTTGCACTTTGTTATCTTGAAAAGATATTCAGTGTTTAACAGGTTAATTGCAGCCACAATAAGCTATTTTTTGCCAAATATTAGTTATTTTTAGCACAGATAGAACTTTATTTGCATTGTTCTAACAAAGTGATTACACAATGTATTTGTTTTTGTCTGATGGAGCAATCTGGTTTACTTGAAAGTGATTGCAATTTTCTTTATTCTATTATTTGAAAAAGCGCAGATGGAGGCGTCACAAAATGTTGCGATTTCAATAAAAGTTCAACATGGACCCTTTTGTTACAATTTTGTTGGGGCGGTGGGGCATGAACATTTTTCTTCCTCCAAAATGGGGCGTGACAGAAAAAGTTTGAGAAGCACTGGTCTAACCCCATGAGGAGCCAGGTAAGTTTTAAACTAAAATTGGATGATAAATAATTACACCACTAGGTTTTGACAAACAACAATAAAAGACAAGAAGGAATGGGGAAATTGCCTAACAATTGCCTGCTGATTATTATTTCAGATTGATCCTTCCCTTGTACTAAAGAGTTTTTTTTTCATTTTCTCCAGGTCGTTCTAATTAACGACCTTGGGTTTTTAAAGTATACCAGGACAATTCTAAAATACTTCAGCACAATTCTAAGGCATTGCGAGGCCCAAGGTACTCAAAAGGTTGCCAGTTTGTCATAAGGTGTCCAAACACACTCAAACCAAACCTTTAAGGCAGGGGTCTCAAACTCATCTTCACTCTGGGCCACATCAGCATTATGGTTGCTCTCAAAGGGCCGGTTGTAAATGTAAGACTGTAAATGTAACTACTCCCAACATATTGGTAAATAACTGTCTCTGCATTTGATTATTGTTTGTTCAAGTGTAAAAATATTGTACATGCAGTTATATAAATGTAAAAATATATTTAAGCACATTTGTCATAACTTAAATCCTTTTTAATTTAGGGTTAAGAAACCCACATTACTCTATAACATTTTTAAAGAAAATAGCAAAGACAAATCAAACAAGTTATTACATTAACTTTGTTCAATGCTTAAAATCCTTTCAAGGGTGCGTTTGCACAATCCCACATGAAGTATTTCATGTGTTGTAAAGTAGTCTTCAATGTACTCACAATACATTTCCATGTCAAATGTACAGTAACCAGCCAAAGAGCTGCTTCTATGACTGTGTATAAGTATCATTATTTTGACTTTCTATCTCATAACTTCGACTTTCTATCTCATAATTTCGACTATGGGGATATTTTTATTATCAAGTCTAACTTTTAATTTTTTTGCTGGCGGATTCGCTGGCCACATAAAATGACATGGATTCGGCCCGTGGGCCTAGAGTTTGAGACCCCTGCTTTAAGGTGTCAAAACACACAAACAACACTGGCAACTGTGCAAAACCACCCCAAACACACTCTAAGATGGCTGATTTCTCAAGGCTTTTAGCCTTTGGTTAGAAAACCAGAAGATGTTTAAAAGTGGGATTTGGTCAAATTAAATGCAATTTTATACAAACAACTTTCAGAGAAAAGGATCAAATAATTATAAAGACATGGATCAAAAGACCATATGTTAAAAGTCAGCAAGGCTAAGGATTAAGTGCACTATAATAGCTCCTGACATTTCGCCACTCTGTGGCTTCTTCAGAGGAATCATTGAGGGAGATTGACACTAACACACAATATATAACAAAAAACAGGGAGGAGCTAAAAGGGAGAGCTCTTGATTCGCTGAACATACTCATCACACCTGCATGTTATCTTCTCAAATTAGAGGGAGAGACACAAAGACTAATGATTTCCCAACAAGGATTAGCAACCCATCTCACATCGAAAAACTTTCAAAAGGTTGTACAAAATACCTTTTAAGAAAAAGAGTCACTATATCACACAGATACAATCTTAAAACATTTTTCTACACCAATAAACTTCCCCTAAGAGGTGTAGTTTTCTGGAATGAATTAGTTGTTTGATCCACAATCCTATGTTCAGCCACAATAAAGGATCGTAGTCACCAGAAAAATTCTCAACTATTGTCTCTGTGTTTTCTGAGTTCCATAAAAGCAAGAAGGAAGATGTACTTATGGCACTGGCAGGTTAGGTAAGGGGAAATTAGTTTTCTGCTTACCACAAAGGTAAGCCGAGAGCATGGGCACATAAGGTTTATCTTAATCCCTCTTCTTCCTCACAATAAATGACTCTTGAAGTTTTTTTTTTGAAAGTAATATATTCGATCGATCTAAAATGTGCGTAATTTTTTTGGGTGTTTCCCACTATTTAAGGAGGCGTGAACTAGCAGATCCTATAGAATTATATTCCTTTTAAAGGTTGATAGAATTTGAAAATCTGAGGTTAAGTATGCTAGAGTGTATATGGGTGAGTAATCTCGGTCTCCCAACCTCTAGTTTAATTGCTTCATCCAGCAATCCAAGATATCTGAAGCAGTTGTTGTTGTCCAATGTACTGTCATGGAGCAGTACCCTAAAGAGATTTTCTTCCACACCCTTCAACACCCTATAAGTTTCTTCAAAGAAGAGGTTTGTCTGTTCTATTAGGGGTTGCGCTCTCGGTGGGAGCAGTGTCGAGAATTGAATTAGTGGCACAAAGATTTCCGCCTGGGGAAAGACTCCTTTCAATGCCACCAATTGCTGGAATTGCTTTTTGATTGTATTCAGCAAATTCCCTCTCAAACAGTTGGTTTGAGAGGGAATTTCAAACCCTCTTGCATCCGAGAGCCCCCTTTAAAGGGGGATCAGAGTACACACATGTAGTACAAATCACTTCTGAGAACGAATGAAATTATATTTAAAAATATTTTGAAAACGTACATGACGAAGAAATTCTGATAAAATGGACCATGTAACCTATTTTAATCACTCAAAAACATATATATACACAAAGTACTTCAAGATACTACAAGTACTACCACAATATCACCTATTTCTCGCCAAGAGAAGGAGAGCAATGTTCACCGTTATCGATCCCAGCCGCGATCTACGGCACTTTTTGGACAAAGCGCATATCCAGGAGCACGAGCACAAGACACTGAATCGAACCATAGCTTCCGAATTCTTCTACTTTTCACCATTACAAAGTTATAATTATTCTACCTCGGATCAACACACAGCCTAACAGCATACATATTGAAACACTGCGTACCCTTTAGATGTTTTTCTGGAAGAAAATCGCCCCGAAAAAATGTAATCCTTTTGCTCCATTTGCAGCAGCTCTCTGTCCTTCATCCTTCGAAACAACATGAGCTGTGTCTCAATTCAGGGGCTGCATCCGTCGAAGGCTGCATTCGTAGACCGGTTGTGTCACAGTGCGGCGACTATGCAGTCCCAATTTGCATGTTTGTTGAAGACGCCTTCGAATGCAGCCGACGAATGCGGCCTTCAGACCCCACATTTGGAGGACACATCTCATGGAAGATGCATTGCGTGCCGGTGAAGATTTTATTTGAACATGGCGGCGAGTGACGCGAGAGCTGGAGAAGCGGCAGTATTCACTTTTAAATGTAAGTATTGGGTTTCAACTCACTCGAATGTCACCGATACTAATGTTGAAGCAAAATAAGAGATCGTATAACATCACGTGTGTTAGTGTTCCGTTAAGTTACGTGACGTTGGTAACTGACAAGCTAACTCACGTTAGCCGCTGCGCTATTACCGGCTGCCTGCATCCGAACGTAGTTAAGCCTTAAAGTAACTTTTAATAACTTCACTTTCGAACCTAAGAGGTTGAATAATATCTTACTTAGATTGTGATGATTTTACAGATGATTTATACTTCATATCATGTACATAAACGGACCAACGTGAGCTCAGGTAGACAGGTTGTGAACCTGAAATATCACTTTGAGTCCGGTAATGTTAAGATTAATTACACGAATACACTGAATTTGAGTATTTTGCTAATTCTGTTCTTGTTTTGTTACAGAGAGCCAGAAGCTGAGGGGAGAACGATGGACAAACATTCAGCAACCGTAGCTTTGAATTAAGACATTAGTCCATTTGTAATATCTGCATTTGACCATCTTGTACTTAAGGTTACAGTTACATTAGTTCTAATCATTATAAAGCCTTTACTAATAACACAACCAGTAGATCCTTCTGATGTGTTAATGTTGCTGTTACAGAGGTGACAGTTGTGACTGTCACCTTTTTCTTTTATAAGACATCCATGTAAATGATTTCTGTGTGAATTTGTGTATATTCTGCTGTGTAAATTATAAAAAAGTATGTGTTACTGCAAGTTAATAAACACGTTTGCTGACATTTGTTTTGCTGCTGTTAATGTTAACTGTCGTGATTGATTTCCTCTGCCTTAGGATTGCTCTATATTTATATATAAATACATTTAATTAGAAGAACTATAACTGATTGAAAATTAGTTATTTAACATGTAACTGATTTAATTACCTGAATAATTTAGAAAAACAATACTATGAAAAAGATCTATGAATTAATTATTGAATATATGATAAAAAAACTGATTAAACACACTAAACTAAAACCTTTCCAGTATATATACTGAAAAAGTGTTTAGTTTAATGTATTTATATGTATATATATTTACAATCCTGCTGAGCAGGGATTATATATATACACACGAAGAATATATATATATATATATATATACACCACTGTTCAAAAGTTTGGGGTCACTTAGAAATGTCCTTATTTCTCAAAGAAAAGCAGTTTCTTTCAATGAAGATAACATTAAATTAATCAGAAATACACTCTATACATTGTTAATGTGGTTAATGACTATTCTAGGTGGAAACGTCTGGTTTTTAATGAAATATCTACATAGGTGTATAGAGGCCCATTTCCAGCAACTATCACTCCAGTGTTGTAATCGCCTTAGAAGACGAATTGACGATTAGAAAACCCTTGTGCAAATATGTTAGCACAGCTGAAAACAGTTATGCTGGTGAGAGAAGCTATAAAGCTGGCCTTCCTTTGAGCTAGTTGAGTATCTGGAGCATCACATTTGTGGGTTCGATTATACTCTCAACATGGCCAGAAAAAGAGAACTTTCATGTGAAACTTGCCAGTCTATTCTTGTTCTTACAAATGAAGGCTATTCCATGCGAGAAATTGCGAAGAAACTGAAAATTGACACAAAATTGTCTGGGTGACTACAAACTTTTGAATAGTAGTGTGTATGTATATATATATATATATATATATATATATATATATCTGTTGGGAAGGGATTTCAGGCGACGGGAGCAGCAAGAGGGGGCGGGGAGGGAACTTGATGCAAACAGGAAGTCCTCTGTGGCGTAGGCCGTCTCATTTCGTAGACCGCTCGGTCTAGCCTACGCGATCCTCGAAGGACGTGGCCCACGTAGTCCACGAAGGCTGGGTCCTCCGAAGGATGCAGCCCCTGAATTGAGACACAGCTTGAGTCTGTACGAGGTTCTATGACGAATGAGTAATAATTTCAGTTTTGGCCAATGGGTTTGACCCATGGGGGCGGATCACATTTTTCGATTATTTTATTGGCTTAAAATTCTGTCAAACAACTCAAAGAACGTATCACTACACTGCCCACACTCTTCCGGGTTCAATCTGTACGAAATGCGCAAATCGGCCAATCACAGGCTGTGTCAGGTTCAAATACATCTCGTAAAACTGAAATTCTGACGAAAATGAGCCGTTTTACAGGTTTTTATATGGCCCAGGCTCTCAAAATGATGCCAAACTGCTGTATTAGATAGATTGAATACTATTAGTGATAAAAGAAGTGAAATAAATAGTTATATAGTATATAAAAGTACAATAAAACAGCTATATCTTTTGCTTCCAAAATCAGAATTGATGTTGGCTGACCTCAGCTGACCTGTACACCGGCCTTGATTTCTCAGGCATACTTCACTTTATCAAAGCCAATTCTTTTTTTAAAAAGACTGCTGACATGTTGTGATATGATTTGGGAGAGTTTAGGCTTTCGTCTGCATCATTTCAAATCAATAAAAGTGTTTTTTAGGCAACAAAAAAAAAAAAGGCGAACCTGAACATTTTCAATTTGAGCTGTGTGTAACATTCATCCAGCATTTACCAGTAACATATACAATGACATATACAATTAATTAACAAAGCTCACATTTATTTGTGTTATTATGCCATTTAAATTATTCAAATAGACCTTGTAGTTAGAGATTTATACTCTCTTGAGTATGGGTATGACATTTTCAAGCAGAGGTCTCAAAATAGGCCTAGGGTTTATGAAACGTGCAGACAACACTTGCAAAATTGTGCCAAAACAACCCCACACACACTAGGATTGCTAAATTCCTGAGGCTTTGGGCCTTTGGCTGGAAGGCCAGAAGATGCCTAAGTGCGATTAGGTGCAATTAAATGCAACTTTGTGCAAATAACTTTTATAGGAAAGGATCAAATAGTTTTAAAAGAACCATGGATCAAAATTCCATATGTTAAGAGTCAGTAGGCTAAGAGTTAGAATGCAATAAAATTGCCCAACAGTTGCCTCGTGATTTTTTCAGATTGATCCTTCCTTTATACTAATACGTTTTTTTCTCATAAGCGACCTGAGTATTTCAAGTATACTAGCACGTTTCTGGCCTTTTTCATTTTCTTTGTAAAGGAGTGGGAATAGCAGCATCAAGTGGCTATAACTTGATGGCTGGGAGGCTAGATGGAACATCCTCTGGCGGAGTGGATTCCTCCATAGGGTGATAGGTTAGGGTTAGAGGTTAGGTAAGGTGGTAATAACCACGATCGCTGAAGCGGGTTAGGGTTAGTGCATTGGTTCAGATATCTTGGATTGTTGGATGACGCAATTAAACTAGAGGTTGGGAGACCGAGATTACTCACCCATATACACTCTAGCATACTAAAAATAACTTTTTACTGTATATGATTATATATCTATATAAATATATATATATTTACTCAAATATATATATATATAATGTCAATGTATAAAAGATTTTCTTTTCAATATTTATTACTGTGAACATGGTATTTACACTTTGTTAACCTCAGATTTTCAAATTATATCAGCCTTTAAAAAGAATATAATTCTAAAGGATCTGCTAGTTCACGCCTCCTTAAATAGTGGGAAACACCCCAAAAAATTACGCACATTTTAGATCGATCGAATATATTACTTTAAAAAAAAAACTTCAAGAGTCATTTATTGTGAGGAAGAAGAGGGATTAAGATAAACCTTATGTGCCCATGCTCTCGGCTTACCTTTGTGGTAAGCAGAAAACTAATTTCCCCTTACCTAACCTGCCAGTGCCATAAGTACATCTTCCTTCTTGCTTTTATGGAACTCAGAAAACACAGAGACAATAGTTGAGAATTTTTCTGGTGACTACGATCCTTTATTGTGGCTGAACATAGGATTGTGGATCAAACAACTAATTCATTCCAGAAAACTACACCTCTTAGGGGAAGTTTATTGGTGTAGAAAAATGTTTTAAGATTGTATCTGTGTGATAGAGTGACTCTTTTTCTTAAAAGGTATTTTGTACAACCTTTTGAAAGTTTTTCGATGTGAGATGGGTTGCTAATCCTTGTTGGGAAATCATTAGTCTTTGTGTCTCTCCCTCTAATTTGAGAAGATAACATGCAGGTGTGATGAGTATGTGCAGGTGTGATGAGTATGTTCAGCGAATCAAGAGCTCTCCCTTTTAGCTCCTCCCTGTTTTTTGTTATATATTGTGTGTTCGTGTCAATCTCCCTCAATGATTCCTCTGAAGAAGCCACAGAGTGGCGAAATGTCAGGAGCTCTTATAGTGCACTTAATCCTTAGCCTTGCTGACTTTTAACTAGTGATGGCGAGATGAAGCCTCATGAGGCATCGAACCACTTCAGCCAATTGGTTCGAGAAAGGGTTCATTACTCGAAGCTTCATGTGCACACGACACCACCTAGTGGCCAAAAGTATAATCACAGGCAGCTGTCTGAACCACAATGTGATGCATTGAATTGTTGTGTCTGTTATGGCTGTTGGGAATGACTGAATTACAAAAATGTATGCCCAAATAATTTCTGTAAATACATGATCACATATGTGCATAATAAAATGTTTTGAATGTATCCTGTGTGTGAACATTTTCCCAAAATGGTAGTGTCGTATAATAAGGCAGGTGGTGTAATAATGTTATGTCACTTTAGGGAAATGGCATGGGCTTAAGCAGGCAGGACAGTGAAAGTGCTTGTGGAACTAGGAAGAGAGGACTGAATATGCTTGTGGAACTTGGACAGTGATGTACAGGACAGGGGACATTTTATTCATTTTTATTCAGAAATAACAGTTTCTCAACAGTTTTTGGTTTTAAACGATTCCTTTTTTTGGACACAACCTCTCCGGCCTTTGAAAACACCCTTTCACAGGGTACAGAAGACGCTGGCGTGCACAAAAACGCAAGAGCTAGTCTATATAAATGTCGATAAAGACATTTTTGCCTCTCCCAGTACACCAGAGGGTTTTCCAGCCTGCTTATATTTGGCTCAGATAGGTAGCGCTGGACCTCCACAGTGGCATCTGCTGTTACATTTTGAGTTTTCTGTGCCTCCATGACGCTGGTGTCCAAACGATGCCACAGTTTGCTACCTAAGAAGAAACCACAGATCATGTTACGAAGTGTTTTCATCGGAATAATTAATCTCAAAATGTAAAATAATAGATTACCTCCTGTGACATCATGAGAGGTGGAAGCCTGGGGGATTTCCTCTCTGCTTTGTGTTGACCGTATTATGGTGGCACACTCGGAGGTCAGTCGTTTGATTGCTTCGTTTGCTTTTGTTTGGCTAAAAAATCCTATTACCTTAAATCGGGGGTCCAGGAGGGTAGCAAGAGACATTATGCTCATTGACTGCAAAGTGTACAGCTTCTCCCGGAGTTGCCTGATGAGCTGGTTTCCCATTTCCAATGCGGCTGCAGGTGCTGGCTTTGTCATTTCCTCCTGAAGGGTGTGCTCCAGCATCTTCACGAGGGGAACAACTTTGGAGGCAGACACATTTTCCTCTGCCGACAGCTCTACAGTGGCATCAAAGAAGGGAGACAGCAAAGACAGGCACGCCCCAACAATGTTGAATTCTTCTGCTGTTAGGAAGGGGACGTCATGTTGTAAACCAGCTAACGCTGCTCCTACTGGCTCCCTTTGCTCCATCAAACGTTGGAGCATCAAATACGTGCTGTTCCATCTGGTCTCCACTTCTTGCATAAGCTTCATGTTAGCCATCCCCAGATGAAGTTGCACTTGTGTAAGCTTCTCCTTTAAAGATACAAATGAGTAGGCCATTAAATGACTGCAGTAGGAACACAGACAAACTATTAGTGTTATTAGAGATTGGAATAAAAGGAAAGAGCATACCTTAGCAGTGGTGCTGCTTCTAAAGAAGCCAACCAGCTTCCGTGCTTTGGCCCGGATGCCAGAGAGCACAGGCTGCTGGTCAAGTGCCTTCTTCACGATCAGATTGAGTGTGTGCGCAATGCAAATATGGTGCCGAAGCTTCAGCTCTCTCACACAGGCAACCATATTGGGAGCACCATCAGTGACCATGCATGTCACCTTATTAGTGATTCCCCATTCCTCCATCAAGGAGGCTTTCACACAAGCTATATTTTCAGCAGTGTGTGATTGGGGGAATGCCTGCACTCCTAACAGCACTGAACTGAGCTTGGTATTCTCACCCACAAAATGGCATGTTACTGCCAGGTAGGCATCCATATTGATGGATGTCCACATGTCAGACGTAAGGCTAACAGCAACCACCGTTTCCATTTCAGCCTTAGCCTTCTCCTTAGCCAACTCATACTTGGCCTCCACCATGGCCTTCAGAGCCTAAAAGAAAAAAAATATAGTGCTGAACTGTGAGACACAATAAAGTACTCTTGTTTCATGCATGCACCCACCCATACACACCTGCCTTGTAGGAATAACATAATTAGGATCCAGTTTGGACACAAATGCCCTGAATCCAACATCATCCACAACAGTGAAAGGCTGTGTGTCCTTCACTATCATGGAGACGAGGGCTTCATCCAGCTCTTGTTTTCTGGTGGCTGGTTAAAAGACAATACATACAGTGTCTGTTACCTGTCTTTATTTGCACAATAAACAAAAGTGAACAGGGACAAATTGTGATGGTGCATTTGTATTATTGTAATGACTTACCATGGCTGGGTGAAGCTCCAGTTTCCTCCTTATTCTCATGCAAGGCACGGTAATGCCTTAGCATGGATGAGGTGTTGTTATTGTACCCCAACTCCCTGGAGCACAATAAACACCGCACCTTTAAATAAAATAAGAAACTGTGAAAAATACCGTTCTTGATAAGCAAACCTAATGAGTCTGAAATAGAGTTAGATTTAGCTTACCATATTAGGAGTTATCAAATCAAAGTGTTCCCACACAGGGGAAATCCTCCTCTTCCTAGCTGGCTCCATCTTATCACCTATCCTTCTCACCTCACTCTCCTAACTCTCCGAACTATCTCTCTCTCCAAACTCTCAACCAACAACACACATTTTGAATGGAGCCTGAGGGGTTTATATTGCTGTCAAACCTCCCGGCAAAATCTGAACCGCTTGCCGAAGCAGTCACGTGGTACAGCCGGGTAGCGAGGCTTCGGACGTCATCATTTTTGGCTCCTCCCCTACATGAAGCAAGCCTCGATACGCGCTTCGAGGAAACGCCCCCTCCATTACTCGACACACGCTTCGAAGCGTCGGCACATCTCGTAACAACACTACCCTGCACCACATTCCTCTGCTGCTTGATTGAGCCCCAGTCCCTGCGAACACACTAAAACACACTCTCACCAATCTCACCTATCAGCCTAGCTTTAAAAGGTCTTCCCGCACATTTTAATCCCCCCACAGTCTTCTTATAGTCAAAACCTAAGACCCCCCCCCCCACAGACAGACCCGAGTGCCGTCAGACCCGCCTCACGGAGGGCCTTGGACACAAAAAAGGGGAGTTGAGAAAAGGTAATCTCATCACATGCTCTTTATATTTCATGTCGGGTCCGAGGTGGGGCAGGAACTTGTCCCAAGCCTCCAGCACCTCGCGATAGAACCCCGGCAAACCCCCTGTAACACTTCTGGGAGAGAAGGCATACAAATTATAGCTGCTTCTCTCACCGTACTCTGCCAGGAGGCCTGCGAAAGCATCCCTCCAAGGATGCTGCCTCTTCAAATCAAGAAAACGACCTATCAATTTAACCCAAAGTGTGTCTCTCTTGGCACTTATGTCAATTAAATCTAAACCCCCCTCCCTTTTTTTTGCAATTAAAGTCCTGCGAGCGATCATATTGCCCTGCGCTTTCCACAAGAAAGAGGAGATCACGCTGTTTAGAGAATTTAATACCTACTATATTTTTTACTATTCCCGAGGCAACAAGCGCCAGATCTATCCTTGACTGTTTTAATTTGCCCATGACCACTTGTCGCCTCGAAAAAACTACTCCTAGGGTTGAAAACCCTCCATGCGTCTATCATATTGTTTCCTGTTATCATATTTTTTAGAGTCCTCCTACTCCCGTCACCCTTATATTTATTATTAATTGATACATCATTGTCATTTAGGGCAACATTAAAATCACCCATAATTATTGTTTCCTCTGTTATCCATTTTTCTAATTTAGGGAAGAAGAGCTTCCTCTCCTCCACAATATTTGGGGCATATATATTCATTATTCTGATCAGTTCTTCTTTATACATTAATTCTACTATGATATATCTGCCCTCATTATCTTTAGAGATTTCCCTATACCCACTGATGTTCTGTGGGTTGATCAAAATGGCCACGCCACATGACCTTGCCGTCCCCTCACTTGAAAAAAACAGTCCCTTTCCATTGTTTTGTACACAACTTTACACAGTTTCTGTCCCAGTTTGTCTCTTGAAGGCATAAAATGTCTGCAAGACTGTTCTGCATCAGTACTGAATTCAGCTTTTGGGTACTTCTACACCCGTTTACGTCCTGGGAAACCAAGTTCACAGAGGCAAGAAAACACATTATGCTAAGTATAAACATTATACTTCTATTTCTTCTTGGTCAGCTTTTTCTTCCTTTTCATCGACCAATCGCTCTGTCTTTTCCTCACCTCTTTTGCTTTAATAAAGTCCATGTCCGATTCTTCCGATGCCTCTGCCAGCTGCGATATCTGTGGCCCAGACCCGCTCTCTCCCAGCTCCTCCATATCCAGGGAGGACCCGATCTCCATCAGTCCTTTCGCACTCCTCAGCCCCTGTGGCCCGGGCTGATCTGCCAGGGCTGGCACCTTCTCTGGCACCTTCACCGGCGCCTCCGTCTCCGCTATCGTTGCTGGCTTGCTGCTCGGCTCTGGTCCCTCGAGCTGCTCCAGCGTGGTTGCCTCGCTCCTTTCCGCTACAGCCGTGGTGGTCTGTTGTCTGTCCTCCTCTACCGGACCCTGCTGCTTCCCAAATGAGTCCCGATGCCACCAACACCAAATCTATCCTAGTTTGTTTTAAAAACCCCAGCACCGCTTGTCGCCTGGAGTATGCCCTTACTCCAGGGTTTAGCACCCTCCAGACATCTATTAGGTTTTTAGAGACCATCAACTCCTTCAGTATTGTCCTGCTTGTGTCACTCTTATATTTATCCTGAGAGCTGTCGCTCCTACTCAGTGTGATATTAAAATCACCCATCACCATGGTTTTATGAGTTAACCATTTATTCAGCCCTTTAAAGAAACCCATGCGCTCGATATTTGGCGCATGTACATTGACCACCTTTATTAGTTCATTTTTGAACAAAATTTCAAAGACCATCCACTTTCCATCAATGGATTCATGTATACATTTACAGTACCCTCTCAGTTTCTTGCTGACCAGTACTGCCACCCTGCGCACCCTCCCAGTTCCCACCTGGGAGTAGACTTCTCCCTTTCATAGGTTTTTAACCCTTTTAATTGTCTTAACGTCCCATCCTGTTTCTTGCAGGCATACAAAGTCTTGCTGCCTGAACTTGTCCAGGACTGTCTGCAATTTATCAGAGTTTTGAAGACCATTAGCATTAAAACTAACGAAGGAGAGAGAGTCAAACGCCATAACAGTGGCTAGTGTCACGAGCAGCAAAAAAAACAATAACGCTCTCATTTTTTTACCCTAACCAGCGATTTCCTTTTTTTCCCACCTCTCTTCTCCCCAGTGCTGGCCCTTTTTCTCATCTCCTGCATTACCTGGATGTCCATGTCTGAACCAGAAGACTGCTCGGCGAGGAGCAGAGGAGACCTTCCGTCAGCCATGGCAAAGGCTGCCTTGAGTCTCGTTGCTGTGGCGGTGCGGATCCCGCCTTCCGGATCCCACCCGATCTGTCCTGGTTCCGCTCTCTCAATACACGTCGACTCCTGCCTTCCCCCTGGGCAGAGTTAACCGCAGGAGCCTTCCCCATCATTCCAGCGTCTGTTGTCGTCTCTGGCACCATCTCAGCAGCAGTCACCCCACCATCACTGGCCCCAGCGACGCCGTCTGCTCCACCAGCCGCTCCTTGCAGACCCACCTCCACCAGCTCAGCTCCCGACCTCGTCTCCTGGCCCGGCTCTGCTCCCCCTGCTGCCACTGGCTCCGCTCTCACCTCCACTGCAGGCCTCAGCTCGCCACCCATCTTCTCGCCATCCACCTCGGGCTGCAGCTCCGGCTCCGCCTCTGACTCGTCCTCGCTGCTGCCATCGGTCTCAGCTTCCTCGTCACTCTCCAGGCCCAGCTCACCAGCCGTTCCAGGGATGGGGGTATCTACGGTAATTAGTGTCTCTGTCACCTCCTCCTCCTCCATCCCCTTCTCCGCCACACACACACACACACACACACACACACACACACACTCACACTCACACTAACTTGAGGCAGAATTTCAAACAACATACTCGTCACGTGAAGCCTGACGAAGCGTTTCCTCTGATCGAATGACTTCACGTGAGGACTTTAGGTTGGCAGCACACAAAAAGCAGGTTTTTTTCAAAGAGTATCAACATATTGGAGTTCTTAAAATGTTTCTCAAGAGCAGAAATAATGTACATTTATGTTACAATGCAGAAAAAAAGAAATCTATTACATTCTTCTTCGGACAAATTGTCCTTTTCAGCTTAAAGAAGGAATTTGCTTTTCACATTCGTTCATTTTATTGTGAAAAGTGTTACGCCCGGTCTAGGGGAACCTGGACGCAACACAGTATAAGGACTTCCTCTCTCTTTCCCACTCCCAAGAACGACCAGTTATCCCAATGTTCAGTCCATGATATTTATTAGTGACGCCATTGGTCATACGTCAGGGTGAGCCTGGCCCAAAATAATAAACAAAACAAGCTTCGTTAATCAACTATCTAACCTACCCAAACTGAACAAAAGAAAAGACAGGCAGCTTCCCTAACTCCCTACCCAAAACAGGAGAAAACAGAGTAAACAAAAGAGCGGCTCACCCCTACCACTACAGGGACTGTTTATAGAATGTACTAGGGCGGTCGCCCCGATCTGTATCCGATGCAGCACGGTCCGTTTGGGAGTCGGAGAGAAGAGAGAGAGACGGCCGGCCTCCACAGGTGCCTTCTTATGTCCCGCCTCATGAGTCCCCCGTCCAATCACCGGTCACCTACAGGATACACAGAAAACTGTCACACTACACAGCCCCAACCTCAGGCAGGGAGGCACACAGCATATAAAATCCTATATTATGACTCGCAGTCATAACAAAAGTGAAATAATAATTTGCCTTTTGAACAAAACTCAAGTTAAAATCTGGTTGGCCAGCTCTCTATTAATACAGGCGATGACAGAACTCTCTTTTTTCCTTCATTTCCTTTCATTTATTTCATTGTATTTATTTTTATTCTATTATATCCATAATTGTTGAGGTAACACTACAGGTACATTGGTTAATGTGTTTGGGTTAGAGAGGTGAGGCTGCTCATGTTTATGTGACATGAAAACCTCCTGAATATAAGTTAAAACAAGTGTAATTGTACAAAAATCAAGGCATCCTGAGCCAAATAACAAAAAGTGGTAGCACTCAAAGTCTATTCTGAATCCAAAGTTACAGGTCAGATATGCTACTGGTTTACACGACAGGAGTTTGGTGCAAGTATCTTACCACAGCGTCCTACATCAGACCCACGGGAAGCTTGAAGTGAGCTCTGAGGCAGACTGGCACAAAGACTTCCTGCCCCCAGGTAGCACTGAAAACTGGCCGACCATCTTTACACTCTGCTGACGGCAGCCTGCGGCTTGCCCCCTAACAGTGAGCTAAGCCACACAGTGACCTATCACTGGCAGGACTCAAGAGCGCGACTGAGTCTTCCCCCCAGTTCAAACACTCACCGTCAGCATGGCTCCGAGAAGCCAGCTACTACCTGGGGGCAGTTCTGAAAATATGCTGCGGCCTACCTCAGAGCTGTCCAGCTGTCCTCTATGGAGTTGTTTTTTTTCCATACTATACAACATTTCTACAACTGTGTGATTTATAAATACCGTGGCTCATTGGGTAGAGAGGGTCGTCCGGTAACCGCAAGGCCGGCGGTTTCATCCTTGGCTGCTACATGTCCTGTGCCGAAGTATACCTGAGCAAGACACTAAACCCTGCCCACTGCTCCCAATATGCTAGGGATTGGTTAAATGCAGAGCTTGAATTTCATATGTATATAATGACGACTATAATACATTTAATTTCATTATATTTTTTAAATAAAGATGTCTACATTTCCCTTTCTGTCCTGTAAGCTAAGCTCTTTTTTATTCTACTAAGTAAATAATCAATGTGAACAATTTGATATTCAAGGAGGGATTTGGTAATCCTAAAATCAGTATGGTGGCACCAAACATCCTGAGCCAAATAACAAAAAGTGGTAGCACTCAAAGTCTATTCTGAATCCAAAGTTACAGGTCAGATATGCTACTGGTTTACACGACAGGAGTTTGGTGCAAGTATCTTACCACAGCATTCTACATCAGACCCACGGGAAGCTTGAAGTGAGCTCTGAGGCAGACTGGCACAAAGACTTCCTGCCCCCAGGTAGCACTGAAAACTGGCCGACCATCTTTACACTCTGCTGACGGCAGCCTGCGGCTTGCCCCCTAACAGTGAGCTAAGCCACACAGTGACCTATCACTGGCAGGACTCAAGAGCGCGACTGAGTCTTCCCCCCAGTTCAAACACTCACCGTCAGCATGGCTCCGAGAAGCCAGCTACTACCTGGGGGCAGTTCTGAAAATATGCTGCGGCCTACCTCAGAGCTGTCCAGCTGTCCTCTATGGAGTTGTTTTTTTTTCCATACTATACAACATTTCTACAACTGTGTGATTATAAATACCGTGGCTCATTGGGTAGAGAGGGTCGTCCGGTAACCGCAAGGCCGGCGGTTTCATCCTTGGCTGCTACATGTCCTGTGCCGAAGTATACCTGAGCAAGACACTAAACCCTGCCCACTGCTCCCAATATGCTAGGGATTGGTTAAATGCAGAGCTTGAATTTCATATGTATATAATGACGACTATAATACATTTAATTTCATTATATTTTTTAAATAAAGATGTCTACATTTCCCTTTCTGTCCTGTAAGCTAAGCTCTTTTTTATTCTACTAAGTAAATAATCAATGTGAACAATTTGATATTCAAGGAGGGATTTGGTAATCCTAAAATCAGTATGGTGGCACCAAACATCCTGAGCCAAATAACAAAAAGTGGTAGCACTCAAAGTCTATTCTGAATCCAAAGTTACAGGTCAGATATGCTACTGGTTTACACGACAGGAGTTTGGTGCAAGTATCTTACCACAGCATCCTACATCAGACCCACGGGAAGCTTGAAGTGAGCTCTGAGGCAGACTGGCACAAAGACTTCCTGCCCCCAGGTAGCACTGAAAACTGGCCGACCATCTTTACACTCTGCTGACGGCAGCCTGCGGCTTGCCCCCTAACAGTGAGCTAAGCCACACAGTGACCTATCACTGGCAGGACTCAAGAGCGCGACTGAGTCTTCCCCCCAGTTCAAACACTCACCGTCAGCATGGCTCCGAGAAGCCAGCTACTACCTGGGGGCAGTTCTGAAAATATGCTGCGGCCTACCTCAGAGCTGTCCAGCTGTCCTCTATGGAGTTGTTTTTTTTCCATACTATACAACATTTCTACAACTGTGTGATTATAAATACCGTGGCTCATTGGGTAGAGAGGGTCGTCCGGTAACCGCAAGGCCGGCGGTTTCATCCTTGGCTGCTACATGTCCTGTGCCGAAGTATACCTGAGCAAGACACTAAACCCTGCCCACTGCTCCCAATATGCTAGGGATTGGTTAAATGCAGAGCTTGAATTTCATATGTATATAATGACGACTATAATACATTTAATTTCATTATATTTTTTAAATAAAGATGTCTACATTTCCCTTTCTGTCCTGTAAGCTAAGCTCTTTTTTATTCTACTAAGTAAATAATCAATGTGAACAATTTGATATTCAAGGAGGGATTTGGTAATCCTAAAATCAGTATGGTGGCACCAAACATCCTGAGCCAAATAACAAAAAGTGGTAGCACTCAAAGTCTATTCTGAATCCAAAGTTTCAGGTCAGATATGCTACTGGTTTACACGACAGGAGTTTGGTGCAAGTATCTTACCACAGCATCCTACATCAGACCCACGGGAAGCTTGAAGTGAGCTCTGAGGCAGACTGGCACAAAGACTTCCTGCCCCCAGGTAGCACTGAAAACTGTCCGACCATCTTTACACTCTGCTGACGGCAGCCTGCGGCTTGCCCCCTAACAGTGAGCTAAGCCACACAGTGACCTATCACTGGCAGGACTCAAGAGCGCGACTGAGTCTTCCCCCCAGTTCAAACACTCACCGTCAGCATGGCTCCGAGAAGCCAGCTACTACCTGGGGGCAGTTCTGAAAATATGCTGCGGCCTACCTCAGAGCTGTCCAGCTGTCCTCTATGGAGTTGTTTTTTTTCCATACTATACAACATTTCTACAACTGTGTGATTATAAATACCGTGGCTCATTGGGTAGAGAGGGTCGTCCGGTAACCGCAAGGCCGGCGGTTTCATCCTTGGCTGCTACATGTCCTGTGCCGAAGTATACCTGAGCAAGACACTAAACCCTGCCCACTGCTCCCAATATGCTAGGGATTGGTTAAATGCAGAGCTTGAATTTCATATGTATATAATGACGACTATAATACATTTAATTTCATTATATTTTTTAAATAAAGATGTCTACATTTCCCTTTCTGTCCTGTAAGCTAAGCTCTTTTTTATTCTACTAAGTAAATAATCAATGTGAACAATTTGATATTCAAGGAGGGATTTGGTAATCCTAAAATCAGTATGGTGGCACCAAACATCCTGAGCCAAATAACAAAAAGTGGTAGCACTCAAAGTCTATTCTGAATCCAAAGTTACAGGTCAGATATGCTACTGGTTTACACGACAGGAGTTTGGTGCAAGTATCTTACCACAGCATCCTACATCAGACCCACGGGAAGCTTGAAGTGAGCTCTGAGGCAGACTGGCACAAAGACTTCCTGCCCCCAGGTAGCACTGAAAACTGGCCGACCATCTTTACACTCTGCTGACGGCAGCCTGCGGCTTGCCCCCTAACAGTGAGCTAAGCCACACAGTGACCTATCACTGGCAGGACTCAAGAGCGCGACTGAGTCTTCCCCCCTGTTCAAACACTCACCGTCAGCATGGCTCCGAGAAGCCAGCTACTACCTGGGGGCAGTTCTGAAAATATGCTGCGGCCTACCTCAGAGCTGTCCAGCTGTCCTCTATGGAGTTGTTTTTTTTCCATACTATACAACATTTCTACAACTGTGTGATTATAAATACCGTGGCTCATTGGGTAGAGAGGGTCGTCCGGTAACCGCAAGGCCGGCGGTTTCATCCTTGGCTGCTACATGTCCTGTGCCGAAGTATACCTGAGCAAGACACTAAACCCTGCCCACTGCTCCCAATATGCTAGGGATTGGTTAAATGCAGAGCTTGAATTTCATATGTATATAATGACGACTATAATACATTTAATTTCATTATATTTTTTAAATAAAGATGTCTACATTTCCCTTTCTGTCCTGTAAGCTAAGCTCTTTTTTATTCTACTAAGTAAATAATCAATGTGAACAATTTGATATTCAAGGAGGGATTTGGTAATCCTAAAATCAGTATGGTGGCACCAAACATCCTGAGCCAAATAACAAAAAGTGGTAGCACTCAAAGTCTATTCTGAATCCAAAGTTACAGGTCAGATATGCTACTGGTTTACACGACAGGAGTTTGGTGCAAGTATCTTACCACAGCATCCTACATCAGACCCACGGGAAGCTTGAAGTGAGCTCTGAGGCAGACTGGCACAAAGACTTCCTGCCCCCAGGTAGCACTGAAAACTGGCCGACCATCTTTACACTCTGCTGACGGCAGCCTGCGGCTTGCCCCCTAACAGTGAGCTAAGCCACACAGTGACCTATCACTGGCAGGACTCAAGAGCGCGACTGAGTCTTCCCCCCAGTTCAAACACTCACCGTCAGCATGGCTCCGAGAAGCCAGCTACTACCTGGGGGAAGTTCTGAAAATATGCTGCGGCCTACCTCAGAGCTGTCCAGCTGTCCTCTATGGAGTTGTTTTTTTTCCATACTATACAACATTTCTACAACTGTGTGATTATAAATACCGTGGCTCATTGGGTAGAGAGGGTCGTCCGGTAACCGCAAGGCCGGCGGTTTCATCCTTGGCTGCTACATGTCCTGTGCCGAAGTATACCTGAGCAAGACACTAAACCCTGCCCACTGCTCCCAATATGCTAGGGATTGGTTAAATGCAGAGCTTGAATTTCATATGTATATAATGACGACTATATTACATTTAATTTCATTACATTTTTTAAATAAAGATGTCTACATTTCCCTTTCTGTCCTGTAAGCTAAGCTCTTTTTTATTCTACTAAGTAAATAATCAATGTGAACAATTTGATATTCAAGGAGGGATTTGGTAATCCTAAAATCAGTATGGTGGCACCAAACATCCTGAGCCAAATAACAAAAAGTGGTAGCACTCAACGTCTATTCTGAATCCAAAGTTACAGGTCAGATATGCTACTGGTTTACACGACAGGAGTTTGGTGCAAGTATCTTACCACAGCATCCTACATCAGACCCACGGGAAGCTTGAAGTGAGCTCTGAGGCAGACTGGCACAAAGACTTCCTGCCCCCAGGTAGCACTGAAAACTGGCCGACCATCTTTACACTCTGCTGACGGCAGCCTGCGGCTTGCCCCCTAACAGTGAGCTAAGCCACACAGTGACCTATCACTGGCAGGACTCAAGAGCGCGACTGAGTCTTCCCCCCAGTTCAAACACTCACCGTCAGCATGGCTCCGAGAAGCCAGCTACTACCTGGGGGAAGTTCTGAAAATATGCTGCGGCCTACCTCAGAGCTGTCCAGCTGTCCTCTATGGAGTTGTTTTTTTTCCATACTATACAACATTTCTACAACTGTGTGATTATAAATACCGTGGCTCATTGGGTAGAGAGGGTCGTCCGGTAACCGCAAGGCCGGCGGTTTCATCCTTGGCTGCTACATGTCCTGTGCCGAAGTATACCTGAGCAAGACACTAAACCCTGCCCACTGCTCCCAATATGCTAGGGATTGGTTAAATGCAGAGCTTGAATTTCATATGTATATAATGACGACTATAATACATTTAATTTCATTATATTTTTTAAATAAAGATGTCTACATTTCCCTTTCTGTCCTGTAAGCTAAGCTCTTTTTTATTCTACTAAGTAAATAATCAATGTGAACAATTTGATATTCAAGGAGGGATTTGGTAATCCTAAAATCAGTATGGTGGCACCAAACATCCTGAGCCAAATAACAAAAAGTGGTAGCACTCAAAGTCTATTCTGAATCCAAAGTTACAGGTCAGATATGCTACTGGTTTACACGACAGGAGTTTGGTGCAAGTATCTTACCACAGCATCCTACATCAGACCCACGGGAAGCTTGAAGTGAGCTCTGAGGCAGACTGGCACAAAGACTTCCTGCCCCCAGGTAGCACTGAAAACTGGCCGACCATCTTTACACTCTGCTAACGGCAGCCTGCGGCTTGCCCCCTAACAGTGAAGCTAAGCCACACAGTGACCTATCACTGGCAGGACTCAAGAGCGCGACTGAGTCTTCCCCCCAGTTCAAACACTCACCGTCAGCATGGCTCCGAGAAGCCAGCTACTACCTGGGGGAAGTTCTGAAAATATGCTGCGGCCTACCTCAGAGCTGTCCAGCTGTCCTCTATGGAGTTGTTTTTTTTCCATACTATACAACATTTCTACAACTGTGTGATTATAAATACCGTGGCTCATTGGGTAGAGAGGGTCGTCCGGTAACCGCAAGGCCGGTGGTTTCATCCTTGGCTGCTACATGTCCTGTGCCGAAGTATACCTGAGCAAGACACTAAACCCTGCCCACTGCTCCCAATATGCTAGGGATTGGTTAAATGCAGAGCTTGAATTTCATATGTATATAATGACGACTATAATACATTTAATTTCATTATATTTTTTAAATAAAGATGTCTACATTTCCCTTTCTGTCCTGTAAGCTAAGCTCTTTTTTATTCTACTAAGTAAATAATCAATGTGAACAATTTGATATTCAAGGAGGGATTTGGTAATCCTAAAATCAGTATGGTGGCACCAAACATCCTGAGCCAAATAACAAAAAGTGGTAGCACTCAAAGTCTATTCTGAATCCAAAGTTACAGGTCAGATATGCTACTGGTTTACACGACAGGAGTTTGGTGCAAGTATCTTACCACAGCATCCTACATCAGACCCACGGGAAGCTTGAAGTGAGCTCTGAGGCAGACTGGCACAAAGACTTCCTGCCCCCAGGTAGCACTGAAAACTGGCCGACCATCTTTACACTCTGCTGACGGCAGCCTGCGGCTTGCCCCCTAACAGTGAGCTAAGCCACACAGTGACCTATCACTGGCAGGACTCAAGAGCGCGACTGAGTCTTCCCCCCAGTTCAAACACTCACCGTCAGCATGGCTCCGAGAAGCCAGCTACTACCTGGGGGAAGTTCTGAAAATATGCTGCGGCCTACCTCAGAGCTGTCCAGCTGTCCTCTATGGAGTTGTTTTTTTTCCATACTATACAACATTTCTACAACTGTGTGATTATAAATACCGTGGCTCATTGGGTAGAGAGGGTCGTCCGGTAACCGCAAGGCCGGTGGTTTCATCCTTGGCTGCTACATGTCCTGTGCCGAAGTATACCTGAGCAAGACACTAAACCCTGCCCACTGCTCCCAATATGCTAGGGATTGGTTAAATGCAGAGCTTGAATTTCATATGTATATAATGACGACTATAATACATTTAATTTCATTATATTTTTTAAATAAAGATGTCTACATTTCCCTTTCTGTCCTGTAAGCTAAGCTCTTTTTTATTCTACTAAGTAAATAATCAATGTGAACAATTTGATATTCAAGGAGGGATTTGGTAATCCTAAAATCAGTATGGTGGCACCAAACATCCTGAGCCAAATAACAAAAAGTGGTAGCACTCAAAGTCTATTCTGAATCCAAAGTTACAGGTCAGATATGCTACTGGTTTACACGACAGGAGTTTGGTGCAAGTATCTTACCACAGCATCCTACATCAGACCCACGGGAAGCTTGAAGTGAGCTCTGAGGCAGACTGGCACAAAGACTTCCTGCCCCCAGGTAGCACTGAAAACTGGCCGACCATCTTTACACTCTGCTGACGGCAGCCTGCGGCTTGCCCCCTAACAGTGAGCTATGCCACACAGTGACCTATCACTGGCAGGACTCAAGAGCGCGACTGAGTCTTCCCCCCAGTTCAAACACTCACAGTCAGCATGGCTCCGAGAAGCCAGCTACTACCTGGGGGAAGTTCTGAAAATATGCTGCGGCCTACCTCAGAGCTGTCCAGCTGTCCTCTATGGAGTTGTTTTTTTTCCATACTATACAACATTTCTACAACTGTGTGATTATAAATACCGTGGCTCATTGGGTAGAGAGGGTCGTCCGGTAACCGCAAGGCCGGCGGTTTCATCCTTGGCTGCTACATGTCCTGTGCCGAAGTATACCTGAGCAAGACACTAAACCCTGCCCACTGCTCCCAATATGCTAGGGATTGGTTAAATGCAGAGCTTGAATTTCATATGTATATAATGACGACTATAATACATTTAATTTCATTATATTTTTTAAATAAAGATGTCTACATTTCCCTTTCTGTCCTGTAAGCAAAGCTCTTTTTTATTCTACTAAGTAAATAATCAATGTGAACAATTTGATATTCAAGGAGGGATTTGGTAATCCTAAAATCAGTATGGTGGCACCAAACATCCTGAGCCAAATAACAAAAAGTGGTAGCACTCAAAGTCTATTCTGAATCCAAAGTTACAGGTCAGATATGCTACTGGTTTACACGACAGGAGTTTGGTGCAAGTATCTTACCACAGCATCCTACATCAGACCCACGGGAAGCTTGAAGTGAGCTCTGAGGCAGACTGGCACAAAGACTTCCTGCCCCCAGGTAGCACTGAAAACTGGCCGACCATCTTTACACTCTGCTGACGGCAGCCTGCGGCTTGCCCCCTAACAGTGAGCTAAGCCACACAGTGACCTATCACTGGCAGGACTCAAGAGCGCGACTGAGTCTTCCCCCCAGTTCAAACACTCACCGTCAGCATGGCTCCGAGAAGCCAGCTACTACCTGGGGGAAGTTCTGAAAATATACTGCGGCCTACCTCAGAGCTGTCCAGCTGTCCTCTATGGAGTTGTTTTTTTTCCATACTATACAACATTTCTACAACTGTGTGATTATAAATACCGTGGCTCATTGGGTAGAGAGGGTCGTCCGGTAACCGCAAGGCCGGCGGTTTCATCCTTGGCTGCTACATGTCCTGTGCCGAAGTATACCTGAGCAAGACACTAAACCCTGCCCACTGCTCCCAATATGCTAGGGATTGGTTAAATGCAGAGCTTGAATTTCATATGTATATAATGACGACTATAATACATTTAATTTCATTATATTTTTTAAATAAAGATGTCTACATTTCCCTTTCTGTCCTGTAAGCTAAGCTCTTTTTTATTCTACTAAGTAAATAATCAATGTGAACAATTTGATATTCAAGGAGGGATTTGGTAATCCTAAAATCAGTATGGTGGCACCAAACATCCTGAGCCAAATAACAAAAAGTGGTAGCACTCAAAGTCTATTCTGAATCCAAAGTTACAGGTCAGATATGCTACTGGTTTACACGACAGGAGTTTGGTGCAAGTATCTTACCACAGCATCCTACATCAGACCCACGGGAAGCTTGAAGTGAGCTCTGAGGCAGACTGGCACAAAGACTTCCTGCCCCCAGGTAGCACTGAAAACTGGCCGACCATCTTTACACTCTGCTGACGGCAGCCTGCGGCTTGCCCCCTAACAGTGAGCTAAGCCACACAGTGACCTATCACTGGCAGGACTCAAGAGCGCGACTGAGTCTTCCCCCCAGTTCAAACACTCACCGTCAGCATGGCTCCGAGAAGCCAGCTACTACCTGGGGGAAGTTCTGAAAATATGCTGCGGCCTACCTCAGAGCTGTCCAGCTGTCCTCTATGGAGTTGTTTTTTTTCCATACTATACAACATTTCTACAACTGTGTGATTATAAATACCGTGGCTCATTGGGTAGAGAGGGTCGTCCGGTAACCGCAAGGCCGGCGGTTTCATCCTTGGCTGCTACATGTCCTGTGCCGAAGTATACCTGAGCAAGACACTAAACCCTGCCCACTGCTCCCAATATGCTAGGGATTGGTTAAATGCAGAGCTTGAATTTCATATGTATATAATGACGACTATAATACATTTAATTTCATTATATTTTTTAAATAAAGATGTCTACATTTCCCTTTCTGTCCTGTAAGCTAAGCTCTTTTTTATTCTACTAAGTAAATAATCAATGTGAACAATTTGATATTCAAGGAGGGATTTGGTAATCCTAAAATCAGTATGGTGGCACCAAACATCCTGAGCCAAATAACAAAAAGTGGTAGCACTCAAAGTCTATTCTGAATCCAAAGTTACAGGTCAGATATGCTACTGGTTTACACGACAGGAGTTTGGTGCAAGTATCTTACCACAGCATCCTACATCAGACCCACGGGAAGCTTGAAGTGAGCTCTGAGGCAGACTGGCACAAAGACTTCCTGCCCCCAGGTAGCACTGAAAACTGGCCGACCATCTTTACACTCTGCTGACGGCAGCCTGCGGCTTGCCCCCTAACAGTGAGCTAAGCCACACAGTGACCTATCACTGGCAGGACTCAAGAGCGCGACTGAGTCTTCCCCCCAGTTCAAACACTCACCGTCAGCATGGCTCCGAGAAGCCAGCTACTACCTGGGGGAAGTTCTGAAAATATGCTGCGGCCTACCTCAGAGCTGTCCAGCTGTCCTCTATGGAGTTGTTTTTTTTCCATACTATACAACATTTCTACAACTGTGTGATTATAAATACCGTGGCTCATTGGGTAGAGAGGGTCGTCCGGTAACCGCAAGGCCGGCGGTTTCATCCTTGGCTGCTACATGTCCTGTGCCGAAGTATACCTGAGCAAGACACTAAACCCTGCCCACTGCTCCCAATATGCTAGGGATTGGTTAAATGCAGAGCTTGAATTTCATATGTATATAATGACGACTATAATACATTTAATTTCATTATATTTTTTAAATAAAGATGTCTACATTTCCCTTTCTGTCCTGTAAGCTAAGCTCTTTTTTATTCTACTAAGTAAATAATCAATGTGAACAATTTGATATTCAAGGAGGGATTTGGTAATCCTAAAATCAGTATGGTGGCACCAAACATCCTGAGCCAAATAACAAAAAGTGGTAGCACTCAAAGTCTATTCTGAATCCAAAGTTACAGGTCAGATATGCTACTGGTTTACACGACAGGAGTTTGGTGCAAGTATCTTACCACAGCATCCTACATCAGACCCACGGGAAGCTTGAAGTGAGCTCTGAGGCAGACTGGCACAAAGACTTCCTGCCCCCAGGTAGCACTGAAAACTGGCCGACCATCTTTACACTCTGCTGACGGCAGCCTGCGGCTTGCCCCACACAGCGAGCTAACACTGGCAGGACTCAAGAGCGCGACTGAGTCTTCCCCCCAGTTCAAACACTCACCGTCAGCATGGCTCCGAGAAGCCAGCTACCGGATGATAGACCTTCACGTCAACAGGGAGCCCCCCAGGAAGCCTGACCACAGTCAAATAAAATAAAACTGTACTATAAATTATGAGCAGTTGTTTTCCCACGGCCTACCTCAGAGCCTCAGAGCTGTCCAGCTGTCCTCTGTAAAGTTTTGGAAGATACTGAGTTTAATTTGCACAAGCACCTGGCTTCATACATAAGATGACACGTCAACATTCTAATTTATTCGAGTCACAGAACAGTGCATGTTCCATCCAGCATTCTATTCTATTCTCAAGGGCAGATAGTCTTCTTTTAGGGATTCACTATTTGCTAGTCCAGCGTTCACTATGTTTTCCATGGCACAGTTTTCACAAAACTCCACACATTATGACCCGTTAGCAGTAATGAAATAACCCAGTATATTACAAATAAAATGTGTCTATTGCTTTGCAGTCACAAGTCAGAACAAAAGTTTAAGCTGTTGCAAGTAACTCAACAAATTCTCCTTTTAAGTTAATAAGCTGTCTATGTTTGCAAATTCATATTCAAATGCTAATATATTGCATCACGTGTAATTGATGGTAACTATAGCAACATCCAATCTCACCTGCTCCTGAGTTTGGGAATTAGTCAGTTGATGGATTTAAGACCTTAAAACTGTTTTGAACTGAAGTATTTGGTGGTTAATAGTTATTAAGACAAATAATAATAATAAGTCTTTCTATTAATTATTTTTTGTTTGCGTGGCACGTTTCACCGCTCTGATTGGAAGACAAGATTACCCAATTTACATTTTACTACTATGACTTTTTTTGACATAATATAGGCCTACTATGACTTTATTCAATATGCTATACTGTGACTTATTTATTACTTTATTCGACATGCTAAAGCTAAACTATGACTTTTTTAGCTTGTGAAGTAATTCATATTTTGCTAGCTACAATGTTAGCGAGCAAGCAAACTAAGGTTAGCCAGCTAGCTGTAATTTAGCTATGCTGCATGGATTTGGCAAAAACTTTTTGGACATACTGTAATATGGCTTTTCTTTGACTTGGTCCATAATATTTTGCGACAAAGGATGTTCTGCTTAATGTTTAAAATGTAAAAGGTATTGTGGACTCTCATCTTAGTACAAATATTCATTTTTAATTGAAAGCTTTCTAAAATTCCTCTTTTTGGGGTCCCAGTAAAGGAGGACGAGGCTGTAGGATCTCTGAAGTACTTAAACTGCAGGCTTGCTATCTTAGTGAGCATGCAGTATGAGAAAAATGGAACTGTGATCTCTTCGTATCACCGCTGTGCTTTCTGAAAGTTGGCATGCTTCGAATGGGATCAACATTTATATGGCCTGTGAGAATGCTTCCTGTTAAAGGGTGAAATTAGCCTTGTGTGTTTCTATTTTTTGGAACCTTTATCAAATGCAGTCAGTTGTAACTTTTATTTTCTCACTTTGTTACCATAGACCTTAATGTCTTTTTTTTTTATTGTACCTGATATCTCTTTGTATCACCGCTGTGCTGTCAGAGTCATGCAGAGATTAGCTGTGAAATATTGTGTAATTTACATAAACACACATGACTGGATGAGATGCAAGACGAGGAGGAGCTTGTTGATGGCAGAGAGGAACCCTCAGAGGGAATTATTGTCCTGTGAATGACTTACTGTTTTCACCCGTAAGATTGTTAAGACTATACTTTCAGGGATCATTTCTATAGTGTTTGACTTGAGAAATGTGTTTCTAAAGTGTTTTGTCTCGCTAACCACGATGATGAGATGCAATATTTCCCACTGAGCATGAAGCGGGCACAGAGAAGTGATTCAGTTCACACACTTTCTGCCATTGATGACCGTTCTTTACTTCCTTGTGGAGTTAAGAGGTGGGGAATATGGACAGAGTGGTTTTCAGAATAAGTAAATGTCAAAAGAACACGGTTGTTTCGCCAATACATGTTAACATACAGCAGAGCTCTAAACAAAAGTGGAGACAACACGCTTCGATGGGGCTAACATGTATATTGCCTGTGAGACTGCTTCCTGTTAAAGGGTGAAATTAGCCGTGTGTGTTTCTATTTTTTGGAACCTTTATCAAATGCAGTCAGTTGTAACTTTTATTTTCTCACTTTGGTACCATAGACCTTTATGTCTTTTTTTTATTGTATCTGATATTTTTGGGGCGATTTCTTTATGGTATACTAAACTATGACATATTATTGTGACAGTGGCAGTGTGACTATATCCGTCAAACTATACTGTGACGTTTTACGACCTTTTCGACACACTATACTTTGATAATTTTTCAGCATACTATACAATGACTTTGTGACTTTCTTCGACATACTTTACCTTTAATGTTTTTGACATACAATATTGATTTTTTTTTTGTGGACCTCTTGTCATTCCATACAATACAAGTGTTGACCTTTTTCATCCTGTACTATGAATCAACAACAATAATTTCAATAAATAAAGCTTGAGGACAGAGATGCATTGTAAAATTGTTTGAAATCCAGTGCTTGTAAAAACTGTCCAAGGGAAAAGTCTCATAATAAAAAATATTTTAAAAATTAAAAGTGAAAAGAAAGGATCCAAATGTGACCATTTTATTCTTAATTTCATCCTGTTTTTTTTCTTTTTTTTTTTTTTTAGATTTTGAAGTTCTCATTACTTCCTTGCCTTCTGGGTAACACTTCATGTTAATAGTGTTGAGATTGAAAATGGTTACGCCATCCACTACAGCTGTGCCTTTATGTATATTTTTCAAAAACACATGTTTAAAGAATAATATAGAATTATTTAGTTTAGATAATTTGTTTCACAAGTACTATTAATTTAGCTTATTTCTTTTCATACGTGGAGTTTTAATATCACTCCATGCTATCCAAGAGGGAACTTGTGTCATTATTTACCAACCAACGGTGGACCTCTGTCATTCCTTACAGTACAATTGTGGACCTTTTTACTGTAAAGTGAATCCAAGTGTAGACTGAGCACACTAGTATATTGAAAAGTTGATTTACATCCAGTGCTTGTGCAAACCGGTCAGGCAAGTATTTTGGAAAGGCTGATGACAAATCAGTTTTTAGTGAACTAAAACTGAAAAGAAAGAATCTTATTAAGTATTTAGGTACTTAAGTATTCTATTCTTAATTTAACCCTGGTTGTTTTTGTATTTTCTTCCATTCTTTTAGATTCTAAAATACACGTTGCTCTCCTGCCTTCTTGGTAGCCATTTAAATTAATACAGTGCCAAAAATAAAACTTAAGGTATCCACTAAAGTTGATTATTTTGTTACCATTTTTCTAAAACAAACATGTTTCAAGAGACTGATGTCTTCACTAAGTGGCCTGTTAGCCCCTCCACAGTCTGAAAGACAGGCTTGGGGCTGCAAGCCATTCACACAATGGAGGAGTGTTTAAACGACGTGTGTGAATGGGGTCGTTAAAATCCCTGCCCCAGCCTGTAGGATAAGTGCTGCGCATGGACTTAAACACTCACACACATGCAAGTCCCCACTTGGCTAAAATTAAAAAAAATCTACCAGAGGGCTTTGGACATGATTTCAGCTTGATATAAGGCATGACCATCAGGGGACCTAAAAAATGTCCCCTGTTTGTTCCTCGGTGCACAGTTAGTGGCTGTGTAACGACGCCTAAGCCCACTGTTGGATAGGTGCGCCGGTGCGCGCGCACGCACGCACGCACGCACGCACGCACGCACGCACGCACGCACGCACGCACGCACGCACGCACGCACGCACGCACGCACGCACGCACGCACGCACGCACGCACACACACACACACACACACACACACACACACACACACACACACACACACACACACACACACACACACACACACACACACACAGTCTTTTTTCAGTTTTATGCACTTTTCACAGCGACTTTTCTTTGTGCACTCCCGGGCAAAGTGGCCCTGTACCCCACAAGTGTGGCAGCAGAACTCCGGGCACTCCCGCTGAATATGTCCAGGCTGCATACACAGTCGGCAGATCTTAACCTGGCCGTCATGGAGTACCCTGAAGTATTCATACCCTAGGACTGTGGCAAATTTAGTGGAGTAAGGTAACGATTGTACATGGTCGTTGAATTTTACTCGTAAAAACCGAGTGCCGTCTGTTACCTTAGTCCCCGGCCACATTCTCCGTCTGATGGTGGACACCGCAGTAACACCCCAGCCACCCAATTTCACCAGAATGTCATTATCCGAAATGTAGTATGGCAGGTTTAAAAATGAGACCACCAGCTCATCATTCGCAATCTCCCTTGCATGTATTCTGGTCTCCCCCACTTTAAACCCCTCCATTAGTCTGCCTTTGCCTTTTGGATGACTCATCGTTATTTCATATTTCCTTGGACTAATCATCCTACAGGCTAGGAGGGTTCCGCACAGCCGTTGCACATGTGCAATCAGCTCCATGGCGCTCATCCCGTCTCCACCATCCATCTCCACATTGACAGTTAATTCCTGCATTTCTGCATTCACCCTTCTCCCCTGCTCATCTGCCATTCCCCTTCCTCTCTCACCATCAGCCGTTATTTGTTTGGGATTGTTCGTTAGGGTCACCGTAGGGTTGTTCCGGGTCTGGTGCACAGGTAAGTCATCCATTTTGAAAAAAAACCCCTCAAACTGAGGAAAGCAAAAACTTCCCCCCGCTCAGTGAAACCACTGACGGGGCTACTGACAAACTCAAAAAGACCAAACCAAAAAAAACAGCCTAAACTCAGGGCATGTAAGAGGGAAAACAAAAGTGCAAAAGGAAAAGGGGAGAGGAGCAGAAATTCAACCTGCCTCACAGAGAGGAGCCAAACACCTCAATTAGCACACCTGCACCGACCAGCTGCGAGCAATCAGAGAGGTGTGGCCGTAAGCAAGTTTGTCTCCAACACATAGTCCTTTAAAAGCTGTCAACATTTGCAGTCTTTTTTTTGTCCATTGAGGACACGTTCATGTTTAAGAAATCTCATTTTATGTTCAAAGGGAACCAGATTTTAAAAATGTTTTGAATGGTCAAGAGAGTAGGATAAATGGTGAATTTCACTTTACTTTTCTTCACAGAGAACTCTGACCTGCTTCTCACATATTTCTCAAGTGAAAAAGCAGCAGTCTCCTCTGTGATATGGAGAGAGAAGTGAAAAAGCTTACAGCACCTGGTATTCCAAGGCGGTCTCCCATCCAAGTACTAACCAGGCCCGACTCTGCTTAGCTTACGAGATCGGGCGCAACTTTTTTTTTTTATTATCAAAAAATAACATATTTACACTTCTGCATTACTGTACAGTATCCAAACACGGAAACTGAAATCTGCTATGTATCTCCCCACACATCCAAACATGAACACATCCCATCTGACTCCTTCCAGACATTCGAAAAAAAATTCTGAAAACAATAATAATAATAATTAGAATTATAATAATAATAATAATAAATCAAATGTAAAATAATTTAAAAAATAAATAAATAAAAATAAATGAATAAATAAATAATAATTGAATAAATTGATATTAACATTCACTTAGCTAAATAAATTCAACGCAATCACAATACACAACAATTACAATAAGGAAATGCTAAATATACAGTTCACATCAATATACATTTGTCATTTGCTTAGTGCACAACCCTTCAGGAAGAACACCTATTTTATCCAAAATCTAACAAAACCTCTCCATTCTCTTTAATCGCAATGAAGATGCTACCTTCAATAAACACCCCCTTAAACTCTTCCTCCTCAACATAGCTATGTAACATATGGACATCTCTTTTCATACTATTATTAAACACACTCCATACCTCTACTCTCCTATTCTCGTAATGAGCTAAATCCCTCCTTAGTTTGACTGCAAACCTTGCATGACTTAGCGTGTAATTCAACAGGTTGACATTGCATCCTTTCACTTTAGCAGCCACACCAAACAACCACAGCTCTTTCCACCCTATTTTCTCCACAAATTCCCCCTTCCAACACCTGCTTATCAACTCTTTCATTTTTCCAAAGTACGTAGCCAACTTTCCACATTCCACAAACTCATGCATACATGTCTCCACTTCCACCAGACACACATCACACTGCTTACTCACATTTTCATAAAATTTACTTATAGATTGTTGAACACCCTATTATGGCGTAGTAGGAAATCAAAATGCTCACATTCAATATTATTCCATTTCACTCCCAAGTTCAGCCACATCCTTTTAGCATTCACATCAGTCAGTACTCTTTCCCATACTTTCTCTGCAGCCGGTCTTCTTACCTCTTTCGTTCTTAAGCATCTGTACATCACTCTCGTTTTCACACTCGCCAGGCTTACTATCCTTTCTCCTTCTCCCACATACATTTCCACCTCTCCTTCTCCATTTGCCACCACCTCACTCTCAATCATTCTCACCCATTCTCCCGGCATCCCCTTCTTTATCTTCTCCACCACACCCTCCGCTGTGCCCAACCACATTTCACCACCCCTTTCTCTCACCCCAGCTATTACTACCTGAGCCCTCATGAACCCTGGTACATACTCGTACACTAAATCCCTCACCTTCCTAAAGCCTGCTCTCCACATCGCCCTGTTATAAATTGTGCTCCCCTCGAATGTGATTTTCGGATTTAGAAACACCGGTTGCTCCCAAACCTGTTTCACATTCTTGCATTCAAACTGCACATGTTTTACAAACTCTCCCCATGCTATCAACATCTCTTTATAGAACTCAGACACCACACATACCTTTCTTCAGTTCCATAAATATTCCACTTTCTCCACAACCCCCATATTTTTTAATTGCCTCTTTCAAGAACAGCTTCCATACATGATCTTTCTTGTCCTTTACATATCTTGTCATCATTTTCAACCGAAGCGCATTCTTTTTCCTTTCTAAATTTATCAACTTCAAACCACCATCCTTGTGTTCATTTTCCATCATTTCTCTGTGATTATTTTGCTTCAGCAGTGCAGCTAATGGCTCTGCTGAGTACAGCAGAGCCGAAAGTGGACAGCCTTGTCTAACCGACCTCTCTAATCTAAACTTATTTGTCACTATGCCATTCATTTTGACACAACTAACAGCCTTATCATACAATCTTTTGATCCATCCTACCAACCGATGCCCAAACCCTACTTTTCCCAATACCCCGTATAGGTATCCATGATCTACCCTATCAAATGCTTTATTGAAATCTAAACTCATCACTATTCCCCCCTGCCCTCCCTTCATGTGCTCTATTGTGTCCCTAATACTGCTGATTGTGTCTGCTATATCCCTCCCTGGTATACTGTAAGCCTGCGTGCTTCCCACTATTGTCCCTATCACCCTCTTTATCCTATTCGCCAGTACTTTTGCTAGTATTTTATAGTCACTGTTTAAACAGCTAAGTGGCCTATAGTTTTCTAGTCTGTCCCTTCTCCCTTTCTTATATATAATACTAACTAACCCTGTCGACATACTAACAGGCATCTCATTCTTCTGTTCTATCCATTTAAACAATTTGCCTAATAATGGCGCTAGTTCCTCCTTAAAAGTGTGATTTGGTGCAAACAACTTTCATAGGAAAGGATCAAATAATTATAAAAAGACATGGATCAAAAGACCATATGTTAAGTCAGCAAGGCTAAGGATTAAGTGCACTATAAGAGCTCCTGACATAAAAACTCTCCCACTAAACCATCTAACCCTGGACTCTTATTCTGACCCAACCCTACTATGGCTGCCTCTATTTCACCTATCCCTATCTCCCCTTCACACATCTCCTTCGTATCATTGTTCATCTTAGACTCCATTTTCTCCAGCACATATTTCATGCTCTCTTCATCAACCTCTTCTTTCCTAAACAGTTCACTATAAAATTCTTCCACTCTTTCAACTATCCCTACAGAATCTGTTATCTTTTCTCCATTTTTCCCTTCCACCTGTTCCAAATAATTATTTTTCTGTCTCGTCCTTTCTAACCCTAAAAAGTACGCTGTACATTTCTCTCCCTCAATCACATATCTCGCCCTGCTTCTAACTATTGCTCCGATGCACCTCTTCCGTTCTACCTCCTTCAGCTCATCTTTAATTGTATTATACCGTTCTAATGCAGCCCTTCCACCTGGTCCACCCTCTTTGCCTCTCTAACTAACTCTTCCTTGAGTCTCCTTTCCCTCCCTCTTTCCCTTCTATTCCTTTCCCTACTGTAGCTCATGCTCAAGTTCTTCAGCTCCTCCTTCATCTCCTCCCACCACCTCCCCATATCCTCCTCATAGTTACTCTCTTTCTTTCTCCTCATTATACATTCTCTCACTTTTTCTTTGTAGCTTTCTTCTTTGAGCAACATCCCATTCAGGCACCACACACCACCCCCCCTCCTCTCACACTCATGCCCTAATCTAAATCTTAATACCATGTGGTCACTAAGAGTAGTTACTCTATAATCGATTTCCCCCACTTTGCTTGCTAGACTCTCCGTACTCAAAACTAAATCAATCCTACTCTGTTTTAACTCCCCCTTCACTATCTGTCTCCTTGTAAATATGCGGCCCCTTGGATTATTTTCCCTCCACACATCTACCAGTCCATTTATTCTCATTACCTCTTTCAACACTCCTCTTGAGGAGTCACTTTTAAAACACACGCTCGCAGATGCATCCAATTGTCCACACCACACATTAAAATCACCCACAATTGCACAGTCTTTCCCACACATTCCCGCCATTCTCTTGAAGAACTCCCTTCTCTCCTTTTCTTCATTTGGTGCATACACATTCAACACTTTAAATTCCTTTCCCAGGTGTTCAAAAATAATCCCCATCACTCTCCCGTCACCATCATCCTCACATTTCCTCACATTCTCAATTCCTCCCCTTTTAACCAAAATAGCTACTCCCCTAGAATGAAATGAATGTCCCCATTGTTTACATACACATCTCCCATCCACTCTCTCTCTAGCTCCTTCACACATTTTTCATCCCAATGCATCTCCTGCAAACATATAATGTCTGCCTCACAAAGCATCAAGGCTTGGTTTCGCCTATATCCAGTCCTAAGACCATTTGCGTTGAAGGAGGCAACAGACACCGTTAACAAGGACATATAAGTAGAAAGAAAGTACATTTCACTATTTTTTCATTGCTTTCTTCCTGCTCCCATTCCCTTTTGTAACCCCTCCTCCTCTTTTTCTTACCACTTGGACCATCTCACAATCCATCTCCAAGTCCGAGGGATCATCCAGCATCAGCTGGGAGCCACAGGCCTCAACGTCATAAGGAACCACACTGTCCAGGGAGGACCCCATCGCCGCCCGCTCCTCAGCTCTCCTCCGTAACTCCGCCCCCTGGTCCTCCAACAGCACAGGTTTTAGTGTCCTCGCGGCCAATCTCCCCACCCGGGTCTTGCCTGTCTTGCCCTGGACCTGCTCCTTCATTCCAACACTGGCTCGTGGCTCCCCCACCCTCAGATCGAGCTGGCTTGGCGCAGTCTCTGGCACCAACCCTGCTTCTGCTGCTGCCGTCTCCGGCACCACCGCTGAACCTGTAGTCGCAGCTGGCGTCTCCACCATCCGGGCTTCAGGCGCTGCCTGACCGCTGACTTCAGGCTGACTGGTGTCACTACTGCTGCATCCACTGTCTTTTCTGCCGCCTGCAGTTCCCCCGCACAGGTATCTGGAACGGGCTCATCATTCTCCTCCTCCTGCCCCTCACTGTCCATCTCCTCCTCTACCACAGAGCAAAAGCTGGACTCCTCGGCCTCACTCTCTCTGTCCTCCTCCGCCTGCTCCGCCTCCACCGCCTCAGTACTGCACACACAGTTTAATAAAGGTTTTTTACAGTCTTTACAGTCTTGAATCCTTTTTCTCAGACATTCTCGTGCGAAGTGACCGTGGTCCCCGCAGGTGTAACACAAGAAGTCAGGGCACTCACGCTGTATGTGGCCGGGCTGCATGCAAAGCCTACAGATTTTAACCTGTCTGTCATGCAGGACTCTGAAGAACTCAAAACCCATTACAGTCGCAAATTTAGTGGAATAAGGCAGTGACTGAACCCGGTCGTTGAACTTTACTCTCACAAACCGAGTGCCGTCCGTTACTTTAGAACCCGGCCAAAGTCTTCTCCTTATGATGGACACCGCCGTAACTCCCCAGCTTGTCAGTTTATCGATTATGTCTTTGTCTGTTATATAATAAGGCAAGTTAAGGAAGGAGACCACGAGCTCATCATTCATGATTTCTTTGGTGTGGACTCGCGTCTCCCCCACCCTAAAACCTTCCATTAGCCTTTCCTTCCCTTTAGGCTGGTTCATCGTCATTTCAAACTTCCTTTGACTGATTGGCCTACAAGCAAGCAGTGCCCCACACAGCCTCTGCACGTGAGCAATCAGCTCAATTGCTGACAGCCCGTCTCCACCGTCCAGCTCAACATTCACTGTCAATTTCCTCATATCCATTTCCTCACTTCTTTTTTCAGCCATGTTGCTTGCACCGTTCTCCACCAAGGTTATGGGGTTGTTCGTCAGGGTTGTCGTTATTCCGGTCTGGGTCTGAATCACGTGAGCAGCCGCCATAGTTGCTCCAAACAAAAGCGCCTTTTGAAAGTAACAAGGAGGTTTAAACGTCGCTAAAAAAGCAGAAATCCCAAAAAAAACTTCAACCCCGACCAGTGTAGCACTGACGGGGGTACTAATCCAAAACTTAAACACACAAACAAACACTCAGCCGTCACTTAGGGCATGGAAACCAAAAGGAGAGGGAAGAAAGGAGAGGAGGGAAAAAAAGCCTGCCTCAACAGAGGATCACCAAACTCTGCCTGATCGCACCACCCGGAGCTCGTTTGCAACCAGAGAGGTGTGGCCGTAAGCAAATTTGTCTCCAACACATAGTCCTTTAAAAGTTGTCAACATTTGCACTCTTTTTTCACATTGTTCCCAAGCTTGAATAGAACTCAAATGTGATACGGAGAAAAGTCAGACAATGCAACTCCTGTAGTCCACAAACTTTGACGTCCATAGAAGTCACCAAAAGTGTCAAACCCATCAATTGACACATGACAGCTAGCTACAACAATTGCATTGGCTGGGAATCGAACCCAGGTCAACTGCTTGGAAGGCAGCTATGCTAGCCACTATACCACCAATGCGCAAAAAGGTCTGCCCATAATGACACAAAGTCGAGCAAACAGAAACGTGATTTGGCAGATGTGATTGTGTATTGGCACATTTACTTTCGATCTTAACCAACAAGCCTGGTCTCTGGGTTCCATGGTGTAATAGTCAGCACTCTGGACTCTGAAACCAGTGATTCAAGTCCAAGTCTTTGTGGAACCTTGTCAATTAAAGGGTGGACGCTTCAAAATTCTTCAATCCAGAATTAAAATACCAGTCACATTGTTCCCAAGCTTGAATAGAACTCAAATGTGATACGGAGAAAAGTCAGACAATGCAACTCCTGTAGTCCACAAACTTTGACGTCCATAGAAGTCACCAAAAGTGTCTACTTTGCAAGACACAAATTCAATCATCCACAAGACATTTTTGGCCAGGCAAGCACAGCCACATGCAAATCTCAAACCACTTTGTTATTAAAGACGTTAACGCCAAAATGTTGAAAGAGATCAGCCACCTTGTCAAACCCATCAATTGACACATGACAACTAGCTACAACAATTGCATTGGCTGGGAATCGAACCCAGGTCAACTGCTTGGAAGGCAGCTATGCTAGCCACTATACCACCAATGCACAAAAAGGTCTGTCCATAATGACACAAAGTCGAGCAAACAGAAACGTGATTTGGCAGATGTGATTGTGTATTGGCACATTTACTTTCGATCTTAACCAACAAGCCTGGACTCTGAAACCAGTGATCCAAGTCCAAGTCTTTGTGGAACCTTGTCAATTAAAGGGTGGACGCTTCAAAATTCTTCAATCCAGAATTAAAATACCAGTCACATTGTTCCCAAGCTTGAATAGAACTCAAATGTGATACGGAGAAAAGTCAGACAATGCAACTCCTGTAGTCCACAAACTTTGACGTCCATAGAAGTCACCAAAAGTGTCTACTTTGCAAGACACAAATTCAATCATCCACAAGACATTTTTGGCCAGGCAAGCACAGCCACATGCAAATCTCAAACCACTTTGTTATTAAAGACGTTAACGCCAAAATGTTGAAAGAGATCAGCAACCTTGTCAAACCCATCAATTGACACATGACAACTAGCTACAACAATTGCATTGGCTGGGAATCGAACCCAGGTCAACTGCTTGGAAGGCAGCTATGCTAGCCACTATACCACCAATGCGCAAAAAGGTCTGTCCATAATGACACAAAGTCGAGCAAACAGAAACGTGATTTGGCAGATGTGATTGTGTATTGGCACATTTACTTTCGATCTTAACCAACAAGCCTGGACTCTGAAACCAGTGATCCAAGTCCAAGTCTTTGTGGAACCTTGTCAATTAAAGGGTGGACGCTTCAAAATTCTTCAATCCAGAATTAAAATACCAGTCACATTGTTCCCAAGCTTGAATAGAACTCAAATGTGATACGGAGAAAAGTCAGACAATGCAACTCCTGTAGTCCACAAACTTTGACGTCCATAGAAGTCACCAAAAGTGTCTACTTTGCAAGACACAAATTCAATCATCCACAAGACATTTTTGGCCAGGCAAGCACAGCCACATGCAAATCTCAAACCACTTTGTTATTAAAGACGTTAACGCCAAAATGTTGAAAGAGATCAGCCACCTTGTCAAACCCATCAATTGACACATGACAACTAGCTACAACAATTGCATTGGCTGGGAATCGAACCCAGGTCAACTGCTTGGAAGGCAGCTATGCTAGCCACTATACCACCAATGCACAAAAAGGTCTGTCCATAATGACACAAAGTCGAGCAAACAGAAACGTGATTTGGCAGATGTGATTGTGTATTGGCACATTTACTTTCGATCTTAACCAACAAGCCTGGACTCTGAAACCAGTGATCCAAGTCCAAGTCTTTGTGGAACCTTGTCAATTAAAGGGTGGACGCTTCAAAATTCTTCAATCCAGAATTAAAATACCAGTCACATTGTTCCCAAGCTTGAATAGAACTCAAATGTGATACGGAGAAAAGTCAGACAATGCAACTCCTGTAGTCCACAAACTTTGACGTCCATAGAAGTCATCAAAAGTGTCTACTTTGCAAGACACAAATTCAATCATCCACAAGACATTTTTGGCCAGGCAAGCACAGCCACATGCAAATCTCAAACCACTTTGTTATTAAAGACGTTAACGCCAAAATGTTGAAAGAGATCAGCCACCTTGTCAAACCCATCAATTGACACATGACAACTAGCTACAACAATTGCATTGGCTGGGAATCGAACCCAGGTCAACTGCTTGGAAGGCAGCTATGCTAGCCACTATACCACCAATGCGCAAAAAGGTCTGTCCATAATGACACAAAGTCGAGCAAACAGAAACGTGATTTGGCAGATGTGATTGTGTATTGGCACATTTACTTTCGATCTTAACCAACAAGCCTGGACTCTGAAACCAGTGATCCAAGTCCAAGTCTTTGTGGAACCTTGTCAATTAAAGGGTGGACGCTTCAAAATTCTTCAATCCAGAATTAAAATACCAGTCACATTGTTCCCAAGCTTGAATAGAACTCAAATGTGATACGGAGAAAAGTCAGACAATGCAACTCCTGTAGTCCACAAACTTTGACGTCCATAGAAGTCACCAAAAGTGTCTACTTTGCAAGACACAAATTCAATCATCCACAAGACATTTTTGGCCAGGCAAGCACAGCCACATGCAAATCTCAAACCACTTTGTTATTAAAGACGTTAACGCCAAAATGTTGAAAGAGATCAGCCACCTTGTCAAACCCATCAATTGACACATGACAACTAGCTACAACAATTGCATTGGCTGGGAATCGAACCCAGGTCAACTGCTTGGAAGGCAGCTATGCTAGCCACTATACCACCAATGCGCAAAAACGTCTGTCCATAATGACACAAAGTCGAGCAAACAGAAACGTGATTTGGCAGATGTGATTGTGTATTGGCACATTTACTTTCGATCTTAACCAACAAGCCTGGACTCTGAAACCAGTGATCCAAGTCCAAGTCTTTGTGGAACCTTGTCAATTAAAGGGTGGACGCTTCAAAATTCTTCAATCCAGAATTAAAATACCAGTCACATTGTTCCCAAGCTTGAATAGAACTCAAATGTGATACGGAGAAAAGTCAGACAATGCAACTCCTGTAGTCCACAAACTTTGACGTCCATAGAAGTCACCAAAAGTGTCTACTTTGCAAGACACAAATTCAATCATCCACAAGACATTTTTGGCCAGGCAAGCACAGCCACATGCAAATCTCAAACCACTTTGTTATTAAAGACGTTAACACCAAAATGTTGAAAGAGATCAGCCACCTTGTCAAACCCATCAATTGACACATGACAGCTAGCTACAACAATTGCATTGGCTGGGAATCGAACCCAGGTCAACTGCTTGGAAGGCAGCTATGCTAGCCACTATACCACCAATGCGCAAAAAGGTCTGTCCATAATGACACAAAGTCGAGCAAACAGAAACGTGATTTGGCAGATGTGATTGTGTATTGGCACCTTTACTTTCGATCTTAACCAACAAGCCTGGTCTCTGGGTTCCATGGTGTAATAGTCAGCACTCTGGACTCTGAAACCAGTGATCCAAGTCCAAGTCTTTGTGGAACCTTGTCAATTAAAGGGTGGACGCTTCAAAATTCTTCAATCCAGAATTAAAATACCAGTCACATTGTTCCCAAGCTTGAATAGAACTCAAATGTGATACGGAGAAAAGTCAGACAATGCAACTCCTGTAGTCCACAAACTTTGACGTCCATAGAAGTCACCAAAAGTGTCTACTTTGCAAGACACAAATTCAATCATCCACAAGACATTTTTGGCCAGGCAAGCACAGCCACATGCAAATCTCAAACCACTTTGTTATTAAAGACGTTAACGCCAAAATGTTGAAAGAGATCAGCCACCTTGTCAAACCCATCAATTGACACATGACAACTAGCTACAACAATTGCATTGGCTGGGAATCGAACCCAGGTCAACTGCTTGGAAGGCAGCAATGCTAGCCACTATACCACCAATGCGCAAAAAGGTCTGTCCATAATGACACAAAGTCGAGCAAACAGAAACGTGATTTGGCAGATGTGATTGTGTATTGGCACATTTACTTTCGATCTTAACCAACAAGCCTGGTCTCTGGGTTCCATGGTGTAATAGTCAGCACTCTGGACTCTGAAACCAGTGATCCAAGTCCAAGTCTTTGTGGAACCTTGTCAATTAAAGGGTAGACGCTTCAAAATTCTTCAATCCAGAATTAAAATACCAGTCACATTGTTCCCAAGCTTGAATAGAACTCAAATGTGATACGGAGAAAAGTCAGACAATGCAACTCCTGTAGTCCACAAACTTTGACGTCCATAGAAGTCACCAGGCAAGCACAGCCACATGCAAATCTCAAACCACTTTGTTATTAAAGACGTTAACACCAAAATGTTGAAAGAGATCAGCCACCTTGTCAAACCCATCAATTGACACATGACAGCTAGCTACAACAATTGCATTGGCTGGGAATCGAACCCAGGTCAACTGCTTGGAAGGCAGCTATGCTAGCCACTATACCACCAATGCGCAAAAAGGTCTGTCCATAATGACACAAAGTCGAGCAAACAGAAACGTGATTTGGCAGATGTGATTGTGTATTGGCACATTTACTTTCGATCTTAACCAACAAGCCTGGTCTCTGGGTTCCATGGTGTAATAGTCAGCACTCTGGACTCTGAAACCAGTGATCCAAGTCCAAGTCTTTGTGGAACCTTGTCAATTAAAGGGTGGACGCTTCAAAATTCTTCAATCCAGAATTAAAATACCAGTCACATTGTTCCCAAGCTTGAATAGAACTCAAATGTGATACGGAGAAAAGTCAGACAATGCAACTCCTGTAGTCCACAAACTTTGACGTCCATAGAAGTCACCAAAAGTGTCTACTTTGCAAGACACAAATTCAATCATCCACAAGACATTTTTGGCCAGGCAAGCACAGCCACATGCAAATCTCAAACCACTTTGTTATTAAAGACGTTAACGCCAAAATGTTGAAAGAGATCAGCCACCTTGTCAAACCCATCAATTGACACATGACAACTAGCTACAACAATTGCATTGGCTGGGAATCGAACCCAGGTCAACTGCTTGGAAGGCAGCTATGCTAGCCACTATACCACCAATGCGCAAAAAGGTCTGTCCATAATGACACAAAGTCGAGCAAACAGAAACGTGATTTGGCAGATGTGATTGTGTATTGGCACATTTACTTTCGATCTTAACCAACAAGCCTGGTCTCTGGGTTCCATGGTGTAATAGTCAGCACTCTGGACTCTGAAACCAGTGATCCAAGTCCAAGTCTTTGTGGAACCTTGTCAATTAAAGGGTAGACGCTTCAAAATTCTTCAATCCAGAATTAAAATACCAGTCACATTGTTCCCAAGCTTGAATAGAACTCAAATGTGATACGGAGAAAAGTCAGACAATGCAACTCCTGTAGTCCACAAACTTTGACGTCCATAGAAGTCACCAGGCAAGCACAGCCACATGCAAATCTCAAACCACTTTGTTATTAAAGACGTTAACACCAAAATGTTGAAAGAGATCAGCCACCTTGTCAAACCCATCAATTGACACATGACAACTAGCTACAACAATTGCATTGGCTGGGAATCGAACCCAGGTCAACTGCTTGGAAGGCAGCTATGCTAGCCACTATACCACCAATGCGCAATAAGGTCTGTCCATAATGACACAAAGTCGAGCAAACAGAAACGTGATTTGGCAGATGTGATTGTGTATTGGCACATTTACTTTCGATCTTAACCAACAAGCCTGGACTCTGAAACCAGTGATCCAAGTCCAAGTCTTTGTGGAACCTTGTCAATTAAAGGGTGGACGCTTCAAAATTCTTCAATCCAGAATTAAAATACCAGTCACATTGTTCCCAAGCTTGAATAGAACTCAAATGTGATACGGAGAAAAGTCAGACAATGCAACTCCTGTAGTCCACAAACTTTGACGTCCATAGAAGTCACCAAAAGTGTCTACTTTGCAAGACACAAATTCAATCATCCACAAGACATTTTTGGCCAGGCAAGCACAGCCACATGCAAATCTCAAACCACTTTGTTATTAAAGACGTTAACGCCAAAATGTTGAAAGAGATCAGCCACCTTGTCAAACCCATCAATTGACACATGACAACTAGCTACAACAATTGCATTGGCTGGGAATCGAACCCAGGTCAACTGCTTGGAAGGCAGCTATGCTAGCCACTATACCACCAATGCGCAATAAGGTCTGTCCATAATGACACAAAGTCGAGCAAACAGAAACGTGATTTGGCAGATGTGATTGTGTATTGGCACATTTACTTTCGATCTTAACCAACAAGCCTGGACTCTGAAACCAGTGATCCAAGTCCAAGTCTTTGTGGAACCTTGTCAATTAAAGGGTGGACGCTTCAAAATTCTTCAATCCAGAATTAAAATACCAGTCACATTGTTCCCAAGCTTGAATAGAACTCAAATGTGATACGGAGAAAAGTCAGACAATGCAACTCCTGTAGTCCACAAACTTTGACGTCCATAGAAGTCACCAAAAGTGTCTACTTTGCAAGACACAAATTCAATCATCCACAAGACATTTTTGGCCAGGCAAGCACAGCCACATGCAAATCTCAAACCACTTTGTTATTAAAGACGTTAACGCCAAAATGTTGAAAGAGATCAGCAACCTTGTCAAACCCATCAATTGACACATGACAACTAGCTACAACAACTGCATTGGCTGGGAATCGAACCCAGGTCAACTGCTTGGAAGGCAGCTATGCTAGCCACTATACCACCAATGCGCAAAAACGTCTGTCCATAATGACACAAAGTCGAGCAAACAGAAACGTGATTTGGCAGATGTGATTGTGTATTGGCACATTTACTTTCGATCTTAACCAACAAGCCTGGACTCTGAAACCAGTGATCCAAGTCCAAGTCTTTGTGGAACCTTGTCAATTAAAGGGTGGACGCTTCAAAATTCTTCAATCCAGAATTAAAATACCAGTCACATTGTTCCCAAGCTTGAATAGAACTCAAATGTGATACGGAGAAAAGTCAGACAATGCAACTCCTGTAGTCCACAAACTTTGACGTCCATAGAAGTCACCAAAAGTGTCTACTTTGCAAGACACAAATTCAATCATCCACAAGACATTTTTGGCCAGGCAAGCACAGCCACATGCAAATCTCAAACCACTTTGTTATTAAAGACGTTAACGCCAAAATGTTGAAAGAGATCAGCAACCTTGTCAAACCCATCAATTGACACATGACAACTAGCTACAACAACTGCATTGGCTGGGAATCGAACCCAGGTCAACTGCTTGGAAGGCAGCTATGCTAGCCACTATACCACCAATGCGCAAAAAGGTCTGTCCATAATGACACAAAGTCGAGCAAACAGAAACGTGATTTGGCAGATGTGATTGTGTATTGGCACATTTACTTTCGATCTTAACCAACAAGCCTGGACTCTGAAACCAGTGATCCAAGTCCAAGTCTTTGTGGAACCTTGTCAATTAAAGGGTGGACGCTTCAAAATTCTTCAATCCAGAATTAAAATACCAGTCACATTGTTCCCAAGCTTGAATAGAACTCAAATGTGATACGGAGAAAAGTCAGACAATGCAACTCCTGTAGTCCACAAACTTTGACGTCCATAGAAGTCACCAAAAGTGTCTACTTTGCAAGACACAAATTCAATCATCCACAAGACATTTTTGGCCAGGCAAGCACAGCCACATGCAAATCTCAAACCACTTTGTTATTAAAGACGTTAACGCCAAAATGTTGAAAGAGATCAGCCACCTTGTCAAACCCATCAATTGACACATGACAACTAGCTACAACAATTGCATTGGCTGGGAATCGAACCCAGGTCAACTGCTTGGAAGGCAGCTATGCTAGCCACTATACCACCAATGCACAAAAAGGTCTGTCCATAATGACACAAAGTCGAGCAAACAGAAACGTGATTTGGCAGATGTGATTGTGTATTGGCACATTTACTTTCGATCTTAACCAACAGGCCTGGACTCTGAAACCAGTGATCCAAGTCCAAGTCTTTGTGGAACCTTGTCAATTAAAGGGTGGACGCTTCAAAATTCTTCAATCCAGAATTAAAATACCAGTCACATTGTTCCCAAGCTTGAATAGAACTCAAATGTGATACGGAGAAAAGTCAGACAATGCAACTCCTGTAGTCCACAAACTTTGACGTCCATAGAAGTCACCAAAAGTGTCTACTTTGCAAGACACAAATTCAATCATCCACAAGACATTTTTGGCCAGGCAAGCACAGCCACATGCAAATCTCAAACCACTTTGTTATTAAAGACGTTAACGCCAAAATGTTGAAAGAGATCAGCAACCTTGTCAAACCCATCAATTGACACATGACAACTAGCTACAACAACTGCATTGGCTGGGAATCGAACCCAGGTCAACTGCTTGGAAGGCAGCTATGCTAGCCACTATACCACCAATGCGCAAAAACGTCTGTCCATAATGACACAAAGTCGAGCAAACAGAAACGTGATTTGGCAGATGTGATTGTGTATTGGCACATTTACTTTCGATCTTAACCAACAAGCCTGGACTCTGAAACCAGTGATCCAAGTCCAAGTCTTTGTGGAACCTTGTCAATTAAAGGGTGGACGCTTCAAAATTCTTCAATCCAGAATTAAAATACCAGTCACATTGTTCCCAAGCTTGAATAGAACTCAAATGTGATACGGAGAAAAGTCAGACAATGCAACTCCTGTAGTCCACAAACTTTGACGTCCATAGAAGTCACCAAAAGTGTCTACTTTGCAAGACACAAATTCAATCATCCACAAGACATTTTTGGCCAGGCAAGCACAGCCACATGCAAATCTCAAACCACTTTGTTATTAAAGACGTTAACGCCAAAATGTTGAAAGAGATCAGCAACCTTGTCAAACCCATCAATTGACACATGACAACTAGCTACAACAATTGCATTGGCTGGGAATCGAACCCAGGTCAACTGCTTGGAAGGCAGCTATGCTAGCCACTATACCACCAATGCGCAAAAAGGTCTGTCCATAATGACACAAAGTCGAGCAAACAGAAACGTGATTTGGCAGATGTGATTGTGTATTGGCACATTTACTTTCGATCTTAACCAACAAGCCTGGACTCTGAAACCAGTGATCCAAGTCCAAGTCTTTGTGGAACCTTGTCAATTAAAGGGTGGACGCTTCAAAATTCTTCAATCCAGAATTAAAATACCAGTCACATTGTTCCCAAGCTTGAATAGAACTCAAATGTGATACGGAGAAAAGTCAGACAATGCAACTCCTGTAGTCCACAAACTTTGACGTCCATAGAAGTCACCAAAAGTGTCTACTTTGCAAGACACAAATTCAATCATCCACAAGACATTTTTGGCCAGGCAAGCACAGCCACATGCAAATCTCAAACCACTTTGTTATTAAAGACGTTAACGCCAAAATGTTGAAAGAGACCAGCCACCTTGTCAAACCCATCAATTGACACATGACAACTAGCTACAACAATTGCATTGGCTGGGAATCGAACCCAGGTCAACTGCTTGGAAGGCAGCTATGCTAGCCACTATACCACCAATGCACAAAAAGGTCTGTCCATAATGACACAAAGTCGAGCAAACAGAAACGTGATTTGGCAGATGTGATTGTGTATTGGCACATTTACTTTCGATCTTAACCAACAAGCCTGGACTCTGAAACCAGTGATCCAAGTCCAAGTCTTTGTGGAACCTTGTCAATTAAAGGGTGGACGCTTCAAAATTCTTCAATCCAGAATTAAAATACCAGTCACATTGTTCCCAAGCTTGAATAGAACTCAAATGTGATACGGAGAAAAGTCAGACAATGCAACTCCTGTAGTCCACAAACTTTGACGTCCATAGAAGTCACCAAAAGTGTCTACTTTGCAAGACACAAATTCAATCATCCACAAGACATTTTTGGCCAGGCAAGCACAGCCACATGCAAATCTCAAACCACTTTGTTATTAAAGACGTTAACGCCAAAATGTTGAAAGAGATCAGCAACCTTGTCAAACCCATCAATTGACACATGACAACTAGCTACAACAATTGCATTGGCTGGGAATCGAACCCAGGTCAACTGCTTGGAAGGCAGCTATGCTAGCCACTATACCACCAATGCGCAAAAACATCTGTCCATAATGACACAAAGTCGAGCAAACAGAAACGTGATTTGGCAGATGTGATTGTGTATTGGCACATTTACTTTCGATCTTAACCAACAAGCCTGGACTCTGAAACCAGTGATCCAAGTCCAAGTCTTTGTGGAACCTTGTCAATTAAAGGGTGGACGCTTCAAAATTCTTCAATCCAGAATTAAAATACCAGTCACATTGTTCCCAAGCTTGAATAGAACTCAAATGTGATACGGAGAAAAGTCAGACAATGCAACTCCTGTAGTCCACAAACTTTGACGTCCATAGAAGTCACCAAAAGTGTCTACTTTGCAAGACACAAATTCAATCATCCACAAGACATTTTTGGCCAGGCAAGCACAGCCACATGCAAATCTCAAACCACTTTGTTATTAAAGACGTTAACGCCAAAATGTTGAAAGAGATCAGCCACCTTGTCAAACCCATCAATTGACACATGACAACTAGCTACAACAATTGCATTGGCTGGGAATCGAACCCAGGTCAACTGCTTGGAAGGCAGCTATGCTAGCCACTATACCACCAATGCACAAAAAGGTCTGTCCATAATGACACAAAGTCGAGCAAACAGAAACGTGATTTGGCAGATGTGATTGTGTATTGGCACATTTACTTTCGATCTTAACCAACAAGCCTGGACTCTGAAACCAGTGATCCAAGTCCAAGTCTTTGTGGAACCTTGTCAATTAAAGGGTGGACGCTTCAAAATTCTTCAATCCAGAATTAAAATACCAGTCACATTGTTCCCAAGCTTGAATAGAACTCAAATGTGATACGGAGAAAAGTCAGACAATGCAACTCCTGTAGTCCACAAACTTTGACGTCCATAGAAGTCACCAAAAGTGTCTACTTTGCAAGACACAAATTCAATCATCCACAAGACATTTTTGGCCAGGCAAGCACAGCCACATGCAAATCTCAAACCACTTTGTTATTAAAGACGTTAACGCCAAAATGTTGAAAGAGATCAGCCACCTTGTCAAACCCATCAATTGACACATGACAACTAGCTACAACAATTGCATTGGCTGGGAATCGAACCCAGGTCAACTGCTTGGAAGGCAGCTATGCTAGCCACTATACCACCAATGCACAAAAAGGTCTGTCCATAATGACACAAAGTCGAGCAAACAGAAACGTGATTTGGCAGATGTGATTGTGTATTGGCACATTTACTTTCGATCTTAACCAACAAGCCTGGACTCTGAAACCAGTGATCCAAGTCCAAGTCTTTGTGGAACCTTGTCAATTAAAGGGTGGACGCTTCAAAATTCTTCAATCCAGAATTAAAATACCAGTCACATTGTTCCCAAGCTTGAATAGAACTCAAATGTGATACGGAGAAAAGTCAGACAATGCAACTCCTGTAGTCCACAAACTTTGACGTCCATAGAAGTCACCAAAAGTGTCTACTTTGCAAGACACAAATTCAATCATCCACAAGACATTTTTGGCCAGGCAAGCACAGCCACATGCAAATCTCAAACCACTTTGTTATTAAAGACGTTAACGCCAAAATGTTGAAAGAGATCAGCAACCTTGTCAAACCCATCAATTGACACATGACAACTAGCTACAACAATTGCATTGGCTGGGAATCGAACCCAGGTCAACTGCTTGGAAGGCAGCTATGCTAGCCACTATACCACCAATGCGCAAAAACGTCTGTCCATAATGACACAAAGTCGAGCAAACAGAAACGTGATTTGGCAGATGTGATTGTGTATTGGCACATTTACTTTCGATCTTAACCAACAAGCCTGGACTCTGAAACCAGTGATCCAAGTCCAAGTCTTTGTGGAACCTTGTCAATTAAAGGGTGGACGCTTCAAAATTCTTCAATCCAGAATTAAAATACCAGTCACATTGTTCCCAAGCTTGAATAGAACTCAAATGTGATACGGAGAAAAGTCAGACAATGCAACTCCTGTAGTCCACAAACTTTGACGTCCATAGAAGTCACCAAAAGTGTCTACTTTGCAAGACACAAATTCAATCATCCACAAGACATTTTTGGCCAGGCAAGCACAGCCACATGCAAATCTCAAACCACTTTGTTATTAAAGACGTTAACGCCAAAATGTTGAAAGAGATCAGCAACCTTGTCAAACCCATCAATTGACACATGACAACTAGCTACAACAACTGCATTGGCTGGGAATCGAACCCAGGTCAACTGCTTGGAAGGCAGCTATGCTAGCCACTATACCACCAATGCGCAAAAACGTCTGTCCATAATGACACAAAGTCGAGCAAACAGAAACGTGATTTGGCAGATGTGATTGTGTATTGGCACATTTACTTTCGATCTTAACCAACAAGCCTGGACTCTGAAACCAGTGATCCAAGTCCAAGTCTTTGTGGAACCTTGTCAATTAAAGGGTGGACGCTTCAAAATTCTTCAATCCAGAATTAAAATACCAGTCACATTGTTCCCAAGCTTGAATAGAACTCAAATGTGATACGGAGAAAAGTCAGACAATGCAACTCCTGTAGTCCACAAACTTTGACGTCCATAGAAGTCACCAAAAGTGTCTACTTTGCAAGACACAAATTCAATCATCCACAAGACATTTTTGGCCAGGCAAGCACAGCCACATGCAAATCTCAAACCACTTTGTTATTAAAGACGTTAACGCCAAAATGTTGAAAGAGATCAGCAACCTTGTCAAACCCATCAATTGACACATGACAACTAGCTACAACAATTGCATTGGCTGGGAATCGAACCCAGGTCAACTGCTTGGAAGGCAGCTATGCTAGCCACTATACCACCAATGCGCAAAAAGGTCTGTCCATAATGACACAAAGTCGAGCAAACAGAAACGTGATTTGGCAGATGTGATTGTGTATTGGCACATTTACTTTCGATCTTAACCAACAAGCCTGGACTCTGAAACCAGTGATCCAAGTCCAAGTCTTTGTGGAACCTTGTCAATTAAAGGGTGGACGCTTCAAAATTCTTCAATCCAGAATTAAAATACCAGTCACATTGTTCCCAAGCTTGAATAGAACTCAAATGTGATACGGAGAAAAGTCAGACAATGCAACTCCTGTAGTCCACAAACTTTGACGTCCATAGAAGTCACCAAAAGTGTCTACTTTGCAAGACACAAATTCAATCATCCACAAGACATTTTTGGCCAGGCAAGCACAGCCACATGCAAATCTCAAACCACTTTGTTATTAAAGACGTTAACGCCAAAATGTTGAAAGAGACCAGCCACCTTGTCAAACCCATCAATTGACACATGACAACTAGCTACAACAATTGCATTGGCTGGGAATCGAACCCAGGTCAACTGCTTGGAAGGCAGCTATGCTAGCCACTATACCACCAATGCACAAAAAGGTCTGTCCATAATGACACAAAGTCGAGCAAACAGAAACGTGATTTGGCAGATGTGATTGTGTATTGGCACATTTACTTTCGATCTTAACCAACAAGCCTGGACTCTGAAACCAGTGATCCAAGTCCAAGTCTTTGTGGAACCTTGTCAATTAAAGGGTGGACGCTTCAAAATTCTTCAATCCAGAATTAAAATACCAGTCACATTGTTCCCAAGCTTGAATAGAACTCAAATGTGATACGGAGAAAAGTCAGACAATGCAACTCCTGTAGTCCACAAACTTTGACGTCCATAGAAGTCACCAAAAGTGTCTACTTTGCAAGACACAAATTCAATCATCCACAAGACATTTTTGGCCAGGCAAGCACAGCCACATGCAAATCTCAAACCACTTTGTTATTAAAGACGTTAACGCCAAAATGTTGAAAGAGATCAGCAACCTTGTCAAACCCATCAATTGACACATGACAACTAGCTACAACAATTGCATTGGCTGGGAATCGAACCCAGGTCAACTGCTTGGAAGGCAGCTATGCTAGCCACTATACCACCAATGCGCAAAAACGTCTGTCCATAATGACACAAAGTCGAGCAAACAGAAACGTGATTTGGCAGATGTGATTGTGTATTGGCACATTTACTTTCGATCTTAACCAACAAGCCTGGACTCTGAAACCAGTGATCCAAGTCCAAGTCTTTGTGGAACCTTGTCAATTAAAGGGTGGACGCTTCAAAATTCTTCAATCCAGAATTAAAATACCAGTCACATTGTTCCCAAGCTTGAATAGAACTCAAATGTGATACGGAGAAAAGTCAGACAATGCAACTCCTGTAGTCCACAAACTTTGACGTCCATAGAAGTCACCAAAAGTGTCTACTTTGCAAGACACAAATTCAATCATCCACAAGACATTTTTGGCCAGGCAAGCACAGCCACATGCAAATCTCAAACCACTTTGTTATTAAAGACGTTAACGCCAAAATGTTGAAAGAGATCAGCCACCTTGTCAAACCCATCAATTGACACATGACAACTAGCTACAACAATTGCATTGGCTGGGAATCGAACCCAGGTCAACTGCTTGGAAGGCAGCTATGCTAGCCACTATACCACCAATGCACAAAAAGGTCTGTCCATAATGACACAAAGTCGAGCAAACAGAAACGTGATTTGGCAGATGTGATTGTGTATTGGCACATTTACTTTCGATCTTAACCAACAAGCCTGGACTCTGAAACCAGTGATCCAAGTCCAAGTCTTTGTGGAACCTTGTCAATTAAAGGGTGGACGCTTCAAAATTCTTCAATCCAGAATTAAAATACCAGTCACATTGTTCCCAAGCTTGAATAGAACTCAAATGTGATACGGAGAAAAGTCAGACAATGCAACTCCTGTAGTCCACAAACTTTGACGTCCATAGAAGTCACCAAAAGTGTCTACTTTGCAAGACACAAATTCAATCATCCACAAGACATTTTTGGCCAGGCAAGCACAGCCACATGCAAATCTCAAACCACTTTGTTATTAAAGACGTTAACGCCAAAATGTTGAAAGAGATCAGCCACCTTGTCAAACCCATCAATTGACACATGACAACTAGCTACAACAATTGCATTGGCTGGGAATCGAACCCAGGTCAACTGCTTGGAAGGCAGCTATGCTAGCCACTATACCACCAATGCACAAAAAGGTCTGTCCATAATGACACAAAGTCGAGCAAACAGAAACGTGATTTGGCAGATGTGATTGTGTATTGGCACATTTACTTTCGATCTTAACCAACAAGCCTGGACTCTGAAACCAGTGATCCAAGTCCAAGTCTTTGTGGAACCTTGTCAATTAAAGGGTGGACGCTTCAAAATTCTTCAATCCAGAATTAAAATACCAGTCACATTGTTCCCAAGCTTGAATAGAACTCAAATGTGATACGGAGAAAAGTCAGACAATGCAACTCCTGTAGTCCACAAACTTTGACGTCCATAGAAGTCACCAAAAGTGTCTACTTTGCAAGACACAAATTCAATCATCCACAAGACATTTTTGGCCAGGCAAGCACAGCCACATGCAAATCTCAAACCACTTTGTTATTAAAGACGTTAACGCCAAAATGTTGAAAGAGATCAGCAACCTTGTCAAACCCATCAATTGACACATGACAACTAGCTACAACAATTGCATTGGCTGGGAATCGAACCCAGGTCAACTGCTTGGAAGGCAGCTATGCTAGCCACTATACCACCAATGCGCAAAAACGTCTGTCCATAATGACACAAAGTCGAGCAAACAGAAACGTGATTTGGCAGATGTGATTGTGTATTGGCACATTTACTTTCGATCTTAACCAACAAGCCTGGACTCTGAAACCAGTGATCCAAGTCCAAGTCTTTGTGGAACCTTGTCAATTAAAGGGTGGACGCTTCAAAATTCTTCAATCCAGAATTAAAATACCAGTCACATTGTTCCCAAGCTTGAATAGAACTCAAATGTGATACGGAGAAAAGTCAGACAATGCAACTCCTGTAGTCCACAAACTTTGACGTCCATAGAAGTCACCAAAAGTGTCTACTTTGCAAGACACAAATTCAATCATCCACAAGACATTTTTGGCCAGGCAAGCACAGCCACATGCAAATCTCAAACCACTTTGTTATTAAAGACGTTAACGCCAAAATGTTGAAAGAGATCAGCAACCTTGTCAAACCCATCAATTGACACATGACAACTAGCTACAACAATTGCATTGGCTGGGAATCGAACCCAGGTCAACTGCTTGGAAGGCAGCTATGCTAGCCACTATACCACCAATGCGCAAAAACGTCTGTCCATAATGACACAAAGTCGAGCAAACAGAAACGTGATTTGGCAGATGTGATTGTGTATTGGCACATTTACTTTCGATCTTAACCAACAAGCCTGGACTCTGAAACCAGTGATCCAAGTCCAAGTCTTTGTGGAACCTTGTCAATTAAAGGGTGGACGCTTCAAAATTCTTCAATCCAGAATTAAAATACCAGTCACATTGTTCCCAAGCTTGAATAGAACTCAAATGTGATACGGAGAAAAGTCAGACAATGCAACTCCTGTAGTCCACAAACTTTGACGTCCATAGAAGTCACCAAAAGTGTCTACTTTGCAAGACACAAATTCAATCATCCACAAGACATTTTTGGCCAGGCAAGCACAGCCACATGCAAATCTCAAACCACTTTGTTATTAAAGACGTTAACACCAAAATGTTGAAAGAGATCAGCCACCTTGTCAAACCCATCAATTGACACATGACAGCTAGCTACAACAATTGCATTGGCTGGGAATCGAACCCAGGTCAACTGCTTGGAAGGCAGCTATGCTAGCCACTATACCACCAATGCGCAAAAAGGTCTGTCCATAATGACACAAAGTCGAGCAAACAGAAATGTGATTTGGCAGATGTGATTGTGTATTGGCACATTTACTTTCGATCTTAACCAACAAGCCTGGTCTCTGGGTTCCATGGTGTAATAGTCAGCACTCTGGACTCTGAAACCAGTGATCCAAGTCCAAGTCTTTGTGGAACCTTGTCAATTAAAGGGTGGACGCTTCAAAATTCTTCAATCCAGAATTAAAATACCAGTCACATTGTTCCCAAGCTTGAATAGAACTCAAATGTGATACGGAGAAAAGTCAGACAATGCAACTCCTGTAGTCCACAAACTTTGACGTCCATAGAAGTCACCAAAAGTGTCTACTTTGCAAGACACAAATTCAATCATCCACAAGACATTTTTGGCCAGGCAAGCACAGCCACATGCAAATCTCAAACCACTTTGTTATTAAAGACGTTAACGCCAAAATGTTGAAAGAGATCAGCCACCTTGTCAAACCCATCAATTGACACATGACAACTAGCTACAACAATTGCATTGGCTGGGAATCGAACCCAGGTCAACTGCTTGGAAGGCAGCTATGCTAGCCACTATACCACCAATGCGCAAAAAGGTCTGTCCATAATGACACAAAGTCGAGCAAACAGAAACGTGATTTGGCAGATGTGATTGTGTATTGGCACAATTACTTTCGATCTTAACCAACAAGCCTGGTCTCTGGGTTCCATGGTGTAATAGTCAGCACTCTGGACTCTGAAACCAGTGATCCAAGTCCAAGTCTTTGTGGAACCTTGTCAATTAAAGGGTAGACGCTTCAAAATTCTTCAATCCAGAATTAAAATACCAGTCACATTGTTCCCAAGCTTGAATAGAACTCAAATGTGATACGGAGAAAAGTCAGACAATGCAACTCCTGTAGTCCACAAACTTTGACGTCCATAGAAGTCACCAGGCAAGCACAGCCACATGCAAATCTCAAACCACTTTGTTATTAAAGACGTTAACACCAAAATGTTGAAAGAGATCAGCCACCTTGTCAAACCCATCAATTGACACATGACAACTAGCTACAACAATTGCATTGGCTGGGAATCGAACCCAGGTCAACTGCTTGGAAGGCAGCTATGCTAGCCACTATACCACCAATGCGCAATAAGGTCTGTCCATAATGACACAAAGTCGAGCAAACAGAAACGTGATTTGGCAGATGTGATTGTGTATTGGCACATTTACTTTCGATCTTAACCAACAAGCCTGGACTCTGAAACCAGTGATCCAAGTCCAAGTCTTTGTGGAACCTTGTCAATTAAAGGGTGGACGCTTCAAAATTCTTCAATCCAGAATTAAAATACCAGTCACATTGTTCCCAAGCTTGAATAGAACTCAAATGTGATACGGAGAAAAGTCAGACAATGCAACTCCTGTAGTCCACAAACTTTGACGTCCATAGAAGTCATCAAAAGTGTCTACTTTGCAAGACACAAATTCAATCATCCACAAGACATTTTTGGCCAGGCAAGCACAGCCACATGCAAATCTCAAACCACTTTGTTATTAAAGACGTTAACGCCAAAATGTTGAAAGAGATCAGCCACCTTGTCAAACCCATCAATTGACACATGACAACTAGCTACAACAATTGCATTGGCTGGGAATCGAACCCAGGTCAACTGCTTGGAAGGCAGCTATGCTAGCCACTATACCACCAATGCGCAAAAAGGTCTGTCCATAATGACACAAAGTCGAGCAAACAGAAACGTGATTTGGCAGATGTGATTGTGTATTGGCACATTTACTTTCGATCTTAACCAACAAGCCTGGACTCTGAAACCAGTGATCCAAGTCCAAGTCTTTGTGGAACCTTGTCAATTAAAGGGTGGACGCTTCAAAATTCTTCAATCCAGAATTAAAATACCAGTCACATTGTTCCCAAGCTTGAATAGAACTCAAATGTGATACGGAGAAAAGTCAGACAATGCAACTCCTGTAGTCCACAAACTTTGACGTCCATAGAAGTCACCAAAAGTGTCTACTTTGCAAGACACAAATTCAATCATCCACAAGACATTTTTGGCCAGGCAAGCACAGCCACATGCAAATCTCAAACCACTTTGTTATTAAAGACGTTAACGCCAAAATGTTGAAAGAGATCAGCCACCTTGTCAAACCCATCAATTGACACATGACAACTAGCTACAACAATTGCATTGGCTGGGAATCGAACCCAGGTCAACTGCTTGGAAGGCAGCTATGCTAGCCACTATACCACCAATGCGCAAAAAGGTCTGTCCATAATGACACAAAGTCGAGCAAACAGAAACGTGATTTGGCAGATGTGATTGTGTATTGGCACATTTACTTTCGATCTTAACCAACAAGCCTGGACTCTGAAACCAGTGATCCAAGTCCAAGTCTTTGTGGAACCTTGTCAATTAAAGGGTGGACGCTTCAAAATTCTTCAATCCAGAATTAAAATACCAGTCACATTGTTCCCAAGCTTGAATAGAACTCAAATGTGATACGGAGAAAAGTCAGACAATGCAACTCCTGTAGTCCACAAACTTTGACGTCCATAGAAGTCATCAAAAGTGTCTACTTTGCAAGACACAAATTCAATCATCCACAAGACATTTTTGGCCAGGCAAGCACAGCCACATGCAAATCTCAAACCACTTTGTTATTAAAGACGTTAACGCCAAAATGTTGAAAGAGATCAGCCACCTTGTCAAACCCATCAATTGACACATGACAACTAGCTACAACAATTGCATTGGCTGGGAATCGAACCCAGGTCAACTGCTTGGAAGGCAGCTATGCTAGCCACTATACCACCAATGCGCAAAAAGGTCTGTCCATAATGACACAAAGTCGAGCAAACAGAAACGTGATTTGGCAGATGTGATTGTGTATTGGCACATTTACTTTCGATCTTAACCAACAAGCCTGGACTCTGAAACCAGTGATCCAAGTCCAAGTCTTTGTGGAACCTTGTCAATTAAAGGGTGGACGCTTCAAAATTCTTCAATCCAGAATTAAAATACCAGTCACATTGTTCCCAAGCTTGAATAGAACTCAAATGTGATACGGAGAAAAGTCAGACAATGCAACTCCTGTAGTCCACAAACTTTGACGTCCATAGAAGTCACCAAAAGTGTCTACTTTGCAAGACACAAATTCAATCATCCACAAGACATTTTTGGCCAGGCAAGCACAGCCACATGCAAATCTCAAACCACTTTGTTATTAAAGACGTTAACGCCAAAATGTTGAAAGAGATCAGCCACCTTGTCAAACCCATCAATTGACACATGACAACTAGCTACAACAATTGCATTGGCTGGGAATCGAACCCAGGTCAACTGCTTGGAAGGCAGCTATGCTAGCCACTATACCACCAATGCGCAAAAAGGTCTGTCCATAATGACACAAAGTCGAGCAAACAGAAACGTGATTTGGCAGATGTGATTGTGTATTGGCACATTTACTTTCGATCTTAACCAACAAGCCTGGACTCTGAAACCAGTGATCCAAGTCCAAGTCTTTGTGGAACCTTGTCAATTAAAGGGTGGACGCTTCAAAATTCTTCAATCCAGAATTAAAATACCAGTCACATTGTTCCCAAGCTTGAATAGAACTCAAATGTGATACGGAGAAAAGTCAGACAATGCAACTCCTGTAGTCCACAAACTTTGACGTCCATAGAAGTCATCAAAAGTGTCTACTTTGCAAGACACAAATTCAATCATCCACAAGACATTTTTGGCCAGGCAAGCACAGCCACATGCAAATCTCAAACCACTTTGTTATTAAAGACGTTAACGCCAAAATGTTGAAAGAGATCAGCCACCTTGTCAAACCCATCAATTGACACATGACAACTAGCTACAACAATTGCATTGGCTGGGAATCGAACCCAGGTCAACTGCTTGGAAGGCAGCTATGCTAGCCACTATACCACCAATGCGCAAAAAGGTCTGTCCATAATGACACAAAGTCGAGCAAACAGAAACGTGATTTGGCAGATGTGATTGTGTATTGGCACATTTACTTTCGATCTTAACCAACAAGCCTGGACTCTGAAACCAGTGATCCAAGTCCAAGTCTTTGTGGAACCTTGTCAATTAAAGGGTGGACGCTTCAAAATTCTTCAATCCAGAATTAAAATACCAGTCACATTGTTCCCAAGCTTGAATAGAACTCAAATGTGATACGGAGAAAAGTCAGACAATGCAACTCCTGTAGTCCACAAACTTTGACGTCCATAGAAGTCACCAAAAGTGTCTACTTTGCAAGACACAAATTCAATCATCCACAAGACATTTTTGGCCAGGCAAGCACAGCCACATGCAAATCTCAAACCACTTTGTTATTAAAGACGTTAACGCCAAAATGTTGAAAGAGATCAGCCACCTTGTCAAACCCATCAATTGACACATGACAACTAGCTACAACAATTGCATTGGCTGGGAATCGAACCCAGGTCAACTGCTTGGAAGGCAGCTATGCTAGCCACTATACCACCAATGCGCAAAAAGGTCTGTCCATAATGACACAAAGTCGAGCAAACAGAAACGTGATTTGGCAGATGTGATTGTGTATTGGCACATTTACTTTCGATCTTAACCAACAAGCCTGGTCTCTGGGTTCCATGGTGTAATAGTCAGCACTCTGGACTCTGAAACCAGTGATCCAAGTCCAAGTCTTTGTGGAACCTTGTCAATTAAAGGGTAGACGCTTCAAAATTCTTCAATCCAGAATTAAAATACCAGTCACATTGTTCCCAAGCTTGAATAGAACTCAAATGTGATACGGAGAAAAGTCAGACAATGCAACTCCTGTAGTCCACAAACTTTGACGTCCATAGAAGTCATCAAAAGTGTCTACTTTGCAAGACACAAATTCAATCATCCACAAGACATTTTTGGCCAGGCAAGCACAGCCACATGCAAATCTCAAACCACTTTGTTATTAAAGACGTTAACGCCAAAATGTTGAAAGAGATCAGCCACCTTGTCAAACCCATCAATTGACACATGACAACTAGCTACAACAATTGCATTGGCTGGGAATCGAACCCAGGTCAACTGCTTGGAAGGCAGCTATGCTAGCCACTATACCACCAATGCGCAAAAAGGTCTGTCCATAATGACACAAAGTCGAGCAAACAGAAACGTGATTTGGCAGATGTGATTGTGTATTGGCACATTTACTTTCGATCTTAACCAACAAGCCTGGACTCTGAAACCAGTGATCCAAGTCCAAGTCTTTGTGGAACCTTGTCAATTAAAGGGTGGACGCTTCAAAATTCTTCAATCCAGAATTAAAATACCAGTCACATTGTTCCCAAGCTTGAATAGAACTCAAATGTGATACGGAGAAAAGTCAGACAATGCAACTCCTGTAGTCCACAAACTTTGACGTCCATAGAAGTCACCAAAAGTGTCTACTTTGCAAGACACAAATTCAATCATCCACAAGACATTTTTGGCCAGGCAAGCACAGCCACATGCAAATCTCAAACCACTTTGTTATTAAAGACGTTAACGCCAAAATGTTGAAAGAGATCAGCCACCTTGTCAAACCCATCAATTGACACATGACAACTAGCTACAACAATTGCATTGGCTGGGAATCGAACCCAGGTCAACTGCTTGGAAGGCAGCTATGCTAGCCACTATACCACCAATGCGCAAAAAGGTCTGTCCATAATGACACAAAGTCGAGCAAACAGAAACGTGATTTGGCAGATGTGATTGTGTATTGGCACATTTACTTTCGATCTTAACCAACAAGCCTGGACTCTGAAACCAGTGATCCAAGTCCAAGTCTTTGTGGAACCTTGTCAATTAAAGGGTGGACGCTTCAAAATTCTTCAATCCAGAATTAAAATACCAGTCACATTGTTCCCAAGCTTGAATAGAACTCAAATGTGATACGGAGAAAAGTCAGACAATGCAACTCCTGTAGTCCACAAACTTTGACGTCCATAGAAGTCACCAAAAGTGTCTACTTTGCAAGACACAAATTCAATCATCCACAAGACATTTTTGGCCAGGCAAGCACAGCCACATGCAAATCTCAAACCACTTTGTTATTAAAGACGTTAACGCCAAAATGTTGAAAGAGATCAGCCACCTTGTCAAACCCATCAATTGACACATGACAACTAGCTACAACAATTGCATTGGCTGGGAATCGAACCCAGGTCAACTGCTTGGAAGGCAGCTATGCTAGCCACTATACCACCAATGCGCAAAAAGGTCTGTCCATAATGACACAAAGTCGAGCAAACAGAAACGTGATTTGGCAGATGTGATTGTGTATTGGCACATTTACTTTCGATCTTAACCAACAAGCCTGGACTCTGAAACCAGTGATCCAAGTCCAAGTCTTTGTGGAACCTTGTCAATTAAAGGGTGGACGCTTCAAAATTCTTCAATCCAGAATTAAAATACCAGTCACATTGTTCCCAAGCTTGAATAGAACTCAAATGTGATACGGAGAAAAGTCAGACAATGCAACTCCTGTAGTCCACAAACTTTGACGTCCATAGAAGTCACCAAAAGTGTCTACTTTGCAAGACACAAATTCAATCATCCACAAGACATTTTTGGCCAGGCAAGCACAGCCACATGCAAATCTCAAACCACTTTGTTATTAAAGACGTTAACGCCAAAATGTTGAAAGAGATCAGCCACCTTGTCAAACCCATCAATTGACACATGACAACTAGCTACAACAATTGCATTGGCTGGGAATCGAACCCAGGTCAACTGCTTGGAAGGCAGCTATGCTAGCCACTATACCACCAATGCGCAAAAAGGTCTGTCCATAATGACACAAAGTCGAGCAAACAGAAACGTGATTTGGCAGATGTGATTGTGTATTGGCACATTTACTTTCGATCTTAACCAACAAGCCTGGACTCTGAAACCAGTGATCCAAGTCCAAGTCTTTGTGGAACCTTGTCAATTAAAGGGTGGACGCTTCAAAATTCTTCAATCCAGAATTAAAATACCAGTCACATTGTTCCCAAGCTTGAATAGAACTCAAATGTGATACGGAGAAAAGTCAGACAATGCAACTCCTGTAGTCCACAAACTTTGACGTCCATAGAAGTCACCAAAAGTGTCTACTTTGCAAGACACAAATTCAATCATCCACAAGACATTTTTGGCCAGGCAAGCACAGCCACATGCAAATCTCAAACCACTTTGTTATTAAAGACGTTAACGCCAAAATGTTGAAAGAGATCAGCCACCTTGTCAAACCCATCAATTGACACATGACAACTAGCTACAACAATTGCATTGGCTGGGAATCGAACCCAGGTCAACTGCTTGGAAGGCAGCTATGCTAGCCACCATACCACCAATGCGCAAAAAGGTCTGTCCATAATGACACAAAGTCGAGCAAACAGAAACGTGATTTGGCAGATGTGATTGTGTATTGGCACATTTACTTTCGATCTTAACCAACAAGCCTGGTCTCTGGGTTCCATGGTGTAATAGTCAGCACTCTGGACTCTGAAACCAGTGATCCAAGTCCAAGTCTTTGTGGAACCTTGTCAATTAAAGGGTAGACGCTTCAAAATTCTTCAATCCAGAATTAAAATACCAGTCACATTGTTCCCAAGCTTGAATAGAACTCAAATGTGATACGGAGAAAAGTCAGACAAGCACAGCCACATGCAAATCTCAAACCACTTTGTTATTAAAGACGTTAACGCCAAAATGTTGAAAGAGATCAGCCACCTTGTCAAACCCATCAATTGACACATGACAACTAGCTACAACAATTGCATTGGCTGGGAATCGAACCCAGGTCAACTGCTTGGAAGGCAGCTATGCTAGCCACTATACCACCAATGCGCAAAAAGGTCTGTCCATAATGACACAAAGTCGAGCAAACAGAAACGTGATTTGGCAGATGTGATTGTGTATTGGCACATTTACTTTCGATCTTAACCAACAAGCCTGGTCTCTGGGTTCCATGGTGTAATAGTCAGCACTCTGGACTCTGAAACCAGTGATCCAAGTCCAAGTCTTTGTGGAACCTTGTCAATTAAAGGGTAGACGCTTCAAAATTCTTCAATCCAGAATTAAAATACCAGTCACATTGTTCCCAAGCTTGAATAGAACTCAAATGTGATACGGAGAAAAGTCAGACAATGCAACTCCTGTAGTCCACAAACTTTGACGTCCATAGAAGTCACCAGGCAAGCACAGCCACATGCAAATCTCAAACCACTTTGTTATTGAAGACGTTAACACCAAAATGTTGAAAGAGATCAGCCACCTTGTCAAACCCATCAATTGACACATGACAACTAGCTACAACAATTGCATTGGCTGGGAATCGAACCCAGGTCAACTGCTTGGAAGGCAGCTATGCTAGCCACTATACCACCAATGCGCAATAAGGTCTGTCCATAATGACACAAAGTCGAGCAAACAGAAACGTGATTTGGCAGATGTGATTGTGTATTGGCACATTTACTTTCGATCTTAACCAACAAGCCTGGACTCTGAAACCAGTGATCCAAGTCCAAGTCTTTGTGGAACCTTGTCAATTAAAGGGTAGACGCTTCAAAATTCTTCAATCCAGAATTAAAATACCAGTCACATTGTTCCCAAGCTTGAATAGAACTCAAATGTGATACGGAGAAAAGTCAGACAAGCACAGCCACATGCAAATCTCAAACCACTTTGTTATTAAAGACGTTAACGCCAAAATGTTGAAAGAGATCAGCCACCTTGTCAAACCCATCAATTGACACATGACAACTAGCTACAACAATTGCATTGGCTGGGAATCGAACCCAGGTCAACTGCTTGGAAGGCAGCTATGCTAGCCACTATACCACCAATGCGCAAAAAGGTCTGTCCATAATGACACAAAGTCGAGCAAACAGAAACGTGATTTGGCAGATGTGATTGTGTATTGGCACATTTACTTTCGATCTTAACCAACAAGCCTGGTCTCTGGGTTCCATGGTGTAATAGTCAGCACTCTGGACTCTGAAACCAGTGATCCAAGTCCAAGTCTTTGTGGAACCTTGTCAATTAAAGGGTAGACGCTTCAAAATTCTTCAATCCAGAATTAAAATACCAGTCACATTGTTCCCAAGCTTGAATAGAACTCAAATGTGATACGGAGAAAAGTCAGACAATGCAACTCCTGTAGTCCACAAACTTTGACGTCCATAGAAGTCACCAGGCAAGCACAGCCACATGCAAATCTCAAACCACTTTGTTATTGAAGACGTTAACACCAAAATGTTGAAAGAGATCAGCCACCTTGTCAAACCCATCAATTGACACATGACAACTAGCTACAACAATTGCATTGGCTGGGAATCGAACCCAGGTCAACTGCTTGGAAGGCAGCTATGCTAGCCACTATACCACCAATGCGCAATAAGGTCTGTCCATAATGACACAAAGTCGAGCAAACAGAAACGTGATTTGGCAGATGTGATTGTGTATTGGCACATTTACTTTCGATCTTAACCAACAAGCCTGGACTCTGAAACCAGTGATCCAAGTCCAAGTCTTTGTGGAACCTTGTCAATTAAAGGGTGGACGCTTCAAAATTCTTCAATCCAGAATTAAAATACCAGTCACATTGTTCCCAAGCTTGAATAGAACTCAAATGTGATACGGAGAAAAGTCAGACAATGCAACTCCTGTAGTCCACAAACTTTGACGTCCATAGAAGTCACCAAAAGTGTCTACTTTGCAAGACACAAATTCAATCATCCACAAGACATTTTTGGCCAGGCAAGCACAGCCACATGCAAATCTCAAACCACTTTGTTATTAAAGACGTTAACGCCAAAATGTTGAAAGAGATCAGCCACCTTGTCAAACCCATCAATTGACACATGACAACTAGCTACAACAATTGCATTGGCTGGGAATCGAACCCAGGTCAACTGCTTGGAAGGCAGCTATGCTAGCCACTATACCACCAATGCGCAAAAAGGTCTGTCCATAATGACACAAAGTCGAGCAAACAGAAACGTGATTTGGCAGATGTGATTGTGTATTGGCACATTTACTTTCGATCTTAACCAACAAGCCTGGACTCTGAAACCAGTGATCCAAGTCCAAGTCTTTGTGGAACCTTGTCAATTAAAGGGTGGACGCTTCAAAATTCTTCAATCCAGAATTAAAATACCAGTCACATTGTTCCCAAGCTTGAATAGAACTCAAATGTGATACGGAGAAAAGTCAGACAATGCAACTCCTGTAGTCCACAAACTTTGACGTCCATAGAAGTCACCAGGCAAGCACAGCCACATGCAAATCTCAAACCACTTTGTTATTAAAGACGTTAACACCAAAATGTTGAAAGAGATCAGCCACCTTGTCAAACCCATCAATTGACACATGACAACTAGCTACAACAATTGCATTGGCTGGGAATCGAACCCAGGTCAACTGCTTGGAAGGCAGCTATGCTAGCCACTATACCACCAATGCTCAAAAAGGTCTGTCCATAATGACACAAAGTCGAGCAAACAGAAACGTGATTTGGCAGATGTGATTGTGTATTGGCACATTTACTTTCGATCTTAACCAACAAGCCTGGTCTCTGGGTTCCATGGTGTAATAGTCAGCACTCTGGACTCTGAAACCAGTGATCCAAGTCCAAGTCTTTGTGGAACCTTGTCAATTAAAGGGTAGACGCTTCAAAATTCTTCAATCCAGAATTAAAATACCAGTCACATTGTTCCCAAGCTTGAATAGAACTCAAATGTGATACGGAGAAAAGTCAGACAATGCAACTCCTGTAGTCCACAAACTTTGACGTGCATAGAAGTCACCAGGCAAGCACAGCCACATGCAAATCTCAAACCACTTTGTTATTAAAGACGTTAACACCAAAATGTTGAAAGAGATCAGCCACCTTGTCAAACCCATCAATTGACACATGACAGCTAGCTACAACAATTGCATTGGCTGGGAATCGAACCCAGGTCAACTGCTTGGAAGGCAGCTATGCTAGCCACTATACCACCAATGCGCAAAAAGGTCTGTCCATAATGACACAAAGTCGAGCAAACAGAAACGTGATTTGGCAGATGTGATTGTGTATTGGCACATTTACTTTCGATCTTAACCAACAAGCCTGGTCTCTGGGTTCCATGGTGTAATAGTCAGCACTCTGGACTCTGAAACCAGTGATTCATGTCCAAGTCTTTGTGGAACCTTGTCAATTAAAGGGTGGACGCTTCAAAATTCTTCAATCCAGATTTAAAATACCAGTCACATTGTTCCCAAGCTTGAATAGAACTCAAATGTGATACGAAGAAAAGTCAGACAATGCAACTCATGTAGTCCACAAACGTTGACGTCCATAGAAGTCACCAAAAGTGTCTACTTTGCAAGACACAAATTCAATCATCCACAAGACATTTTTGGCCAGGCAAGCACAGCCACATGCAAATCTCAAACCACTTTGTTATTAAAGACGTTAACACCAAAATGTTGAAAGAGATCAGCCACCTTGTCAAACCCATCAATTGACACATGACAGCTAGCTACAACAATTGCATTGGCTGGGAATCGAACCCAGGTCAACTGCTTGGAAGGCAGCTATGCTAGCCACTATACCACCAATGCGCAAAAAGGTCTGTCCATAATGACACAAAGTCGAGCAAACAGAAACGTGATTTGGCAGATGTGATTGTGTATTGGCACATTTACTTTCGATCTTAACCAACAAGCCTGGTCTCTGGGTTCCATGGTGTAATAGTCAGCACTCTGGACTCTGAAACCAGTGATCCAAGTCCAAGTCTTTGTGGAACCTTGTCAATTAAAGGGTGGACGCTTCAAAATTCTTCAATCCAGAATTAAAATACCAGTCACATTGTTCCCAAGCTTGAATAGAACTCAAATGTGATACGGAGAAAAGTCAGACAATGCAACTCCTGTAGTCCACAAACTTTGACGTCCATAGAAGTCACCAAAAGTGTCTACTTTGCAAGACACAAATTCAATCATCCACAAGACATTTTTGGCCAGGCAAGCACAGCCACATGCAAATCTCAAACCACTTTGTTATTAAAGACGTTAACGCCAAAATGTTGAAAGAGATCAGCCACCTTGTCAAACCCATCAATTGACACATGACAACTAGCTACAACAATTGCATTGGCTGGGAATCGAACCCAGGTCAACTGCTTGGAAGGCAGCTATGCTAGCCACTATACCACCAATGCGCAAAAAGGTCTGTCCATAATGACACAAAGTCGAGCAAACAGAAACGTGATTTGGCAGATGTGATTGTGTATTGGCACATTTACTTTCGATCTTAACCAACAAGCCTGGACTCTGAAACCAGTGATCCAAGTCCAAGTCTTTGTGGAACCTTGTCAATTAAAGGGTGGACGCTTCAAAATTCTTCAATCCAGAATTAAAATACCAGTCACATTGTTCCCAAGCTTGAATAGAACTCAAATGTGATACGGAGAAAAGTCAGACAATGCAACTCCTGTAGTCCACAAACTTTGACGTCCATAGAAGTCACCAGGCAAGCACAGCCACATGCAAATCTCAAACCACTTTGTTATTAAAGACGTTAACACCAAAATGTTGAAAGAGATCAGCCACCTTGTCAAACCCATCAATTGACACATGACAACTAGCTACAACAATTGCATTGGCTGGGAATCGAACCCAGGTCAACTGCTTGGAAGGCAGCTATGCTAGCCACTATACCACCAATGCTCAAAAAGGTCTGTCCATAATGACACAAAGTCGAGCAAACAGAAACGTGATTTGGCAGATGTGATTGTGTATTGGCACATTTACTTTCGATCTTAACCAACAAGCCTGGTCTCTGGGTTCCATGGTGTAATAGTCAGCACTCTGGACTCTGAAACCAGTGATCCAAGTCCAAGTCTTTGTGGAACCTTGTCAATTAAAGGGTAGACGCTTCAAAATTCTTCAATCCAGAATTAAAATACCAGTCACATTGTTCCCAAGCTTGAATAGAACTCAAATGTGATACGGAGAAAAGTCAGACAATGCAACTCCTGTAGTCCACAAACTTTGACGTGCATAGAAGTCACCAGGCAAGCACAGCCACATGCAAATCTCAAACCACTTTGTTATTAAAGACGTTAACACCAAAATGTTGAAAGAGATCAGCCACCTTGTCAAACCCATCAATTGACACATGACAGCTAGCTACAACAATTGCATTGGCTGGGAATCGAACCCAGGTCAACTGCTTGGAAGGCAGCTATGCTAGCCACTATACCACCAATGCGCAAAAAGGTCTGTCCATAATGACACAAAGTCGAGCAAACAGAAACGTGATTTGGCAGATGTGATTGTGTATTGGCACATTTACTTTCGATCTTAACCAACAAGCCTGGTCTCTGGGTTCCATGGTGTAATAGTCAGCACTCTGGACTCTGAAACCAGTGATTCATGTCCAAGTCTTTGTGGAACCTTGTCAATTAAAGGGTGGACGCTTCAAAATTCTTCAATCCAGATTTAAAATACCAGTCACATTGTTCCCAAGCTTGAATAGAACTCAAATGTGATACGAAGAAAAGTCAGACAATGCAACTCATGTAGTCCACAAACGTTGACGTCCATAGAAGTCACCAAAAGTGTCTACTTTGCAAGACACAAATTCAATCATCCACAAGACATTTTTGGCCAGGCAAGCACAGCCACATGCAAATCTCAAACCACTTTGTTATTAAAGACGTTAACACCAAAATGTTGAAAGAGATCAGCCACCTTGTCAAACCCATCAATTGACACATGACAGCTAGCTACAACAATTGCATTGGCTGGGAATCGAACCCAGGTCAACTGCTTGGAAGGCAGCTATGCTAGCCACTATACCACCAATGCGCAAAAAGGTCTGTCCATAATGACACAAAGTCGAGCAAACAGAAACGTGATTTGGCAGATGTGATTGTGTATTGGCACATTTACTTTCGATCTTAACCAACAAGCCTGGTCTCTGGGTTCCATGGTGTAATAGTCAGCACTCTGGACTCTGAAACCAGTGATCCAAGTCCAAGTCTTTGTGGAACCTTGTCAATTAAAGGGTGGACGCTTCAAAATTCTTCAATCCAGAATTAAAATACCAGTCACATTGTTCCCAAGCTTGAATAGAACTCAAATGTGATACGGAGAAAAGTCAGACAATGCAACTCCTGTAGTCCACAAACTTTGACGTCCATAGAAGTCACCAAAAGTGTCTACTTTGCAAGACACAAATTCAATCATCCACAAGACATTTTTGGCCAGGCAAGCACAGCCACATGCAAATCTCAAACCACTTTGTTATTAAAGACGTTAACGCCAAAATGTTGAAAGAGATCAGCCACCTTGTCAAACCCATCAATTGACACATGACAACTAGCTACAACAATTGCATTGGCTGGGAATCGAACCCAGGTCAACTGCTTGGAAGGCAGCTATGCTAGCCACTATACCACCAATGCGCAAAAAGGTCTGTCCATAATGACACAAAGTCGAGCAAACAGAAACGTGATTTGGCAGATGTGATTGTGTATTGGCACATTTACTTTCGATCTTAACCAACAAGCCTGGACTCTGAAACCAGTGATCCAAGTCCAAGTCTTTGTGGAACCTTGTCAATTAAAGGGTGGACGCTTCAAAATTCTTCAATCCAGAATTAAAATACCAGTCACATTGTTCCCAAGCTTGAATAGAACTCAAATGTGATACGGAGAAAAGTCAGACAATGCAACTCCTGTAGTCCACAAACTTTGACGTCCATAGAAGTCACCAGGCAAGCACAGCCACATGCAAATCTCAAACCACTTTGTTATTAAAGACGTTAACACCAAAATGTTGAAAGAGATCAGCCACCTTGTCAAACCCATCAATTGACACATGACAACTAGCTACAACAATTGCATTGGCTGGGAATCGAACCCAGGTCAACTGCTTGGAAGGCAGCTATGCTAGCCACTATACCACCAATGCTCAAAAAGGTCTGTCCATAATGACACAAAGTCGAGCAAACAGAAACGTGATTTGGCAGATGTGATTGTGTATTGGCACATTTACTTTCGATCTTAACCAACAAGCCTGGTCTCTGGGTTCCATGGTGTAATAGTCAGCACTCTGGACTCTGAAACCAGTGATCCAAGTCCAAGTCTTTGTGGAACCTTGTCAATTAAAGGGTAGACGCTTCAAAATTCTTCAATCCAGAATTAAAATACCAGTCACATTGTTCCCAAGCTTGAATAGAACTCAAATGTGATACGGAGAAAAGTCAGACAATGCAACTCCTGTAGTCCACAAACTTTGACGTGCATAGAAGTCACCAGGCAAGCACAGCCACATGCAAATCTCAAACCACTTTGTTATTAAAGACGTTAACACCAAAATGTTGAAAGAGATCAGCCACCTTGTCAAACCCATCAATTGACACATGACAGCTAGCTACAACAATTGCATTGGCTGGGAATCGAACCCAGGTCAACTGCTTGGAAGGCAGCTATGCTAGCCACTATACCACCAATGCGCAAAAAGGTCTGTCCATAATGACACAAAGTCGAGCAAACAGAAACGTGATTTGGCAGATGTGATTGTGTATTGGCACATTTACTTTCGATCTTAACCAACAAGCCTGGTCTCTGGGTTCCATGGTGTAATAGTCAGCACTCTGGACTCTGAAACCAGTGATTCATGTCCAAGTCTTTGTGGAACCTTGTCAATTAAAGGGTGGACGCTTCAAAATTCTTCAATCCAGATTTAAAATACCAGTCACATTGTTCCCAAGCTTGAATAGAACTCAAATGTGATACGAAGAAAAGTCAGACAATGCAACTCATGTAGTCCACAAACGTTGACGTCCATAGAAGTCACCAAAAGTGTCTACTTTGCAAGACACAAATTCAATCATCCACAAGACATTTTTGGCCAGGCAAGCACAGCCACATGCAAATCTCAAACCACTTTGTTATTAAAGACGTTAACACCAAAATGTTGAAAGAGATCAGCCACCTTGTCAAACCCATCAATTGACACATGACAGCTAGCTACAACAATTGCATTGGCTGGGAATCGAACCCAGGTCAACTGCTTGGAAGGCAGCTATGCTAGCCACTATACCACCAATGCGCAAAAAGGTCTGTCCATAATGACACAAAGTCGAGCAAACAGAAACGTGATTTGGCAGATGTGATTGTGTATTGGCACATTTACTTTCGATCTTAACCAACAAGCCTGGACTCTGAAACCAGTGATCCAAGTCCAAGTCTTTGTGGAACCTTGTCAATTAAAGGGTGGACGCTTCAAAATTCTTCAATCCAGAATTAAAATACCAGTCACATTGTTCCCAAGCTTGAATAGAACTCAAATGTGATACGGAGAAAAGTCAGACAATGCAACTCCTGTAGTCCACAAACTTTGACGTCCATAGAAGTCACCAGGCAAGCACAGCCACATGCAAATCTCAAACCACTTTGTTATTAAAGACGTTAACACCAAAATGTTGAAAGAGATCAGCCACCTTGTCAAACCCATCAATTGACACATGACAACTAGCTACAACAATTGCATTGGCTGGGAATCGAACCCAGGTCAACTGCTTGGAAGGCAGCTATGCTAGCCACTATACCACCAATGCTCAAAAAGGTCTGTCCATAATGACACAAAGTCGAGCAAACAGAAACGTGATTTGGCAGATGTGATTGTGTATTGGCACATTTACTTTCGATCTTAACCAACAAGCCTGGTCTCTGGGTTCCATGGTGTAATAGTCAGCACTCTGGACTCTGAAACCAGTGATCCAAGTCCAAGTCTTTGTGGAACCTTGTCAATTAAAGGGTAGACGCTTCAAAATTCTTCAATCCAGAATTAAAATACCAGTCACATTGTTCCCAAGCTTGAATAGAACTCAAATGTGATACGGAGAAAAGTCAGACAATGCAACTCCTGTAGTCCACAAACTTTGACGTGCATAGAAGTCACCAGGCAAGCACAGCCACATGCAAATCTCAAACCACTTTGTTATTAAAGACGTTAACACCAAAATGTTGAAAGAGATCAGCCACCTTGTCAAACCCATCAATTGACACATGACAGCTAGCTACAACAATTGCATTGGCTGGGAATCGAACCCAGGTCAACTGCTTGGAAGGCAGCTATGCTAGCCACTATACCACCAATGCGCAAAAAGGTCTGTCCATAATGACACAAAGTCGAGCAAACAGAAACGTGATTTGGCAGATGTGATTGTGTATTGGCACATTTACTTTCGATCTTAACCAACAAGCCTGGTCTCTGGGTTCCATGGTGTAATAGTCAGCACTCTGGACTCTGAAACCAGTGATTCATGTCCAAGTCTTTGTGGAACCTTGTCAATTAAAGGGTGGACGCTTCAAAATTCTTCAATCCAGATTTAAAATACCAGTCACATTGTTCCCAAGCTTGAATAGAACTCAAATGTGATACGAAGAAAAGTCAGACAATGCAACTCATGTAGTCCACAAACGTTGACGTCCATAGAAGTCACCAAAAGTGTCTACTTTGCAAGACACAAATTCAATCATCCACAAGACATTTTTGGCCAGGCAAGCACAGCCACATGCAAATCTCAAACCACTTTGTTATTAAAGACGTTAACACCAAAATGTTGAAAGAGATCAGCCACCTTGTCAAACCCATCAATTGACACATGACAGCTAGCTACAACAATTGCATTGGCTGGGAATCGAACCCAGGTCAACTGCTTGGAAGGCAGCTATGCTAGCCACTATACCACCAATGCGCAAAAAGGTCTGTCCATAATGACACAAAGTCGAGCAAACAGAAACGTGATTTGGCAGATGTGATTGTGTATTGGCACATTTACTTTCGATCTTAACCAACAAGCCTGGTCTCTGGGTTCCATGGTGTAATAGTCAGCACTCTGGACTCTGAAACCAGTGATCCAAGTCCAAGTCTTTGTGGAACCTTGTCAATTAAAGGGTGGACGCTTCAAAATTCTTCAATCCAGAATTAAAATACCAGTCACATTGTTCCCAAGCTTGAATAGAACTCAAATGTGATACGGAGAAAAGTCAGACAATGCAACTCCTGTAGTCCACAAACTTTGACGTCCATAGAAGTCACCAAAAGTGTCTACTTTGCAAGACACAAATTCAATCATCCACAAGACATTTTTGGCCAGGCAAGCACAGCCACATGCAAATCTCAAACCACTTTGTTATTAAAGACGTTAACGCCAAAATGTTGAAAGAGATCAGCCACCTTGTCAAACCCATCAATTGACACATGACAACTAGCTACAACAATTGCATTGGCTGGGAATCGAACCCAGGTCAACTGCTTGGAAGGCAGCTATGCTAGCCACTATACCACCAATGCGCAAAAAGGTCTGTCCATAATGACACAAAGTCGAGCAAACAGAAACGTGATTTGGCAGATGTGATTGTGTATTGGCACATTTACTTTCGATCTTAACCAACAAGCCTGGACTCTGAAACCAGTGATCCAAGTCCAAGTCTTTGTGGAACCTTGTCAATTAAAGGGTGGACGCTTCAAAATTCTTCAATCCAGAATTAAAATACCAGTCACATTGTTCCCAAGCTTGAATAGAACTCAAATGTGATACGGAGAAAAGTCAGACAATGCAACTCCTGTAGTCCACAAACTTTGACGTCCATAGAAGTCACCAGGCAAGCACAGCCACATGCAAATCTCAAACCACTTTGTTATTAAAGACGTTAACACCAAAATGTTGAAAGAGATCAGCCACCTTGTCAAACCCATCAATTGACACATGACAACTAGCTACAACAATTGCATTGGCTGGGAATCGAACCCAGGTCAACTGCTTGGAAGGCAGCTATGCTAGCCGCTATACCACCAATGCTCAAAAAGGTCTGTCCATAATGACACAAAGTCGAGCAAACAGAAACGTGATTTGGCAGATGTGATTGTGTATTGGCACATTTACTTTCGATCTTAACCAACAAGCCTGGTCTCTGGGTTCCATGGTGTAATAGTCAGCACTCTGGACTCTGAAACCAGTGATCCAAGTCCAAGTCTTTGTGGAACCTTGTCAATTAAAGGGTAGACGCTTCAAAATTCTTCAATCCAGAATTAAAATACCAGTCACATTGTTCCCAAGCTTGAATAGAACTCAAATGTGATACGGAGAAAAGTCAGACAATGCAACTCCTGTAGTCCACAAACTTTGACGTGCATAGAAGTCACCAGGCAAGCACAGCCACATGCAAATCTCAAACCACTTTGTTATTAAAGACGTTAACACCAAAATGTTGAAAGAGATCAGCCACCTTGTCAAACCCATCAATTGACACATGACAGCTAGCTACAACAATTGCATTGGCTGGGAATCGAACCCAGGTCAACTGCTTGGAAGGCAGCTATGCTAGCCACTATACCACCAATGCGCAAAAAGGTCTGTCCATAATGACACAAAGTCGAGCAAACAGAAACGTGATTTGGCAGATGTGATTGTGTATTGGCACATTTACTTTCGATCTTAACCAACAAGCCTGGTCTCTGGGTTCCATGGTGTAATAGTCAGCACTCTGGACTCTGAAACCAGTGATTCATGTCCAAGTCTTTGTGGAACCTTGTCAATTAAAGGGTGGACGCTTCAAAATTCTTCAATCCAGATTTAAAATACCAGTCACATTGTTCCCAAGCTTGAATAGAACTCAAATGTGATACGAAGAAAAGTCAGACAATGCAACTCATGTAGTCCACAAACGTTGACGTCCATAGAAGTCACCAAAAGTGTCTACTTTGCAAGACACAAATTCAATCATCCACAAGACATTTTTGGCCAGGCAAGCACAGCCACATGCAAATCTCAAACCACTTTGTTATTAAAGACGTTAACACCAAAATGTTGAAAGAGATCAGCCACCTTGTCAAACCCATCAATTGACACATGACAGCTAGCTACAACAATTGCATTGGCTGGGAATCGAACCCAGGTCAACTGCTTGGAAGGCAGCTATGCTAGCCACTATACCACCAATGCGCAATAAGGTCTGTCCATAATGACACAAAGTCGAGCAAACAGAAACGTGATTTGGCAGATGTGATTGTGTATTGGCACATTTACTTTCGATCTTAACCAACAAGCCTGGTCTCTGGGTTCCATGGTGTAATAGTCAGCACTCTGGACTCTGAAACCAGTGATTCATGTCCAAGTCTTTGTGGAACCTTGTCAATTAAAGGGTGGACGCTTCAAAATTCTTCAATCCAGATTTAAAATACCAGTCACATTGTTCCCAAGCTTGAATAGAACTCAAATGTGATACGGAGAAAAGTCAGACAATGCAACTCCTGTAGTCCACAAACTTTGACGTCCATAGAAGTCACCAAAAGTGTCTACTTTGCAAGACACAAATTCAATCATCCACAAGACATTTTTGGCCAGGCAAGCACAGCCACATGCAAATCTCAAACCACTTTGTTATTAAAGACGTTAACGCCAAAATGTTGAAAGAGATCAGCCACCTTGTCAAACCCATCAATTGACACATGACAACTAGCTACAACAATTGCATTGGCTGGGAATCGAACCCAGGTCAACTGCTTGGAAGGCAGCTATGCTAGCCACTATACCACCAATGCGCAAAAAGGTCTGTCCATAATGACACAAAGTCGAGCAAACAGAAACGTGATTTGGCAGATGTGATTGTGTATTGGCACATTTACTTTCGATCTTAACCAACAAGCCTGGACTCTGAAACCAGTGATCCAAGTCCAAGTCTTTGTGGAACCTTGTCAATTAAAGGGTGGACGCTTCAAAATTCTTCAATCCAGAATTAAAATACCAGTCACATTGTTCCCAAGCTTGAATAGAACTCAAATGTGATACGGAGAAAAGTCAGACAATGCAACTCCTGTAGTCCACAAACTTTGACGTCCATAGAAGTCACCAGGCAAGCACAGCCACATGCAAATCTCAAACCACTTTGTTATTAAAGACGTTAACACCAAAATGTTGAAAGAGATCAGCCACCTTGTCAAACCCATCAATTGACACATGACAACTAGCTACAACAATTGCATTGGCTGGGAATCGAACCCAGGTCAACTGCTTGGAAGGCAGCTATGCTAGCCGCTATACCACCAATGCTCAAAAAGGTCTGTCCATAATGACACAAAGTCGAGCAAACAGAAACGTGATTTGGCAGATGTGATTGTGTATTGGCACATTTACTTTCGATCTTAACCAACAAGCCTGGTCTCTGGGTTCCATGGTGTAATAGTCAGCACTCTGGACTCTGAAACCAGTGATCCAAGTCCAAGTCTTTGTGGAACCTTGTCAATTAAAGGGTAGACGCTTCAAAATTCTTCAATCCAGAATTAAAATACCAGTCACATTGTTCCCAAGCTTGAATAGAACTCAAATGTGATACGGAGAAAAGTCAGACAATGCAACTCCTGTAGTCCACAAACTTTGACGTGCATAGAAGTCACCAGGCAAGCACAGCCACATGCAAATCTCAAACCACTTTGTTATTAAAGACGTTAACACCAAAATGTTGAAAGAGATCAGCCACCTTGTCAAACCCATCAATTGACACATGACAGCTAGCTACAACAATTGCATTGGCTGGGAATCGAACCCAGGTCAACTGCTTGGAAGGCAGCTATGCTAGCCACTATACCACCAATGCGCAAAAAGGTCTGTCCATAATGACACAAAGTCGAGCAAACAGAAACGTGATTTGGCAGATGTGATTGTGTATTGGCACATTTACTTTCGATCTTAACCAACAAGCCTGGTCTCTGGGTTCCATGGTGTAATAGTCAGCACTCTGGACTCTGAAACCAGTGATTCATGTCCAAGTCTTTGTGGAACCTTGTCAATTAAAGGGTGGACGCTTCAAAATTCTTCAATCCAGATTTAAAATACCAGTCACATTGTTCCCAAGCTTGAATAGAACTCAAATGTGATACGAAGAAAAGTCAGACAATGCAACTCATGTAGTCCACAAACGTTGACGTCCATAGAAGTCACCAAAAGTGTCTACTTTGCAAGACACAAATTCAATCATCCACAAGACATTTTTGGCCAGGCAAGCACAGCCACATGCAAATCTCAAACCACTTTGTTATTAAAGACGTTAACACCAAAATGTTGAAAGAGATCAGCCACCTTGTCAAACCCATCAATTGACACATGACAGCTAGCTACAACAATTGCATTGGCTGGGAATCGAACCCAGGTCAACTGCTTGGAAGGCAGCTATGCTAGCCACTATACCACCAATGCGCAAAAAGGTCTGTCCATAATGACACAAAGTCGAGCAAACAGAAACGTGATTTGGCAGATGTGATTGTGTATTGGCACATTTACTTTCGATCTTAACCAACAAGCCTGGTCTCTGGGTTCCATGGTGTAATAGTCAGCACTCTGGACTCTGAAACCAGTGATCCAAGTCCAAGTCTTTGTGGAACCTTGTCAATTAAAGGGTGGACGCTTCAAAATTCTTCAATCCAGAATTAAAATACCAGTCACATTGTTCCCAAGCTTGAATAGAACTCAAATGTGATACGGAGAAAAGTCAGACAATGCAACTCCTGTAGTCCACAAACTTTGACGTCCATAGAAGTCACCAAAAGTGTCTACTTTGCAAGACACAAATTCAATCATCCACAAGACATTTTTGGCCAGGCAAGCACAGCCACATGCAAATCTCAAACCACTTTGTTATTAAAGACGTTAACGCCAAAATGTTGAAAGAGATCAGCCACCTTGTCAAACCCATCAATTGACACATGACAACTAGCTACAACAATTGCATTGGCTGGGAATCGAACCCAGGTCAACTGCTTGGAAGGCAGCTATGCTAGCCACTATACCACCAATGCGCAAAAAGGTCTGTCCATAATGACACAAAGTCGAGCAAACAGAAACGTGATTTGGCAGATGTGATTGTGTATTGGCACATTTACTTTCGATCTTAACCAACAAGCCTGGACTCTGAAACCAGTGATCCAAGTCCAAGTCTTTGTGGAACCTTGTCAATTAAAGGGTGGACGCTTCAAAATTCTTCAATCCAGAATTAAAATACCAGTCACATTGTTCCCAAGCTTGAATAGAACTCAAATGTGATACGGAGAAAAGTCAGACAATGCAACTCCTGTAGTCCACAAACTTTGACGTCCATAGAAGTCACCAAAAGTGTCTACTTTGCAAGACACAAATTCAATCATCCACAAGACATTTTTGGCCAGGCAAGCACAGCCACATGCAAATCTCAAACCACTTTGTTATTAAAGACGTTAACGCCAAAATGTTGAAAGAGATCAGCCACCTTGTCAAACCCATCAATTGACACATGACAACTAGCTACAACAATTGCATTGGCTGGGAATCGAACCCAGGTCAACTGCTTGGAAGGCAGCTATGCTAGCCACTATACCACCAATGCGCAAAAAGGTCTGTCCATAATGACACAAAGTCGAGCAAACAGAAACGTGATTTGGCAGATGTGATTGTGTATTGGCACATTTACTTTCGATCTTAACCAACAAGCCTGGACTCTGAAACCAGTGATCCAAGTCCAAGTCTTTGTGGAACCTTGTCAATTAAAGGGTGGACGCTTCAAAATTCTTCAATCCAGAATTAAAATACCAGTCACATTGTTCCCAAGCTTGAATAGAACTCAAATGTGATACGGAGAAAAGTCAGACAATGCAACTCCTGTAGTCCACAAACTTTGACGTCCATAGAAGTCACCAGGCAAGCACAGCCACATGCAAATCTCAAACCACTTTGTTATTAAAGACGTTAACACCAAAATGTTGAAAGAGATCAGCCACCTTGTCAAACCCATCAATTGACACATGACAGCTAGCTACAACAATTGCATTGGCTGGGAATCGAACCCAGGTCAACTGCTTGGAAGGCAGCTATGCTAGCCACTATACCACCAATGCGCAATAAGGTCTGTCCATAATGACACAAAGTCGAGCAAACAGAAACGTGATTTGGCAGATGTGATTGTGTATTGGCACATTTACTTTCGATCTTAACCAACAAGCCTGGTCTCTGGGTTCCATGGTGTAATAGTCAGCACTCTGGACTCTGAAACCAGTGATTCATGTCCAAGTCTTTGTGGAACCTTGTCAATTAAAGGGTGGACGCTTCAAAATTCTTCAATCCAGATTTAAAATACCAGTCACATTGTTCCCAAGCTTGAATAGAACTCAAATGTGATACGGAGAAAAGTCAGACAATGCAACTCATGTAGTCCACAAACGTTGACGTCCATAGAAGTCACCAAAAGTGTCTACTTTGCAAGACACAAATTCAATCATCCACAAGACATTTTTGGCCAGGCAAGCACAGCCACATGCAAATCTCAAACCACTTTGTTATTAAAGACGTTAACACCAAAATGTTGAAAGAGATCAGCCACCTTGTCAAACCCATCAATTGACACATGACAGCTAGCTACAACAATTGCATTGGCTGGGAATCGAACCCAGGTCAACTGCTTGGAAGGCAGCTATGCTAGCCACTATACCACCAATGCGCAAAAAGGTCTGTCCATAATGACACAAAGTCGAGCAAACAGAAACGTGATTTGGCAGATGTGATTGTGTATTGGCACATTTACTTTCGATCTTAACCAACAAGCCTGGACTCTGAAACCAGTGATCCAAGTCCAAGTCTTTGTGGAACCTTGTCAATTAAAGGGTGGACGCTTCAAAATTCTTCAATCCAGAATTAAAATACCAGTCACATTGTTCCCAAGCTTGAATAGAACTCAAATGTGATACGGAGAAAAGTCAGACAATGCAACTCCTGTAGTCCACAAACTTTGACGTCCATAGAAGTCACCAGGCAAGCACAGCCACATGCAAATCTCAAACCACTTTGTTATTATAGACGTTAACACCAAAATGTTGAAAGAGATCAGCCACCTTGTCAAACCCATCAATTGACACATGACAACTAGCTACAACAATTGCATTGGCTGGGAATCGAACCCAGCTCAACTGCTTGGAAGGCAGCTATGCTAGCCACTATACCACCAATGCGCAAAAAGGTCTGTCCATAATGACACAAAGTCGAGCAAACAGAAACGTGATTTGGCAGATGTGATTGTGTATTGGCACATTTACTTTCGATCTTAACCAACAAGCCTGGTCTCTGGGTTCCATGGTGTAATAGTCAGCACTCTGGACTCTGAAACCAGTGATCCAAGTCCAAGTCTTTGTGGAACCTTGTCAATTAAAGGGTAGACGCTTCAAAATTCTTCAATCCAGAATTAAAATACCAGTCACATTGTTCCCAAGCTTGAATAGAACTCAAATGTGATACGGAGAAAAGTCAGACAATGCAACTCCTGTAGTCCACAAACTTTGACGTCCATAGAAGTCACCAGGCAAGCACAGCCACATGCAAATCTCAAACCACTTTGTTATTAAAGACGTTAACACCAAAATGTTGAAAGAGATCAGCCACCTTGTCAAACCCATCAATTGACACATGACAACCAGCTACAACAATTGCATTGGCTGGGAATCGAACCCAGGTCAACTGCTACTGCTTGGAAGGCAGCTATGCTAGCCACTATACCACCAATGCGCAAAAAGGTTTGTCCATAATGACACAAAGTCGAGCAAACAGAAACGTGATTTGGCAGATGTGATTGTGTATTGGCACATTTACTTTCGATCTTAACCAACAAGCCTGGTCTCTGGGTTCCATGGTGTAATAGTCAGCACTCTGGACTCTGAAACCAGTGATTCATGTCCAAGTCTTTGTGGAACCTTGTCAATTAAAGGGTGGACGCTTCAAAATTCTTCAATCCAGATTTAAAATACCAGTCACATTGTTCCCAAGCTTGAATAGAACTCAAATGTGATACGGAGAAAAGTCAGACAATGCAACTCATGTAGTCCACAAACGTTGACGTCCATAGAAGTCACCAAAAGTGTCTACTTTGCAAGACACAAATTCAATCATCCACAAGACATTTTTGGCCAGGCAAGCACAGCCACATGCAAATCTCAAACCACTTTGTTATTAAAGACGTTAACACCAAAATGTTGAAAGAGATCAGCCACCTTGTCAAACCCATCAATTGACACATGACAGCTAGCTACAACAATTGCATTGGCTGGGAATCGAACCCAGGTCAACTGCTTGGAAGGCAGCTATGCTAGCCACTATACCACCAATGCGCAAAAAGGTCTGTCCATAATGACACAAAGTCGAGCAAACAGAAACGTGATTTGGCAGATGTGATTGTGTATTGGCACATTTACTTTCGATCTTAACCAACAAGCCTGGACTCTGAAACCAGTGATCCAAGTCCAAGTCTTTGTGGAACCTTGTCAATTAAAGGGTGGACGCTTCAAAATTCTTCAATCCAGAATTAAAATACCAGTCACATTGTTCCCAAGCTTGAATAGAACTCAAATGTGATACGGAGAAAAGTCAGACAATGCAACTCCTGTAGTCCACAAACTTTGACGTCCATAGAAGTCACCAAAAGTGTCTACTTTGCAAGACACAAATTCAATCATCCACAAGACATTTTTGGCCAGGCAAGCACAGCCACATGCAAATCTCAAACCACTTTGTTATTAAAGACGTTAACGCCAAAATGTTGAAAGAGATCAGCCACCTTGTCAAACCCATCAATTGACACATGACAACTAGCTACAACAATTGCATTGGCTGGGAATCGAACCCAGGTCAACTGCTTGGAAGGCAGCTATGCTAGCCACTATACCACCAATGCGCAAAAAGGTCTGTCCATAATGACACAAAGTCGAGCAAACAGAAACGTGATTTGGCAGATGTGATTGTGTATTGGCACATCTACTTTCGATCTTAACCAACAATCCTGGACTCTGAAACCAGTGATCCAAGTCCAAGTCTTTGTGGAACCTTGTCAATTAAAGGGTGGACGCTTCAAAATTCTTCAATCCAGAATTAAAATACCAGTCACATTGTTCCCAAGCTTGAATAGAACTCAAATGTGATACGGAGAAAAGTCAGACAATGCAACTCCTGTAGTCCACAAACTTTGACGTCCATAGAAGTCACCAGGCAAGCACAGCCACATGCAAATCTCAAACCACTTTGTTATTATAGACGTTAACACCAAAATGTTGAAAGAGATCAGCCACCTTGTCAAACCCATCAATTGACACATGACAACTAGCTACAACAATTGCATTGGCTGGGAATCGAACCCAGGTCAACTGCTTGGAAGGCAGCTATGCTAGCCACTATACCACCAATGCTCAAAAAGGTCTGTCCATAATGACACAAAGTCGAGCAAACAGAAACGTGATTTGGCAGATGTGATTGTGTATTGGCACATTTACTTTCGATCTTAACCAACAAGCCTGGTCTCTGGGTTCCATGGTGTAATAGTCAGCACTCTGGACTCTGAAACCAGTGATTCATGTCCAAGTCTTTGTGGAACCTTGTCAATTAAAGGGTGGACGCTTCAAATTTCTTCAATCCAGATTTAAAATACCAGTCACATTGTTCCCAAGCTTGAATAGAACTCAAATGTGATACGGAGAAAAGTCAGACAATGCAACTCATGTAGTCCACAAACGTTGACGTCCATAGAAGTCACCAAAAGTGTCTACTTTGCAAGACACAAATTCAATCATCCACAAGACATTTTTGGCCAGGCAAGCACAGCCACATGCAAATCTCAAACCACTTTGTTATTAAAGACGTTAACACCAAAATGTTGAAAGAGATCAGCCACCTTGTCAAACCCATCAATTGACACATGACAACTAGTTACAACAATTGCATTGGCTGGGAATCGAACCCAGGTCAACTGCTTGGAAGGCAGCTATGCTAGCCACTATACCACCAATGCGCAAAAAGGTCTGTCCATAATGACACAAAGTCGAGCAAACAGAAACGTGATTTGGCAGATGTGATTGTGTATTGGCACATTTACTTTCGATCTTAACCAACAAGCCTGGTCTCTGGGTTCCATGGTGTAATAGTCAGCACTCTGGACTCTGAAACCAGTGATTCATGTCCAAGTCTTTGTGGAACCTTGTCAATTAAAGGGTAGACGCTTCGTGGCAACTACCTTTTGAAGGGTGCTCTTTTTATAAGCTCAAAACGTCCCTGGGTGGGCTTGAACCACCAACCTTTCAGTTAACAGCCAAATGCACTGACCAATTGCGCCACAGAGACAGGCCTGATACAAAGTCGGTTAGGCCCGAACTGCAAGCCCCACCCACTTGCATTTGCTGTTCATTGCTAGAAGGTTGGGCTCTACATTTTGTAAAAGTTTATTTTCCTGTTTGAAAAGTGCCCCTTCCAGACCTGGAATAGCTAAAGGTGCGTTAGCTTTTAAAAGATGGTATATAATTGTACCAAGGAGAAGATCTGATGATATTTCTCAAATTGTTGGTTTTTGGAGGCAACTACCTTTTGAAGGGTGCTCTTTTTATAAGCTCAAATCGTCCCTGGGTGGGCTTGAACCACCAACCTTTCAGTTAACAGCCGAATGCGCTGACCAATTGCGCCACAGAGACAGGCCTGATACAAAGTCGGTTAGGCCCGAACTGCAAGCCCCACCCACTTGCATTTGCTGTTCATTGCTAGAAGGTTGGGCTCTACATTTTGTAAAAGTTTATTTTCCTGTTTGAAAAGTGCCCCTTCCAGACCTGGAATAGCTAAAGGTGCGTTAGCTTTTAAAAGATGGTATATAATTGCACCAAGGAGAAGATCTGATGATATTTCTCAAATTGTTGGTTTTTGGAGGCTTCGTGGCAACTACCTTTTGAAGGGTGCTCTTTTTATAAGCTCAAAACGTCCCTGGGTGGGCTTGAACCACCAACCTTTCAGTTAACAGCCGAATGCGCTGACCAATTGCGCCACAGAGACAGGCCTGATACAAAGTCGGTTAGGCCCGAACTGCAAGCCCCACCCACTTGCATTTGCTGTTCATTGCTAGAAGGTTGGGCTCTACATTTTGTAAAAGTTTATTTTCCTGTTTGAAAAGAGCCCCTTCCAGACCTGGAATAGCTAAAGGTGCGTTATCTTTTAAAAGATGGTATATAATTGTACCAAGGAGAAGATCTGATGATATTTCTCAAATTGTTGGTTTTTGGAGGCAACTACCTTTTGAAGGGTGCTCTTTTTATAAGCTCAAAACGTCCCTGGGTGGGCTTGAACCACCAACCTTTCAGTTAACAGCCGAATGCGCTGACCAATTGCGCCACAGAGACAGGCCTGATACAAAGTCGGTTAGGCCCGAACTGCAAGCCCCACCCACTTGCATTTGCTGTTCATTGCTAGAAGGTTGGGCTCTACATTTTGTAAAAGTTTATTTTCCTGTTTGAAAAGTGCCCCTTCCAGACCTGGAATAGCTAAAGGTGCGTTAGCTTTTAAAAGATGGTATATAATTGCACCAAGGAGAAGATCTGATGATATTTCTCAAATTGTTGGTTTTTGGAGGCAACTACCTTTTGAAGGGTGCTCTTTTTATAAGCTCAAAACGTCCCTGGGTGGGCTTGAACCACCAACCTTTCAGTTAACAGCCGAATGCGCTGACCAATTGCGCCACAGAGACAGGCCTGATACAAAGTCGGTTAGGCCCGAACTGCAAGCCCCACCCACTTGCATTTGCTGTTCATTGCTAGAAGGTTGGGCTCTACATTTTGTAAAAGTTTATTTTCCTGTTTGAAAAGTGCCCCTTCCAGACCTGGAATAGCTAAAGGTGCGTTAGCTTTTAAAAGATGGTATATAATTGCACCAAGGAGAAGATCTGATGATATTTCTCAAATTGTTGGTTTTTGGAGGCAACTACCTTTTGAAGGGTGCTCTTTTTATAAGCTCAAAACGTCCCTGGGTGGGCTTGAACCACCAACCTTTCAGTTAACAGCCGAATGCGCTGACCAATTGCGCCACAGAGACAGGCCTGATACAAAGTCGGTTAGGCCCGAACTGCAAGCCCCACCCACTTGCATTTGCTGTTCATTGCTAGAAGGTTGGGCTCTACATTTTGTAAAAGTTTATTTTCCTGTTTGAAAAGTGCCCCTTCCAGACCTGGAATAGCTAAAGGTGCGTTAGCTTTTAAAAGATGGTATATAATTGTACCAAGGAGAAGATCTGATGATATTTCTCAAATTGTTGGTTTTTGGAGGCAACTACCTTTTGAAGGGTGCTCTTTTTATAAGCTCAAAACGTCCCTGGGTGGGCTTGAACCACCAACCTTTCAGTTAACAGCCGAATGCGCTGACCAATTGCGCCACAGAGACAGGCCTGATACAAAGTCGGTTAGGCCCGAACTGCAAGCCCCACCCACTTGCATTTGCTGTTCATTGCTAGAAGGTTGGGCTCTACATTTTGTAAAAGTTTATTTTCCTGTTTGAAAAGTGCCCCTTCCAGACCTGGAATAGCTAAAGGTGCGTTAGCTTTTAAAAGATGGTATATAATTGCACCAAGGAGAAGATCTGATGATATTTCTCAAATTGTTGGTTTTTGGAGGCAACTACCTTTTGAAGGGTGCTCTTTTTATAAGCTCAAAACGTCCCTGGGTGGGCTTGAACCACCAACCTTTCAGTTAACAGCCGAATGCGCTGACCAATTGCGCCACAGAGACAGGCCTGATACAAAGTCGGTTAGGCCCGAACTGCAAGCCCCACCCACTTGCATTTGCTGTTCATTGCTAGAAGGTTGGGCTCTACATTTTGTAAAAGTTTATTTTCCTGTTTGAAAAGTGCCCCTTCCAGACCTGGAATAGCTAAAGGTGCGTTAGCTTTTAAAAGATGGTATATAATTGTACCAAGGAGAAGATCTGATGATATTTCTCAAATTGTTGGTTTTTGGAGGCAACTACCTTTTGAAGGGTGCTCTTTTTATAAGCTCAAAACGTCCCTGGGTGGGCTTGAACCACCAACCTTTCAGTTAACAGCCGAATGCGCTGACCAATTGCGCCACAGAGACAGGCCTGATACAAAATCTGTTAGGCCCGAACTGCAAGCCCCACCCACTTGCATTTGCTGTTCATTGCTAGAAGGTTGGGCTCTACATTTTGTAAAAGTTTATTTTCCTGTTTGAAAAGAGCCCCTTCCAGACCTGGAATAGCTAAAGGTGCGTTAGCTTTTAAAAGATGGTATATAATTGTACCAAGGAGAAGATCTGATGATATTTCTCAAATTGTTGGTTTTTGGAGGCAACTACCTTTTGAAGGGTGCTCTTTTTATAAGCTCAAAACGTCCCTGGGTGGGCTTGAACCACCAACCTTTCAGTTAACAGCCGAATGCGCTGACCAATTGCGCCACAGAGACAGGCCTGATACAAAGTCTGTTAGGCCCGAACTGCAAGCCCCACCCACTTGCATTTGCTGTTCATTGCTAGAAGGTTGGGCTCTACATTTTGTAAAAGTTTATTTTCCTGTTTGAAAAGTGCCCCTTCCAGACCTGGAATAGCTAAAGGTGCGTTAGCTTTTAAAAGATGGTGCTCTTTTTATAAGCTCAAAACATCCCTGGGTGGGCTTGAACCACCAACCTTTCAGTTAACAGCCGAATGCGCTGACCAATTGCGCCACAGAGACAGGCCTGATACAAAGTCGGTTAGGCCCGAACTGCAAGCCCCACCCACTTGCATTTGCTGTTCATTGCTAGAAGGTTGGGCTCTACATTTTGTAAAAGTTTATTTTCCTGTTTGAAAAGTGCCCCTTCCAGACCTGGAATAGCTAAAGGTGCGTTAGCTTTTAAAAGATGGTATATAATTGTACCAAGGAGAAGATCTGATGATATTTCTCAAATTGTTGGTTTTTGGAGGCTTCGTGGCAACTACCTTTTGAAGGGTGCTCTTTTTATAAGCTCAAAACGTCCCTGGGTGGGCTTGAACCACCAACCTTTCAGTTAACAGCCGAATGCGCTGACCAATTGCGCCACAGAGACAGGCCTGATACAAAATCGGTTAGGCCCGAACTGCAAGCCCCACCCACTTGCATTTGCTGTTCATTGCTAGAAGGTTGGGCTCTACATTTTGTAAAAGTTTATTTTCCTGTTTGAAAAGTGCCCCTTCCAGACCTGGAATAGCTAAAGGTGCGTTAGCTTTTAAAAGATGGTATGTAATTGCACCAAGGAGAAGATCTGATGATATTTCTCAAATTGTTGGTTTTTGGAGGCAACTACCTTTTGAAGGGTGCTCTTTTTATAAGCTCAAAACGTCCCTGGGTGGGCTTGAACCACCAACCTTTCAGTTAACAGCCGAATGCGCTGACCAAATGCGCCACAGAGACAGGCCTGATACAAAATCTGTTAGGCCCGAACTGCAAGCCCCACCCACTTGCATTTGCTGTTCATTGCTAGAAGGTTGGGCTCTACATTTTGTAAAAGTTTATTTTCCTGTTTGAAAAGTGCCCCTTCCAGACCTGGAATAGCTAAAGGTGCGTTAGCTTTTAAAAGATGGTATATAATTGTACCAAGGAGAAGATCTGATGATATTTCTCAAATTGTTGGTTTTTGGAGGCTTCGTGGCAACTACCTTTTGAAGGGTGCTCTTTTTATAAGCTCAAAACGTCCCTGGGTGGGCTTGAACCACCAACCTTTCAGTTAACAGCCGAATGCGCTGACCAATTGCGCCACAGAGACAGGCCTGATACAAAGTCGGTTAGGCCCGAACTGCAAGCCCCACCCACTTGCATTTGCTGTTCATTGCTAGAAGGTTGGGCTCTACATTTTGTAAAAGTTTATTTTCCTGTTTGAAAAGTGCCCCTTCCAGACCTGGAATAGCTAAAGGTGCGTTAGCTTTTAAAAGATGGTATGTAATTGCACCAAGGAGAAGATCTGATGATATTTCTCAAATTGTTGGTTTTTGGAGGCAACTACCTTTTGAAGGGTGCTCTTTTTATAAGCTCAAAACGTCCCTGGGTGGGCTTGAACCACCAACCTTTCAGTTAACAGCCGAATGCGCTGACCAAATGCGCCACAGAGACAGGCCTGATACAAAATCTGTTAGGCCCGAACTGCAAGCCCCACCCACTTGCATTTGCTGTTCATTGTTAGAAGGTTGGGCTCTACATTTTGTAAAAGTTTATTTTCCTGTTTGAAAAGTGCCCCTTCCAGACCTGGAATAGCTAAAGGTGCGTTAGCTTTTAAAAGATGGTATATAATTGTACCAAGGAGAAGATCTGATGATATTTCTCAAATTGTTGGTTTTTGGAGGCTTCGTGGCAACTACCTTTTGAAGGGTGCTCTTTTTATATGCTCAAAACGTCCCTGGGTGGGCTTGAACCACCAACCTTTCAGTTAACAGCCGAATGCGCTGACCAATTGCGCCACAGAGACAGGCCTGATACAAAGTCGGTTAGGCCCGAACTGCAAGCCCCACCCACTTGCATTTGCTGTTCATTGCTAGAAGGTTGGGCTCTACATTTTGTAAAAGTTTATTTTCCTGTTTGAAAAGTGCCCCTTCCAGACCTGGAATAGCTAAAGGTGCGTTAGCTTTTAAAAGATGGTATATAATTGCACCAAGGAGAAGATCTGATGATATTTCTCAAATTGTTGGTTTTTGGAGGCAACTACCTTTTGAAGGGTGCTCTTTTTATAAGCTCAAAACGTCCCTGGGTGGGCTTGAAGCACCAACCTTTCAGTTAACAGCCGAATGCGCTGACCAATTGCGCCACAGAGACAGGCCTGATACAAAGTCGGTTAGGCTCGAACTGCAAGCCCCACCCACTTGCATTTGCTGTTCATTGCTAGAAGGTTGGGCTCTACATTTTGTAAAAGTTTATTTTCCTGTTTGAAAAGTGCCCCTTCCAGACCTGGAATAGCTAAAGGTGCGTTAGCTTTTAAAAGATGGTATATAATTGCACCAAGGAGAAGATCTGATGATATTTCTCAAATTGTTGGTTTTGGGAGGCAACTACCTTTTGAAGGGTGCTCTTTTTATAAGCTCAAAACGTCCCTGGGTGGGCTTGAACCACCAACCTTTCAGTTAACAGCCGAATGCGCTGACCAATTGCGCCACAGAGACAGGCCTGATACAAAGTCGGTTAGGCCCGAACTGCAAGCCCCACCCACTTGCATTTGCTGTTCATTGCTAGAAGGTTGGGCTCTACATTTTGTAAAAGTTTATTTTCCTGTTTGAAAAGTGCCCCTTCCAGACCTGGAATAGCTAAAGGTGCGTTAGCTTTTAAATGATGGGATATAATTGCACCAAGGAGAAGATCTGATGATATTTCTCAAATTGTTGGTTTTTGGAGGCAACTACCTTTTGAAGGGTGCTCTTTTTATAAGCTCAAAACGTCCCTGGGTGGGCTTGAACCACCAACCTTTCAGTTAACAGCCGAATGCGCTGACCAATTGCGCCACAGAGACAGGCCTGATACAAAGTCGGTTAGGCCCGAACTGCAAGCCCCACCCACTTGCATTTGCTGTTCATTGCTAGAAGGTTGGGCTCTACATTTTGTAAAAGTTTATTTTCCTGTTTGAAAAGTGCCCCTTCCAGACCTGGAATAGCTAAAGGTGCGTTAGCTTTTAAAAGATGGTATATAATTGCACCAAGGAGAAGATCTGATGATATTTCTCAAATTGTTGGTTTTTGGAGGCAACTACCTTTTGAAGGGTGCTCTTTTTATAAGCTCAAAACGTCCCTGGGTGGGCTTGAACCACCAACCTTTCAGTTAACAGCCGAATGCGCTGACCAATTGCGCCACAGAGACAGGCCTGATACAAAGTCGGTTAGGCCCGAACTGCAAGCCCCACCCACTTGCATTTGCTGTTCATTGCTAGAAGGTTGGGCTCTACATTTTGTAAAAGTTTATTTTCCTGTTTGAAAAGTGCCCCTTCCAGACCTGGAATAGCTAAAGGTGCGTTAGCTTTTAAAAGATGGTATATAATTGTACCAAGGAGAAGATCTGATGATATTTCTCAAATTGTTGGTTTTTGGAGGCTTCGTGGCAACTACCTTTTGAAGGGTGCTCTTTTTATAAGCTCAAAACGTCCCTGGGTGGGCTTGAACCACCAACCTTTCAGTTAACAGCCGAATGCGCTGACCAATTGCGCCACAGAGACAGGCCTGATACAAAGTCGGTTAGGCTCGAACTGCAAGCCCCACCCACTTGCATTTGCTGTTCATTGCTAGAAGGTTGGGCTCTACATTTTGTAAAAGTTTATTTTCCTGTTTGAAAAGTGCCCCTTCCAGACCTGGAATAGCTAAAGGTGCGTTAGCTTTTAAAAGATGGTATATAATTGTACCAAGGAGAAGATCTGATGATATTTCTCAAATTGTTGGTTTTTGGAGGCTTCGTGGCAACTACCTTTTGAAGGGTGCTCTTTTTATAAGCTCAAAACGTCCCTGGGTGGGCTTGAACCACCAACCTTTCAGCTAACAGCCGAATGCGCTGACCAATTGCGCCACAGAGACAGGCCTGATACAAAGTCGGTTAGGCCCGAACTGCAAGCCCCACCCACTTGCATTTGCTGTTCATTGCTAGAAGGTTGGGCTCTACATTTTGTAAAAGTTTATTTTCCTGTTTGAAAAGTGCCCCTTCCAGACCTGGAATAGCTAAAGGTGCGTTAGCTTTTAAAAGATGGTATATAATTGCACCAAGGAGAAGATCTGATGATATTTCTGAAATTGTTGGTTTTTGGAGGCAACTACCTTTTGAAGGGTGCTCTTTTTATAAGCTCAAAACGTCCCTGGGTGGGCTTGAACCACCAACCTTTCAGTTAACAGCCGAATGCGCTGACCAATTGCGCCACAGAGACAGGCCTGATACAAAGTCGGTTAGGCCCGAACTGCAAGCCCCACCCACTTGCATTTGCTGTTCATTGCTAGAAGGTTGGGCTCTACATTTTGTAAAAGTTTATTTTCCTGTTTGAAAAGTGCCCCTTCCAGACCTGGAATAGCTAAAGGTGCGTTAGCTTTTAAAAGATGGTATATAATTGTACCAAGGAGAAGATCTGATGATATTTCTCAAATTGTTGGTTTTTGGAGGCAACTACCTTTTGAAGGGTGCTCTTTTTATAAGCTCAAAACGTCCCTGGGTGGGCTTGAACCACCAACCTTTCAGTTAACAGCCGAATGCGCTGACCAATTGCGCCACAGAGACAGGCCTGATACAAAGTCTGTTAAGTTTATTTTCCTGTTTTGAAAAGTGCCCCTTCCAGACCTGGAATAGCTAAAGGTGCGTTAGCTTTTAAGAGATGGTATATAATTGTACCAAGGAGAAGATCTGATGATATTTCTCAAATTGTTGGTTTTTGGAGGCTTCGTGGCAACTACCTTTTGAAGGGTGCTCTTTTTATAAGCTCAAAACGTCCCTGGGTGGGCTTGAACAACCAACCTTTCAGTTAACAGCCGAATGCGCTGACCAATTGCGCCACAGAGACAGGCCTGATACAAAGTCAGTTAGGCTCGAACTGCAAGCCCCACCCACTTGCATTTGCTGTTCATTGCTAGAAGGTTGGGCTCTACATTTTGTAAAAGTTTATTTTCCTGTTTGAAAAGTGCCCCTTCCAGACCTGGAATAGCTAAAGGTGCGTTAGCTTTTAAAAGATGGTATATAATTGTACCAAGGAGAAGATCTGATGATATTTCTCAAATTGTTGGTTTTTGGAGGCAACTACCTTTTGAAGGGTGCTCTTTTTATAAGCTCAAAACGTCCCTGGGTGGGCTTGAACCACCAACCTTTCAGTTAACAGCCGAATGCGCTCACCAATTGCGCCACAGAGACAGGCCTGATACAAAGTCGGTTAGGCTCGAACTGCAAGCCCCACCCACTTGCATTTGCTGTTCATTGCTAGAAGGTTGGGCTCTACATTTTGTAAAAGTTTATTTTCCTGTTTGAAAAGTGCCCCTTCCAGACCTGGAATAGCTAAAGGTGCGTTAGCTTTTAAAAGATGGTATATAATTGTACCAAGGAGAAGATCTGATGATATTTCTCAAATTGTTGGTTTTTGGAGGCAACTACCTTTTGAAGGGTGCTCTTTTTATAAGCTCAAAACGTCCCTGGGTGGGCTTGAAACACCAACCTTTCAGTTAACAGCCGAATGCGCTGACCAATTGCGCCACAGAGACAGGCCTGATACAAAGTCGGTTAGGCCCGAACTGCAAGCCCCACCCACTTGCATTTGCTGTTCATTGCTAGAAGGTTGGGCTCTACATTTTGTAAAAGTTTATTTTCCTGTTTGAAAAGAGCCCCTTCCAGACCTGGAATAGCTAAAGGTGCGTTAGCTTTTAAAAGATGGTATATAATTGTACCAAGGAGAAGATCTGATGATATTTCTCAAATTGTTGGTTTTTGGAGGCTTCGTGGCAACTACCTTTTGAAGGGTGCTCTTTTTATAAGCTCAAAACGTCCCTGGGTGGGCTTGAACCACCAACCTTTCAGTTAACAGCCGAATGCGCTGACCAATTGCGCCACAGAGACAGGCCTGATACAAAGTCGGTTAGGCCCGAACTGCAAGCCCCACCCACTTGCATTTGCTGTTCATTGCTGGAAGGTTGGGCTCTACATTTTGTAAAAGTTTATTTTCCTGTTTGAAAAGCGCCCCTTCCAGACCTGGAATAGCTAAAGGTGCGTTAGCTTTTAAAAGTTGGTATATAATTGCACCAAGGAGAAGATCTGATGATATTTCTCAAATTGTTGGTTTTTGGAGGCTTCGTGGCAACTACCTTTTGAAGGGTGCTCTTTTTATAAGCTCAAAACGTCCCTGGGTGGGCTTGAACCACCAACCTTTCAGTTAACAGCCAAATGCGCTGACCAATTGCGCCCCAGAGACAGGCCTGATACAAAGTCGGTTAGGCCCGAACTGCAAGCCCCACCCACTTGCATTTGCTGTTCATTGCTAGAAGGTTGGGCTCTACATTTTGTAAAAGTTTATTTTCCTGTTTGAAAAGTGCCCCTTCCAGACCTGGAATAGCTAAAGGTGCGTTATCTTTTAAAAGATGGTATATAATTGTACCAAGGAGAAGATCTGATGATATTTCTCAAATTGTTGGTTTTTGGAGGCAACTACCTTTTGAAGGGTGCTCTTTTTATAAGCTCAAAACGTCCCTGGGTGGGCTTGAACCACCAACCTTTCAGTTAACAGCCGAATGCGCTGACCAATTGCGCCACAGAGACAGGCCTGATACAAAGTCGGTTAGGCCCGAACTGCAAGCCCCACCCACTTGCATTTGCTGTTCATTGCTAGAAGGTTGGGCTCTACATTTTGTAAAAGTTTATTTTCCTGTTTGAAAAGTGCCCCTTCCAGACCTGGAATAGCTAAAGGTGCGTTAGCTTTTAAAAGATGGTATATAATTGCACCAAGGAGAAGATCTGATGATATTTCTCAAATTGTTGGTTTTTGGAGGCAACTACCTTTTGAAGGGTGCTCTTTTTATAAGCTCAAAACGTCCCTGGGTGGGCTTGAACCACCAACCTTTCAGTTAACAGCCGAATGCGCTGACCAATTGCGCCACAGAGACAGGCCTGATACAAAGTCGGTTAGGCCCGAACTGCAAGCCCCACCCACTTGCATTTGCTGTTCATTGCTAGAAGGTTGGGCTCTACATTTTGTAAAAGTTTATTTTCCTGTTTGAAAAGAGCCCCTTCCAGACCTGGAATAGCTAAAGGTGCGTTAGCTTTTAAAAGATGGTATATAATTGTACCAAGGAGAAGATCTGATGATATTTCTCAAATTGTTGGTTTTTGGAGGCAACTACCTTTTGAAGGGTGCTCTTTTTATAAGCTCAAAACGTCCCTGGGTGGGCTTGAACCACCAACCTTTCAGTTAACAGCCGAATGCGCTGACCAATTGCGCCACAGAGACAGGCCTGATACAAAGTCGGTTAGGCCCGAACTGCAAGCCCCACCCACTTGCATTTGCTGTTCATTGCTAGAAGGTTGGGCTCTACATTTTGTAAAAGTTTATTTTCCTGTTTGAAAAGAGCCCCTTCCAGACCTGGAATAGCTAAAGGTGCGTTAGCTTTTAAAAGATGGTATATAATTGTACCAAGGAGAAGATCTGATGATATTTCTCAAATTGTTGATTTTTGGAGGCAACTACCTTTTGAAGGGTGCTCTTTTTATAAGCTCAAAACGTCCCTGGGTGGGCTTGAACCACCAACCTTTCAGTTAACAGCCGAATGCGCTGACCAATTGCGCCACAGAGACAGGCCTGATACAAAATCTGTTAGGCCCGAACTGCAAGCCCCACCCACTTGCATTTGCTGTTCATTGCTAGAAGGTTGGGCTCTACATTTTGTAAAAGTTTATTTTCCTGTTTGAAAAGAGCCCCTTCCAGACCTGGAATAGCTAAAGGTGCGTTAGCTTTTAAAAGATGGTATATAATTGTACCAAGGAGAAGATCTGATGATATTTCTCAAATTGTTGGTTTTTGGAGGCTTCGTGGCAACTACCTTTTGAAGGGTGCTCTTTTTATAAGCTCAAAACGTCCCTGGGTGGGCTTGAACCACCAACCTTTCAGTTAACAGCCAAATGCGCTGACCAATTGCGCCACAGAGACAGGCCTGATACAAAGTCGGTTAGGCCCGAACTGCAAGCCCCACCCACTTGCATTTGCTGTTCATTGCTAGAAGGTTGGGCTCTACATTTTGTAAAAGTTTATTTTCCTGTTTGAAAAGAGCCCCTTCCAGACCTGGAATAGCTAAAGGTGCGTTAGCTTTTAAAAGATGGTATATAATTGTACCAAGGAGAAGATCTGATGATATTTCTCAAATTGTTGATTTTTGGAGGCAACTACCTTTTGAAGGGTGCTCTTTTTATAAGCTCAAAACGTCCCTGGGTGGGCTTGAACCACCAACCTTTCAGTTAACAGCCGAATGCGCTGACCAATTGCGCCACAGAGACAGGCCTGATACAAAATCTGTTAGGCCCGAACTGCAAGCCCCACCCACTTGCATTTGCTGTTCATTGCTAGAAGGTTGGGCTCTACATTTTGTAAAAGTTTATTTTCCTGTTTGAAAAGAGCCCCTTCCAGACCTGGAATAGCTAAAGGTGCGTTAGCTTTTAAAAGATGGTATATAATTGTACCAAGGAGAAGATCTGATGATATTTCTCAAATTGTTGGTTTTTGGAGGCTTCGTGGCAAGTACCTTTTGAAGGGTGCTCTTTTTATAAGCTCAAAACGTCCCTGGGTGGGCTTGAACCACCAACCTTTCAGTTAACAGCCAAATGCGCTGACCAATTGCACCACAGAGACAGGCCTGATACAAAGTCGGTTAGGCCCGAACTGCAAGCCCCACCCACTTGCATTTGCTGTTCATTGCTAGAAGGTTGGGCTCTACATTTTGTAAAAGTTTATTTTCCTGTTTGAAAAGTGCCCCTTCCAGACCTGGAATAGCTAAAGGTGCGTTAGCTTTTAAAAGATGGTATATAATTGTACCAAGGAGAAGATCTGATGATATTTCTCAAATTGTTGGTTTTTGGAGGCTTCGTGGCAACTACTTTTTGAAGGGTGCTCTTTTTATAAGCTCAAAACGTCCCTGGGTGGGCTTGAACCACCAACCTTTCAGTTAACAGCCGAATGCGCTGACCAATTGCGCCACAGAGACAGGCCTGATACAAAGTCGGTTAGGCCCGAACTGCAAGCCCCACCCACTTGCATTTGCTGTTCATTGCTAGAAGGTTGGGCTCTACATTTTGTAAAAGTTTATTTTCCTGTTTGAAAAGTGCCCCTTCCAGACCTGGAATAGCTAAAGGTGCGTTAGCTTTTAAAAGATGGTATATAATTGCACCAAGGAGAAGATCTGATGATATTTCTCAAATTGTTGGTTTTTGGAGGCAACTACCTTTTGAAGGGTGCTCTTTTTATAAGCTCAAAACGTCCCTGGGTGGGCTTGAACCACCAACCTTTCAGTTAACAGCCGAATGCGCTCACCAATTGCGCCACAGAGACAGGCCTGATACAAAGTCGGTTAGGCTCGAACTGCAAGCCCCACCCACTTGCATTTGCTGTTCATTGCTAGAAGGTTGGGCTCTACATTTTGTAAAAGTTTATTTTCCTGTTTGAAAAGTGCCCCTTCCAGACCTGGAATAGCTAAAGGTGCGTTAGCTTTTAAAAGATGGTATATAATTGTACCAAGGAGAAGATCTGATGATATTTCTCAAATTGTTGGTTTTTGGAGGCAACTACCTTTTGAAGGGTGCTCTTTTTATAAGCTCAAAACGTCCCTGGGTGGGCTTGAAACACCAACCTTTCAGTTAACAGCCGAATGCGCTGACCAATTGCGCCACAGAGACAGGCCTGATACAAAGTCGGTTAGGCCCGAACTGCAAGCCCACACCCACTTGCATTTGCTGTTCATTGCTAGAAGGTTGGGCTCTACATTTTGTAAAAGTTTATTTTCCTGTTTGAAAAGAGCCCCTTCCAGACCTGGAATAGCTAAAGGTGCGTTAGCTTTTAAAAGATGGTATATAATTGTACCAAGGAGAAGATCTGATGATATTTCTCAAATTGTTGGTTTTTGGAGGCTTCGTGGCAACTACCTTTTGAAGGGTGCTCTTTTTATAAGCTCAAAACATCCCTGGGTGGGCTTGAACCACCAACCTTTCAGTTAACAGCCGAATGCGCTGACCAATTGCGCCACAGAGACAGGCCTGATACAAAGTCGGTTAGGCCCGAACTGCAAGCCCCACCCACTTGCATTTGCTGTTCATTGCTGGAAGGTTGGGCTCTACATTTTGTAAAAGTTTATTTTCCTGTTTGAAAAGTGCCCCTTCCAGACCTGGAATAGCTAAAGGTGCGTTAGCTTTTAAAAGATGGTATATAATTGCACCAAGGAGAAGATCTGATGATATTTCTCAAATTGTTGGTTTTTGGAGGCTTCGTGGCAACTACCTTTTGAAGGGTGCTCTTTTTATAAGCTCAAAACGTCCCTGGGTGGGCTTGAACCACCAACCTTTCAGTTAACAGCCAAATGCGCTGACCAATTGCGCCACAGAGACAGGCCTGATACAAAGTCGGTTAGGCCCGAACTGCAAGCCCCACCCACTTGCATTTGCTGTTCATTGCTAGAAGGTTGGGCTCTACATTTTGTAAAAGTTTATTTTCCTGTTTGAAAAGTGCCCCTTCCAGACCTGGAATAGCTAAAGGTGCGTTATCTTTTAAAAGATGGTATATAATTGTACCAAGGAGAAGATCTGATGATATTTCTCAAATTGTTGGTTTTTGGAGGCAACTACCTTTTGAAGGGTGCTCTTTTTATAAGCTCAAAACGTCCCTGGGTGGGCTTGAACCACCAACCTTTCAGTTAACAGCCGAATGCGCTGACCAATTGCGCCACAGAGACAGGCCTGATACAAAGTCGGTTAGGCCCGAACTGCAAGCCCCACCCACTTGCATTTGCTGTTCATTGCTAGAAGGTTGGGCTCTACATTTTGTAAAAGTTTATTTTCCTGTTTGAAAAGAGCCCCTTCCAGACCTGGAATAGCTAAAGGTGCGTTAGCTTTTAAAAGATGGTATATAATTGTACCAAGGAGAAGATCTGATGATATTTCTCAAATTGTTGGTTTTTGGAGGCTTCGTGGCAACTACCTTTTGAAGGGTGCTCTTTTTATAAGCTCAAAACGTCCCTGGGTGGGCTTGAACCACCAACCTTTCAGTTAACAGCCGAATGCGCTGACCAATTGCGCCACAGAGACAGGCCTGATACAAAGTCGGTTAGGCCCGAACTGCAAGCCCCACCCACTTGCATTTGCTGTTCATTGCTGGAAGGTTGGGCTCTACATTTTGTAAAAGTTTATTTTCCTGTTTGAAAAGTGCCCCTTCCAGACCTGGAATAGCTAAAGGTGCGTTAGCTTTTAAAAGATGGTATATAATTGCACCAAGGAGAAGATCTGATGATATTTCTCAAATTGTTGGTTTTTGGAGGCTTCGTGGCAACTACCTTTTGAAGGGTGCTCTTTTTATAAGCTCAAAACGTCCCTGGGTGGGCTTGAACCACCAACCTTTCAGTTAACAGCCAAATGCGCTGACCAATTGCACCACAGAGACAGGCCTGATACAAAGTCGGTTAGGCCCGAACTGCAAGCCCCACCCACTTGCATTTGCTGTTCATTGCTAGAAGGTTGGGCTCTACATTTTGTAAAAGTTTATTTTCCTGTTTGAAAAGTGCCCCTTCCAGACCTGGAATAGCTAAAGGTGCGTTATCTTTTAAAAGATGGTATATAATTGTACCAAGGAGAAGATCTGATGATATTTCTCAAATTGTTGGTTTTTGGAGGCAACTACCTTTTGAAGGGTGCTCTTTTTATAAGCTCAAAACGTCCCTGGGTGGGCTTGAACCACCAACCTTTCAGTTAACAGCCGAATGCGCTGACCAATTGCGCCACAGAGACAGGCCTGATACAAAGTCGGTTAGGCCCGAACTGCAAGCCCCACCCACTTGCATTTGCTGTTCATTGCTAGAAGGTTGGGCTCTACATTTTGTAAAAGTTTATTTTCCTGTTTGAAAAGTGCCCCTTCCAGACCTGGAATAGCTAAAGGTGCGTTAGCTTTTAAAAGATGGTATATAATTGCACCAAGGAGAAGATCTGATGATATTTCTCAAATTGTTGGTTTTTGGAGGCAACTACCTTTTGAAGGGTGCTCTTTTTATAAGCTCAAAACGTCCCTGGGTGGGCTTGAACCACCAACCTTTCAGTTAACAGCCGAATGCGCTGACCAATTGCGCCACAGAGACAGGCCTGATACAAAGTCGGTTAGGCCCGAACTGCAAGCCCCACCCACTTGCATTTGCTGTTCATTGCTAGAAGGTTGGGCTCTACATTTTGTAAAAGTTTATTTTCCTGTTTGAAAAGAGCCCCTTCCAGACCTGGAATAGCTAAAGGTGCGTTAGCTTTTAAAAGATGGTATATAATTGTACCAAGGAGAAGATCTGATGATATTTCTCAAATTGTTGGTTTTTGGAGGCAACTACCTTTTGAAGGGTGCTCTTTTTATAAGCTCAAAACGTCCCTGGGTGGGCTTGAACCACCAACCTTTCAGTTAACAGCCGAATGCGCTGACCAATTGCGCCACAGAGACAGGCCTGATACAAAGTCGGTTAGGCCCGAACTGCAAGCCCCACCCACTTGCATTTGCTGTTCATTGCTAGAAGGTTGGGCTCTACATTTTGTAAAAGTTTATTTTCCTGTTTGAAAAGAGCCCCTTCCAGACCTGGAATAGCTAAAGGTGCGTTAGCTTTTAAAAGATGGTATATAATTGTACCAAGGAGAAGATCTGATGATATTTCTCAAATTGTTGATTTTTGGAGGCAACTACCTTTTGAAGGGTGCTCTTTTTATAAGCTCAAAACGTCCCTGGGTGGGCTTGAACCACCAACCTTTCAGTTAACAGCCAAATGCGCTGACCAATTGCGCCACAGAGACAGGCCTGATACAAAATCTGTTAGGCCCGAACTGCAAGCCCCACCCACTTGCATTTGCTGTTCATTGCTAGAAGGTTGGGCTCTACATTTTGTAAAAGTTTATTTTCCTGTTTGAAAAGAGCCCCTTCCAGACCTGGAATAGCTAAAGGTGCGTTAGCTTTTAAAAGATGGTATATAATTGTACCAAGGAGAAGATCTGATGATATTTCTCAAATTGTTGGTTTTTGGAGGCTTCGTGGCAACTACCTTTTGAAGGGTGCTCTTTTTATAAGCTCAAAACGTCCCTGGGTGGGCTTGAACCACCAACCTTTCAGTTAACAGCCAAATGCGCTGACCAATTGCGCCACAGAGACAGGCCTGATACAAAGTCGGTTAGGCCCGAACTGCCAGCCCCACCCACTTGCATTTGCTGTTCATTGCTAGAAGGTTGGGCTCTACATTTTGTAAAAGTTTATTTTCCTGTTTGAAAAGTGCCCCTTCCAGACCTGGAATAGCTAAAGGTGCGTTAGCTTTTAAAAGATGGTATATAATTGTACCAAGGAGAAGATCTGATGATATTTCTCAAATTGTTGGTTTTTGGAGGCAACTACCTTTTGAAGGGTGCTCTTTTTATAAGCTCAAAACGTCCCTGGGTGGGCTTGAACCACCAACCTTTCAGTTAACAGCCGAATGCGCTGACCAATTGCGCCACAGAGACAGGCCTGATACAAAGTCGGTTAGGCCCGAACTGCCAGCCCCACCCACTTGCATTTGCTGTTCATTGCTAGAAGGTTGGGCTCTACATTTTGTAAAAGTTTATTTTCCTGTTTGAAAAGTGCCCCTTCCAGACCTGGAATAGCTAAAGGTGCGTTAGCTTTTAAAAGATGGTATATAATTGCACCAAGGAGAAGATCTGATGATATTTCTCAAATTGTTGGTTTTTGGAGGCAACTACCTTTTGAAGGGTGCTCTTTTTATAAGCTCAAAACGTCCCTGGGTGGGCTTGAACCACCAACCTTTCAGTTAACAGCCGAATGCGCTGACCAATTGCGCCACAGAGACAGGCCTGATACAAAGTCGGTTAGGCCCGAACTGCAAGCCCCACCCACTTGCATTTGCTGTTCATTGCTAGAAGGTTGGGCTCTACATTTTGTAAAAGTTTATTTTCCTGTTTGAAAAGTGCCCCTTCCAGACCTGGAATAGCTAAAGGTGCGTTAGCTTTTAAAAGATGGTATATAATTGTACCAAGGAGAAGATCTGATGATATTTCTCAAATTGTTGGTTTTTGGAGGCTTCGTGGCAACTACTTTTTGAAGGGTGCTCTTTTTATAAGCTCAAAACGTCCCTGGGTGGGCTTGAACCACCAACCTTTCAGTTAACAGCCGAATGCGCTGACCAATTGCGCCACAGAGACAGGCCTGATACAAAGTCGGTTAGGCCCGAACTGCAAGCCCCACCCACTTGCATTTGCTGTTCATTGCTAGAAGGTTGGGCTCTACATTTTGTAAAAGTTTATTTTCCTGTTTGAAAAGTGCCCCTTCCAGACCTGGAATAGCTAAAGGTGCGTTAGCTTTTAAAAGATGGTATATAATTGCACCAAGGAGAAGATCTGATGATATTTCTCAAATTGTTGGTTTTTGGAGGCAACTACCTTTTGAAGGGTGCTCTTTTTATAAGCTCAAAACGTCCCTGGGTGGGCTTGAACCACCAACCTTTCAGTTAACAGCCGAATGCGCTCACCAATTGCGCCACAGAGACAGGCCTGATACAAAGTCGGTTAGGCTCGAACTGCAAGCCCCACCCACTTGCATTTGCTGTTCATTGCTAGAAGGTTGGGCTCTACATTTTGTAAAAGTTTATTTTCCTGTTTGAAAAGTGCCCCTTCCAGACCTGGAATAGCTAAAGGTGCGTTAGCTTTTAAAAGATGGTATATAATTGTACCAAGGAGAAGATCTGATGATATTTCTCAAATTGTTGGTTTTTGGAGGCAACTACCTTTTGAAGGATGCTCTTTTTATAAGCTCAAAACGTCCCTGGGTGGGCTTGAAACACCAACCTTTCAGTTAACAGCCGAATGCGCTGACCAATTGCGCCACAGAGACAGGCCTGATACAAAGTCGGTTAGGCCCGAACTGCAAGCCCCACCCACTTGCATTTGCTGTTCATTGCTAGAAGGTTGGGCTCTACATTTTGTAAAAGTTTATTTTCCTGTTTGAAAAGAGCCCCTTCCAGACCTGGAATAGCTAAAGGTGCGTTAGCTTTTAAAAGATGGTATATAATTGTACCAAGGAGAAGATCTGATGATATTTCTCAAATTGTTGGTTTTTGGAGGCTTCGTGGCAACTACCTTTTGAAGGGTGCTCTTTTTATAAGCTCAAAACGTCCCTGGGTGGGCTTGAACCACCAACCTTTCAGTTAACAGCCGAATGCGCTGACCAATTGCGCCACAGAGACAGGCCTGATACAAAGTCGGTTAGGCCCGAACTGCAAGCCCCACCCACTTGCATTTGCTGTTCATTGCTGGAAGGTTGGGCTCTACATTTTGTAAAAGTTTATTTTCCTGTTTGAAAAGTGCCCCTTCCAGACCTGGAATAGCTAAAGGTGCGTTAGCTTTTAAAAGATGGTATATAATTGCACCAAGGAGAAGATCTGATGATATTTCTCAAATTGTTGGTTTTTGGAGGCTTCGTGGCAACTACCTTTTGAAGGGTGCTCTTTTTATAAGCTCAAAACGTCCCTGGGTGGGCTTGAACCACCAACCTTTCAGTTAACAGCCAAATGCGCTGACCAATTGCGCCACAGAGACAGGCCTGATACAAAGTCGGTTAGGCCCGAACTGCAAGCCCCACCCACTTGCATTTGCTGTTCATTGCTAGAAGGTTGGGCTCTACATTTTGTAAAAGTTTATTTTCCTGTTTGAAAAGTGCCCCTTCCAGACCTGGAATAGCTAAAGGTGCGTTATCTTTTAAAAGATGGTATATAATTGTACCAAGGAGAAGATCTGATGATATTTCTCAAATTGTTGGTTTTTGGAGGCAACTACCTTTTGAAGGGTGCTCTTTTTATAAGCTCAAAACGTCCCTGGGTGGGCTTGAACCACCAACCTTTCAGTTAACAGCCGAATGCGCTGACCAATTGCGCCACAGAGACAGGCCTGATACAAAGTCGGTTAGGCCCGAACTGCAAGCCCCACCCACTTGCATTTGCTGTTCATTGCTAGAAGGTTGGGCTCTACATTTTGTAAAAGTTTATTTTCCTGTTTGAAAAGAGCCCCTTCCAGACCTGGAATAGCTAAAGGTGCGTTAGCTTTTAAAAGATGGTATATAATTGTACCAAGGAGAAGATCTGATGATATTTCTCAAATTGTTGGTTTTTGGAGGCTTCGTGGCAACTACCTTTTGAAGGGTGCTCTTTTTATAAGCTCAAAACGTCCCTGGGTGGGCTTGAACCACCAACCTTTCAGTTAACAGCCGAATGCGCTGACCAATTGCGCCACAGAGACAGGCCTGATACAAAGTCGGTTAGGCCCGAACTGCAAGCCCCACCCACTTGCATTTGCTGTTCATTGCTGGAAGGTTGGGCTCTACATTTTGTAAAAGTTTATTTTCCTGTTTGAAAAGTGCCCCTTCCAGACCTGGAATAGCTAAAGGTGCGTTAGCTTTTAAAAGATGGTATATAATTGCACCAAGGAGAAGATCTGATGATATTTCTCAAATTGTTGGTTTTTGGAGGCTTCGTGGCAACTACCTTTTGAAGGGTGCTCTTTTTATAAGCTCAAAACGTCCCTGGGTGGGCTTGAACCACCAACCTTTCAGTTAACAGCCAAATGCGCTGACCAATTGCGCCACAGAGACAGGCCTGATACAAAGTCGGTTAGGCCCGAACTGCAAGCCCCACCCACTTGCATTTGCTGTTCATTGCTAGAAGGTTGGGCTCTACATTTTGTAAAAGTTTATTTTCCTGTTTGAAAAGTGCCCCTTCCAGACCTGGAATAGCTAAAGGTGCGTTATCTTTTAAAAGATGGTATATAATTGTACCAAGGAGAAGATCTGATGATATTTCTCAAATTGTTGGTTTTTGGAGGCAACTACCTTTTGAAGGGTGCTCTTTTTATAAGCTCAAAACGTCCCTGGGTGGGCTTGAACCACCAACCTTTCAGTTAACAGCCGAATGCGCTGACCAATTGCGCCACAGAGACAGGCCTGATACAAAGTCGGTTAGGCCCGAACTGCAAGCCCCACCCACTTGCATTTGCTGTTCATTGCTAGAAGGTTGGGCTCTACATTTTGTAAAAGTTTATTTTCCTGTTTGAAAAGTGCCCCTTCCAGACCTGGAATAGCTAAAGGTGCGTTAGCTTTTAAAAGATGGTATATACTTGCACCAAGGAGAAGATCTGATGATATTTCTCAAATTGTTGGTTTTTGGAGGCAACTACCTTTTGAAGGGTGCTCTTTTTATAAGCTCAAAACGTCCCTGGGTGGGCTTGAACCACCAACCTTTCAGTTAACAGCCGAATGCGCTGACCAATTGCGCCACAGAGACAGGCCTGATACAAAGTCGGTTAGGCCCGAACTGCAAGCCCCACCCACTTGCATTTGCTGTTCATTGCTAGAAGGTTGGGCTCTACATTTTGTAAAAGTTTATTTTCCTGTTTGAAAAGAGCCCCTTCCAGACCTGGAATAGCTAAAGGTGCGTTAGCTTTTAAAAGATGGTATATAATTGTACCAAGGAGAAGATCTGATGATATTTCTCAAATTGTTGGTTTTTGGAGGCAACTACCTTTTGAAGGGTGCTCTTTTTATAAGCTCAAAACGTCCCTGGGTGGGCTTGAACCACCAACCTTTCAGTTAACAGCCGAATGCGCTGACCAATTGCGCCACAGAGACAGGCCTGATACAAAGTCGGTTAGGCCCGAACTGCAAGCCCCACCCACTTGCATTTGCTGTTCATTGCTAGAAGGTTGGGCTCTACATTTTGTAAAAGTTTATTTTCCTGTTTGAAAAGAGCCCCTTCCAGACCTGGAATAGCTAAAGGTGCGTTAGCTTTTAAAAGATGGTATATAATTGTACCAAGGAGAAGATCTGATGATATTTCTCAAATTGTTGATTTTTGGAGGCAACTACCTTTTGAAGGGTGCTCTTTTTATAAGCTCAAAACGTCCCTGGGTGGGCTTGAACCACCAACCTTTCAGTTAACAGCCAAATGCGCTGACCAATTGCGCCACAGAGACAGGCCTGATACAAAATCTGTTAGGCCCGAACTGCAAGCCCCACCCACTTGCATTTGCTGTTCATTGCTAGAAGGTTGGGCTCTACATTTTGTAAAAGTTTATTTTCCTGTTTGAAAAGAGCCCCTTCCAGACCTGGAATAGCTAAAGGTGCGTTAGCTTTTAAAAGATGGTATATAATTGTACCAAGGAGAAGATCTGATGATATTTCTCAAATTGTTGGTTTTTGGAGGCTTCGTGGCAACTACCTTTTGAAGGGTGCTCTTTTTATAAGCTCAAAACTTCCCTGGGTGGGCTTGAACCACCAACCTTTCAGTTAACAGCCAAATGCGCTGACCAATTGCGCCACAGAGACAGGCCTGATACAAAGTGGGTTAGGCCCGAACTGCAAGCCCCACCCACTTGCATTTGCTGTTCATTGCTAGAAGGTTGGGCTCTACATTTTGTAAAAGTTTATTTTCCTGTTTGAAAAGTGCCCCTTCCAGACCTGGAATAGCTAAAGGTGCGTTAGCTTTTAAAAGATGGTATATAATTGTACCAAGGAGAAGATCTGATGATATTTCTCAAATTGTTGGTTTTTGGAGGCAACTACCTTTTGAAGGGTGCTCTTTTTATAAGCTCAAAACGTCCCTGGGTGGGCTTGAACCACCAACCTTTCAGTTAACAGCCGAATGCGCTGACCAATTGCGCCACAGAGACAGGCCTGATACAAAGTCGGTTAGGCCCGAACTGCAAGCCCCACCCACTTGCATTTGCTGTTCATTGCTAGAAGGTTGGGCTCTACATTTTGTAAAAGTTTATTTTCCTGTTTGAAAAGTGCCCCTTCCAGACCTGGAATAGCTAAAGGTGCGTTAGCTTTTAAAAGATGGTATATAATTGCACCAAGGAGAAGATCTGATGATATTTCTCAAATTGTTGGTTTTTGGAGGCAACTACCTTTTGAAGGGTGCTCTTTTTATAAGCTCAAAACGTCCCTGGGTGGGCTTGAACCACCAACCTTTCAGTTAACAGCCGAATGCGCTGACCAATTGCGCCACAGAGACAGGCCTGATACAAAGTCGGTTAGGCCCGAACTGCAAGCCCCACCCACTTGCATTTGCTGTTCATTGCTAGAAGGTTGGGCTCTACATTTTGTAAAAGTTTATTTTCCTGTTTGAAAAGTGCCCCTTCCAGACCTGGAATAGCTAAAGGTGCGTTAGCTTTTAAAAGATGGTATATAATTGTACCAAGGAGAAGATCTGATGATATTTCTCAAATTGTTGGTTTTTGGAGGCAACTACCTTTTGAAGGGTGCTCTTTTTATAAGCTCAAAACGTCCCTGGGTGGGCTTGAACCACCAACCTTTCAGTTAACAGCCGAATGCGCTGACCAATTGCGCCACAGAGACAGGCCTGATACAAAATCTGTTAGGCCCGAACTGCAAGCCCCACCCACTTGCATTTGCTGTTCATTGCTAGAAGGTTGGGCTCTACATTTTGTAAAAGTTTATTTTCCTGTTTGAAAAGAGCCCCTTCCAGACCTGGAATAGCTAAAGGTGCGTTAGCTTTTAAAAGATGGTATATAATTGTACCAAGGAGAAGATCTGATGATATTTCTCAAATTGTTGGTTTTTGGAGGCTTCGTGGCAACTACCTTTTGAAGGGTGCTCTTTTTATAAGCTCAAAACGTCCCTGGGTGGGCTTGAACCACCAACCTTTCAGTTAACAGCCAAATGCGCTGACCAATTGCGCCACAGAGACAGGCCTGATACAAAGTCGGTTAGGCCCGAACTGCAAGCCCCACCCACTTGCATTTGCTGTTCATTGCTAGAAGGTTGGGCTCTACATTTTGTAAAAGTTTATTTTCCTGTTTGAAAAGTGCCCCTTCCAGACCTGGAATAGCTAAAGGTGCGTTAGCTTTTAAAAGATGGTATATAATTGTACCAAGGAGAAGATCTGATGATATTTCTCAAATTGTTGGTTTTTGGAGGCTTCGTGGCAACTACTTTTTGAAGGGTGCTCTTTTTATAAGCTCAAAACGTCCCTGGGTGGGCTTGAACCACCAACCTTTCAGTTAACAGCCGAATGCGCTGACCAATTGCGCCACAGAGACAGGCCTGATACAAAGTCGGTTAGGCCCGAACTGCAAGCCCCACCCACTTGCATTTGCTGTTCATTGCTAGAAGGTTGGGCTCTACATTTTGTAAAAGTTTATTTTCCTGTTTGAAAAGTGCCCCTTCCAGACCTGGAATAGCTAAAGGTGCGTTAGCTTTTAAAAGATGGTATATAATTGCACCAAGGAGAAGATCTGATGATATTTCTCAAATTGTTGGTTTTTGGAGGCAACTACCTTTTGAAGGGTGCTCTTTTTATAAGCTCAAAACGTCCCTGGGTGGGCTTGAACCACCAACCTTTCAGTTAACAGCCGAATGCGCTCACCAATTGCGCCACAGAGACAGGCCTGATACAAAGTCGGTTAGGCTCGAACTGCAAGCCCCACCCACTTGCATTTGCTGTTCATTGCTAGAAGGTTGGGCTCTACATTTTGTAAAAGTTTATTTTCCTGTTTGAAAAGTGCCCCTTCCAGACCTGGAATAGCTAAAGGTGCGTTAGCTTTTAAAAGATGGTATATAATTGTACCAAGGAGAAGATCTGATGATATTTCTCAAATTGTTGGTTTTTGGAGGCAACTACCTTTTGAAGGGTGCTCTTTTTATAAGCTCAAAACGTCCCTGGGTGGGCTTGAAACACCAACCTTTCAGTTAACAGCCGAATGCGCTGACCAATTGCGCCACAGAGACAGGCCTGATACAAAGTCGGTTAGGCCCGAACTGCAAGCCCCACCCACTTGCATTTGCTGTTCATTGCTAGAAGGTTGGGCTCTACATTTTGTAAAAGTTTATTTTCCTGTTTGAAAAGAGCCCCTTCCAGACCTGGAATAGCTAAAGGTGCGTTAGCTTTTAAAAGATGGTATATAATTGTACCAAGGAGAAGATCTGATGATATTTCTCAAATTGTTGGTTTTTGGAGGCTTCGTGGCAACTACCTTTTGAAGGGTGCTCTTTTTATAAGCTCAAAACGTCCCTGGGTGGGCTTGAACCACCAACCTTTCAGTTAACAGCCGAATGCGCTGACCAATTGCGCCACAGAGACAGGCCTGATACAAAGTCGGTTAGGCCCGAACTGCAAGCCCCAGCCACTTGCATTTGCTGTTCATTGCTGGAAGGTTGGGCTCTACATTTTGTAAAAGTTTATTTTCCTGTTTGAAAAGTGCCCCTTCCAGACCTGGAATAGCTAAAGGTGCGTTAGCTTTTAAAAGATGGTATATAATTGCACCAAGGAGAAGATCTGATGATATTTCTCAAATTGTTGGTTTTTGGAGGCTTCGTGGCAACTACCTTTTGAAGGGTGCTCTTTTTATAAGCTCAAAACGTCCCTGGGTGGGCTTGAACCACCAACCTTTCAGTTAACAGCCAAATGCGCTGACCAATTGCGCCACAGAGACAGGCCTGATACAAAGTCGGTTAGGCCCGAACTGCAAGCCCCACCCACTTGCATTTGCTGTTCATTGCTAGAAGGTTGGGCTCTACATTTTGTAAAAGTTTATTTTCCTGTTTGAAAAGTGCCCCTTCCAGACCTGGAATAGCTAAAGGTGCGTTATCTTTTAAAAGATGGTATATAATTGTACCAAGGAGAAGATCTGATGATATTTCTCAAATTGTTGGTTTTTGGAGGCAACTACCTTTTGAAGGGTGCTCTTTTTATAAGCTCAAAACGTCCCTGGGTGGGCTTGAACCACCAACCTTTCAGTTAACAGCCGAATGCGCTGACCAATTGCGCCACAGAGACAGGCCTGATACAAAGTCGGTTAGGCCCGAACTGCAAGCCCCACCCACTTGCATTTGCTGTTCATTGCTAGAAGGTTGGGCTCTACATTTTGTAAAAGTTTATTTTCCTGTTTGAAAAGAGCCCCTTCCAGACCTGGAATAGCTAAAGGTGCGTTAGCTTTTAAAAGATGGTATATAATTGTACCAAGGAGAAGATCTGATGATATTTCTCAAATTGTTGGTTTTTGGAGGCTTCGTGGCAACTACCTTTTGAAGGGTGCTCTTTTTATAAGCTCAAAACGTCCCTGGGTGGGCTTGAACCACCAACCTTTCAGTTAACAGCCGAATGCGCTGACCAATTGCGCCACAGAGACAGGCCTGATACAAAGTCGGTTAGGCCCGAACTGCAAGCCCCACCCACTTGCATTTGCTGTTCATTGCTGGAAGGTTGGGCTCTACATTTTGTAAAAGTTTATTTTCCTGTTTGAAAAGTGCCCCTTCCAGACCTGGAATAGCTAAAGGTGCGTTAGCTTTTAAAAGATGGTATATAATTGCACCAAGGAGAAGATCTGATGATATTTCTCAAATTGTTGGTTTTTGGAGGCTTCGTGGCAACTACCTTTTGAAGGGTGCTCTTTTTATAAGCTCAAAACGTCCCTGGGTGGGCTTGAACCACCAACCTTTCAGTTAACAGCCAAATGCGCTGACCAATTGCACCACAGAGACAGGCCTGATACAAAGTCGGTTAGGCCCGAACTGCAAGCCCCACCCACTTGCATTTGCTGTTCATTGCTAGAAGGTTGGGCTCTACATTTTGTAAAAGTTTATTTTCCTGTTTGAAAAGTGCCCCTTCCAGACCTGGAATAGCTAAAGGTGCGTTATCTTTTAAAAGATGGTATATAATTGTACCAAGGAGAAGATCTGATGATATTTCTCAAATTGTTGGTTTTTGGAGGCAACTACCTTTTGAAGGGTGCTCTTTTTATAAGCTCAAAACGTCCCTGGGTGGGCTTGAACCACCAACCTTTCAGTTAACAGCCGAATGCGCTGACCAATTGCGCCACAGAGACAGGCCTGATACAAAGTCGGTTAGGCCCGAACTGCAAGCCCCACCCACTTGCATTTGCTGTTCATTGCTAGAAGGTTGGGCTCTACATTTTGTAAAAGTTTATTTTCCTGTTTGAAAAGTGCCCCTTCCAGACCTGGAATAGCTAAAGGTGCGTTAGCTTTTAAAAGATGGTATATAATTGCACCAAGGAGAAGATCTGATGATATTTCTCAAATTGTTGGTTTTTGGAGGCAACTACCTTTTGAAGGGTGCTCTTTTTATAAGCTCAAAACGTCCCTGGGTGGGCTTGAACCACCAACCTTTCAGTTAACAGCCGAATGCGCTGACCAATTGCGCCACAGAGACAGGCCTGATACAAAGTCGGTTAGGCCCGAACTGCAAGCCCCACCCACTTGCATTTGCTGTTCATTGCTAGAAGGTTGGGCTCTACATTTTGTAAAAGTTTATTTTCCTGTTTGAAAAGAGCCCCTTCCAGACCTGGAATAGCTAAAGGTGCGTTAGCTTTTAAAAGATGGTATATAATTGTACCAAGGAGAAGATCTGATGATATTTCTCAAATTGTTGGTTTTTGGAGGCAACTACCTTTTGAAGGGTGCTCTTTTTATAAGCTCAAAACGTCCCTGGGTGGGCTTGAACCACCAACCTTTCAGTTAACAGCCGAATGCGCTGACCAATTGCGCCACAGAGACAGGCCTGATACAAAGTCGGTTAGGCCCGAACTGCAAGCCCCACCCACTTGCATTTGCTGTTCATTGCTAGAAGGTTGGGCTCTACATTTTGTAAAAGTTTATTTTCCTGTTTGAAAAGAGCCCCTTCCAGACCTGGAATAGCTAAAGGTGCGTTAGCTTTTAAAAGATGGTATATAATTGTACCAAGGAGAAGATCTGATGATATTTCTCAAATTGTTGATTTTTGGAGGCAACTACCTTTTGAAGGGTGCTCTTTTTATAAGCTCAAAACGTCCCTGGGTGGGCTTGAACCACCAACCTTTCAGTTAACAGCCAAATGCGCTGACCAATTGCGCCACAGAGACAGGCCTGATACAAAATCTGTTAGGCCCGAACTGCAAGCCCCACCCACTTGCATTTGCTGTTCATTGCTAGAAGGTTGGGCTCTACATTTTGTAAAAGTTTATTTTCCTGTTTGAAAAGAGCCCCTTCCAGACCTGGAATAGCTAAAGGTGCGTTAGCTTTTAAAAGATGGTATATAATTGTACCAAGGAGAAGATCTGATGATATTTCTCAAATTGTTGGTTTTTGGAGGCTTCGTGGCAACTACCTTTTGAAGGGTGCTCTTTTTATAAGCTCAAAACGTCCCTGGGTGGGCTTGAACCACCAACCTTTCAGTTAACAGCCAAATGCGCTGACCAATTGCGCCACAGAGACAGGCCTGATACAAAGTCGGTTAGGCCCGAACTGCAAGCCCCACCCACTTGCATTTGCTGTTCATTGCTAGAAGGTTGGGCTCTACATTTTGTAAAAGTTTATTTTCCTGTTTGAAAAGTGCCCCTTCCAGACCTGGAATAGCTAAAGGTGCGTTAGCTTTTAAAAGATGGTATATAATTGTACCAAGGAGAAGATCTGATGATATTTCTCAAATTGTTGGTTTTTGGAGGCAACTACCTTTTGAAGGGTGCTCTTTTTATAAGCTCAAAACGTCCCTGGGTGGGCTTGAACCACCAACCTTTCAGTTAACAGCCGAATGCGCTGACCAATTGCGCCACAGAGACAGGCCTGATACAAAGTCGGTTAGGCCCGAACTGCAAGCCCCACCCACTTGCATTTGCTGTTCATTGCTAGAAGGTTGGGCTCTACATTTTGTAAAAGTTTATTTTCCTGTTTGAAAAGTGCCCCTTCCAGACCTGGAATAGCTAAAGGTGCGTTAGCTTTTAAAAGATGGTATATAATTGCACCAAGGAGAAGATCTGATGATATTTCTCAAATTGTTGGTTTTTGGAGGCAACTACCTTTTGAAGGGTGCTCTTTTTATAAGCTCAAAACGTCCCTGGGTGGGCTTGAAACACCAACCTTTCAGTTAACAGCCGAATGCGCTGACCAATTGCGCCACAGAGACAGGCCTGATACAAAGTCGGTTAGGCCCGAACTGCAAGCCCCACCCACTTGCATTTGCTGTTCATTGCTAGAAGGTTGGGCTCTACATTTTGTAAAAGTTTATTTTCCTGTTTGAAAAGTGCCCCTTCCAGACCTGGAATAGCTAAAGGTGCGTTAGCTTTTAAAAGATGGTATATAATTGTACCAAGGAGAAGATCTGATGATATTTCTCAAATTGTTGGTTTTTGGAGGCTTCGTGGCAACTACTTTTTGAAGGGTGCTCTTTTTATAAGCTCAAAACGTCCCTGGGTGGGCTTGAACCACCAACCTTTCAGTTAACAGCCGAATGCGCTGACCAATTGCGCCACAGAGACAGGCCTGATACAAAGTAGGTTAGGCCCGAACTGCAAGCCCCACCCACTTGCATTTGCTGTTCATTGCTAGAAGGTTGGGCTCTACATTTTGTAAAAGTTTATTTTCCTGTTTGAAAAGTGCCCCTTCCAGACCTGGAATAGCTAAAGGTGCGTTAGCTTTTAAAAGATGGTATATAATTGCACCAAGGAGAAGATCTGATGATATTTCTCAAATTGTTGGTTTTTGGAGGCAACTACCTTTTGAAGGGTGCTCTTTTTATAAGCTCAAAACGTCCCTGGGTGGGCTTGAAACACCAACCTTTCAGTTAACAGCCGAATGCGCTGACCAATTGCGCCACAGAGACAGGCCTGATACAAAGTCGGTTAGGCCCGAACTGCAAGCCCCACCCACTTGCATTTGCTGTTCATTGCTAGAAGGTTGGGCTCTACATTTTGTAAAAGTTTATTTTCCTGTTTGAAAAGAGCCCCTTCCAGACCTGGAATAGCTAAAGGTGCGTTAGCTTTTAAAAGATGGTATATAATTGTACCAAGGAGAAGATCTGATGATATTTCTCAAATTGTTGGTTTTTGGAGGCTTCGTGGCAACTACCTTTTGAAGGGTGCTCTTTTTATAAGCTCAAAACGTCCCTGGGTGGGCTTGAACCACCAACCTTTCAGTTAACAGCCGAATGCGCTGACCAATTGCGCCACAGAGACAGGCCTGATACAAAGTCGGTTAGGCCCGAACTGCAAGCCCCACCCACTTGCATTTGCTGTTCATTGCTGGAAGGTTGGGCTCTACATTTTGTAAAAGTTTATTTTCCTGTTTGAAAAGTGCCCCTTCCAGACCTGGAATAGCTAAAGGTGCGTTAGCTTTTAAAAGATGGTATATAATTGCACCAAGGAGAAGATCTGATGATATTTCTCAAATTGTTGGTTTTTGGAGGCTTCGTGGCAACTACCTTTTGAAGGGTGCTCTTTTTATAAGCTCAAAACGTCCCTGGGTGGGCTTGAACCACCAACCTTTCAGTTAACAGCCAAATGCGCTGACCAATTGCGCCACAGAGACAGGCCTGATACAAAGTCGGTTAGGCCCGAACTGCAAGCCCCACCCACTTGCATTTGCTGTTCATTGCTAGAAGGTTGGGCTCTACATTTTGTAAAAGTTTATTTTCCTGTTTGAAAAGTGCCCCTTCCAGACCTGGAATAGCTAAAGGTGCGTTATCTTTTAAAAGATGGTATATAATTGTACCAAGGAGAAGATCTGATGATATTTCTCAAATTGTTGGTTTTTGGAGGCAACTACCTTTTGAAGGGTGCTCTTTTTATAAGCTCAAAACGTCCCTGGGTGGGCTTGAACCACCAACCTTTCAGTTAACAGCCGAATGCGCTGACCAATTGCGCCACAGAGACAGGCCTGATACAAAGTCGGTTAGGCCCGAACTGCAAGCCCCACCCACTTGCATTTGCTGTTCATTGCTAGAAGGTTGGGCTCTACATTTTGTAAAAGTTTATTTTCCTGTTTGAAAAGTGCCCCTTCCAGACCTGGAATAGCTAAAGGTGCGTTAGCTTTTAAAAGATGGTATATAATTGCACCAAGGAGAAGATCTGATGATATTTCTCAAATTGTTGGTTTTTGGAGGCTTCGTGGCAACTACCTTTTGAAGGGTGCTCTTTTTATAAGCTCAAAACGTCCCTGGGTGGGCTTGAACCACCAACCTTTCAGTTAACAGCCAAATGCGCTGACCAATTGCGCCACAGAGACAGGCCTGATACAAAGTCGGTTAGGCCCGAACTGCAAGCCCCACCCACTTGCATTTGCTGTTCATTGCTAGAAGGTTGGGCTCTACATTTTGTAAAAGTTTATTTTCCTGTTTGAAAAGTGCCCCTTCCAGACCTGGAATAGCTAAAGGTGCGTTATCTTTTAAAAGATGGTATATAATTGTACCAAGGAGAAGATCTGATGATATTTCTCAAATTGTTGGTTTTTGGAGGCAACTACCTTTTGAAGGGTGCTCTTTTTATAAGCTCAAAACGTCCCTGGGTGGGCTTGAACCACCAACCTTTCAGTTAACAGCCGAATGCGCTGACCAATTGCGCCACAGAGACAGGCCTGATACAAAGTCGGTTAGGCCCGAACTGCAAGCCCCACCCACTTGCATTTGCTGTTCATTGCTAGAAGGTTGGGCTCTACATTTTGTAAAAGTTTATTTTCCTGTTTGAAAAGAGCCCCTTCCAGACCTGGAATAGCTAAAGGTGCGTTAGCTTTTAAAAGATGGTATATAATTGTACCAAGGAGAAGATCTGATGATATTTCTCAAATTGTTGGTTTTTGGAGGCTTCGTGGCAACTACCTTTTGAAGGGTGCTCTTTTTATAAGCTCAAAACGTCCCTGGGTGGGCTTGAACCACCAACCTTTCAGTTAACAGCCGAATGCGCTGACCAATTGCGCCACAGAGACAGGCCTGATACAAAGTCGGTTAGGCCCGAACTGCAAGCCCCACCCACTTGCATTTGCTGTTCATTGCTAGAAGGTTGGGCTCTACATTTTGTAAAAGTTTATTTTCCTGTTTGAAAAGTGCCCCTTCCAGACCTGGAATAGCTAAAGGTGCGTTATCTTTTAAAAGATGGTATATAATTGTACCAAGGAGAAGATCTGATGATATTTCTCAAATTGTTGGTTTTTGGAGGCAACTACCTTTTGAAGGGTGCTCTTTTTATAAGCTCAAAACGTCCCTGGGTGGGCTTGAACCACCAACCTTTCAGTTAACAGCCGAATGCGCTGACCAATTGCGCCACAGAGACAGGCCTGATACAAAGTCGGTTAGGCCCGAACTGCAAGCCCCACCCACTTGCATTTGCTGTTCATTGCTAGAAGGTTGGGCTCTACATTTTGTAAAAGTTTATTTTCCTGTTTGAAAAGTGCCCCTTCCAGACCTGGAATAGCTAAAGGTGCGTTAGCTTTTAAAAGATGGTATATAATTGCACCAAGGAGAAGATCTGATGATATTTCTCAAATTGTTGGTTTTTGGAGGCAACTACCTTTTGAAGGGTGCTCTTTTTATAAGCTCAAAACGTCCCTGGGTGGGCTTGAAACACCAACCTTTCAGTTAACAGCCGAATGCGCTGACCAATTGCGCCACAGAGACAGGCCTGATACAAAGTCGGTTAGGCCCGAACTGCAAGCCCCACCCACTTGCATTTGCTGTTCATTGCTAGAAGGTTGGGCTCTACATTTTGTAAAAGTTTATTTTCCTGTTTGAAAAGTGCCCCTTCCAGACCTGGAATAGCTAAAGGTGCGTTGGCTTTTAAAAGATGGTATATAATTGCACCAAGGAGAAGATCTGATGATATTTCTCAAATTGTTGGTTTTTGGAGGCAACTACCTTTTGAAGGGTGCTCTTTTTATAAGCTCAAAACGTCCCTGGGTGGGCTTGAACCACCAACCTTTCAGTTAACAGCCGAATGCGCTGACCAATTGCGCCACAGAGACAGGCCTGATACAAAGTCGGTTAGGCCCGAACTGCAAGCCCCACCCACTTGCATTTGCTGTTCATTGCTAGAAGGTTGGGCTCTACATTTTGTAAAAGTTTATTTTCCTGTTTGAAAAGTGCCCCTTCCAGACCTGGAATAGCTAAAGGTGCGTTAGCTTTTAAAAGATGGTATATAATTGTACCAAGGAGAAGATCTGATGATATTTCTCAAATTGTTGGTTTTTGGAGGCTTCGTGGCAACTACTTTTTGAAGGGTGCTCTTTTTATAAGCTCAAAACGTCCCTGGGTGGGCTTGAACCACCAACCTTTCAGTTAACAGCCGAATGCGCTGACCAATTGCGCCACAGAGACAGGCCTGATACAAAGTAGGTTAGGCCCGAACTGCAAGCCCCACCCACTTGCATTTGCTGTTCATTGCTAGAAGGTTGGGCTCTACATTTTGTAAAAGTTTATTTTCCTGTTTGAAAAGTGCCCCTTCCAGACCTGGAATAGCTAAAGGTGCGTTAGCTTTTAAAAGATGGTATATAATTGCACCAAGGAGAAGATCTGATGATATTTCTCAAATTGTTGGTTTTTGGAGGCAACTACCTTTTGAAGGGTGCTCTTTTTATAAGCTCAAAACGTCCCTGGGTGGGCTTGAAACACCAACCTTTCAGTTAACAGCCGAATGCGCTGACCAATTGCGCCACAGAGACAGGCCTGATACAAAGTCGGTTAGGCCCGAACTGCAAGCCCCACCCACTTGCATTTGCTGTTCATTGCTAGAAGGTTGGGCTCTACATTTTGTAAAAGTTTATTTTCCTGTTTGAAAAGAGCCCCTTCCAGACCTGGAATAGCTAAAGGTGCGTTAGCTTTTAAAAGATGGTATATAATTGTACCAAGGAGAAGATCTGATGATATTTCTCAAATTGTTGGTTTTTGGAGGCTTCGTGGCAACTACCTTTTGAAGGGTGCTCTTTTTATAAGCTCAAAACGTCCCTGGGTGGGCTTGAACCACCAACCTTTCAGTTAACAGCCGAATGCGCTGACCAATTGCGCCACAGAGACAGGCCTGATACAAAGTCGGTTAGGCCCGAACTGCAAGCCCCACCCACTTGCATTTGCTGTTCATTGCTGGAAGGTTGGGCTCTACATTTTGTAAAAGTTTATTTTCCTGTTTGAAAAGTGCCCCTTCCAGACCTGGAATAGCTAAAGGTGCGTTAGCTTTTAAAAGATGGTATATAATTGCACCAAGGAGAAGATCTGATGATATTTCTCAAATTGTTGGTTTTTGGAGGCTTCGTGGCAACTACCTTTTGAAGGGTGCTCTTTTTATAAGCTCAAAACGTCCCTGGGTGGGCTTGAACCACCAACCTTTCAGTTAACAGCCAAATGCGCTGACCAATTGCGCCACAGAGACAGGCCTGATACAAAGTCGGTTAGGCCCGAACTGCAAGCCCCACCCACTTGCATTTGCTGTTCATTGCTAGAAGGTTGGGCTCTACATTTTGTAAAAGTTTATTTTCCTGTTTGAAAAGTGCCCCTTCCAGACCTGGAATAGCTAAAGGTGCGTTATCTTTTAAAAGATGGTATATAATTGTACCAAGGAGAAGATCTGATGATATTTCTCAAATTGTTGGTTTTTGGAGGCAACTACCTTTTGAAGGGTGCTCTTTTTATAAGCTCAAAACGTCCCTGGGTGGGCTTGAACCACCAACCTTTCAGTTAACAGCCGAATGCGCTGACCAATTGCGCCACAGAGACAGGCCTGATACAAAGTCGGTTAGGCCCGAACTGCAAGCCCCACCCACTTGCATTTGCTGTTCATTGCTAGAAGGTTGGGCTCTACATTTTGTAAAAGTTTATTTTCCTGTTTGAAAAGTGCCCCTTCCAGACCTGGAATAGCTAAAGGTGCGTTAGCTTTTAAAAGATGGTATATAATTGCACCAAGGAGAAGATCTGATGATATTTCTCAAATTGTTGGTTTTTGGAGGCTTCGTGGCAACTACCTTTTGAAGGGTGCTCTTTTTATAAGCTCAAAACGTCCCTGGGTGGGCTTGAACCACCAACCTTTCAGTTAACAGCCAAATGCGCTGACCAATTGCGCCACAGAGACAGGCCTGATACAAAGTCGGTTAGGCCCGAACTGCAAGCCCCACCCACTTGCATTTGCTGTTCATTGCTAGAAGGTTGGGCTCTACATTTTGTAAAAGTTTATTTTCCTGTTTGAAAAGTGCCCCTTCCAGACCTGGAATAGCTAAAGGTGCGTTATCTTTTAAAAGATGGTATATAATTGTACCAAGGAGAAGATCTGATGATATTTCTCAAATTGTTGGTTTTTGGAGGCAACTACCTTTTGAAGGGTGCTCTTTTTATAAGCTCAAAACGTCCCTGGGTGGGCTTGAACCACCAACCTTTCAGTTAACAGCCGAATGCGCTGACCAATTGCGCCACAGAGACAGGCCTGATACAAAGTCGGTTAGGCCCGAACTGCAAGCCCCACCCACTTGCATTTGCTGTTCATTGCTAGAAGGTTGGGCTCTACATTTTGTAAAAGTTTATTTTCCTGTTTGAAAAGAGCCCCTTCCAGACCTGGAATAGCTAAAGGTGCGTTAGCTTTTAAAAGATGGTATATAATTGTACCAAGGAGAAGATCTGATGATATTTCTCAAATTGTTGGTTTTTGGAGGCTTCGTGGCAACTACCTTTTGAAGGGTGCTCTTTTTATAAGCTCAAAACGTCCCTGGGTGGGCTTGAACCACCAACCTTTCAGTTAACAGCCGAATGCGCTGACCAATTGCGCCACAGAGACAGGCCTGATACAAAGTCGGTTAGGCCCGAACTGCAAGCCCCACCCACTTGCATTTGCTGTTCATTGCTAGAAGGTTGGGCTCTACATTTTGTAAAAGTTTATTTTCCTGTTTGAAAAGTGCCCCTTCCAGACCTGGAATAGCTAAAGGTGCGTTATCTTTTAAAAGATGGTATATAATTGTACCAAGGAGAAGATCTGATGATATTTCTCAAATTGTTGGTTTTTGGAGGCAACTACCTTTTGAAGGGTGCTCTTTTTATAAGCTCAAAACGTCCCTGGGTGGGCTTGAACCACCAACCTTTCAGTTAACAGCCGAATGCGCTGACCAATTGCGCCACAGAGACAGGCCTGATACAAAGTCGGTTAGGCCCGAACTGCAAGCCCCACCCACTTGCATTTGCTGTTCATTGCTAGAAGGTTGGGCTCTACATTTTGTAAAAGTTTATTTTCCTGTTTGAAAAGTGCCCCTTCCAGACCTGGAATAGCTAAAGGTGCGTTAGCTTTTAAAAGATGGTATATAATTGCACCAAGGAGAAGATCTGATGATATTTCTCAAATTGTTGGTTTTTGGAGGCAACTACCTTTTGAAGGGTGCTCTTTTTATAAGCTCAAAACGTCCCTGGGTGGGCTTGAACCACCAACCTTTCAGTTAACAGCCGAATGCGCTGACCAATTGCGCCACAGAGACAGGCCTGATACAAAGTCGGTTAGGCCCGAACTGCAAGCCCCACCCACTTGCATTTGCTGTTCATTGCTAGAAGGTTGGGCTCTACATTTTGTAAAAGTTTATTTTCCTGTTTGAAAAGAGCCCCTTCCAGACCTGGAATAGCTAAAGGTGCGTTAGCTTTTAAAAGATGGTATATAATTGTACCAAGGAGAAGATCTGATGATATTTCTCAAATTGTTGGTTTTTGGAGGCAACTACCTTTTGAAGGGTGCTCTTTTTATAAGCTCAAAACGTCCCTGGGTGGGCTTGAACCACCAACCTTTCAGTTAACAGCCGAATGCGCTGACCAATTGCGCCACAGAGACAGGCCTGATACAAAGTCGGTTAGGCCCGAACTGCAAGCCCCACCCACTTGCATTTGCTGTTCATTGCTAGAAGGTTGGGCTCTACATTTTGTAAAAGTTTGTTTTCCTGTTTGAAAAGAGCCCCTTCCAGACCTGGAATAGCTAAAGGTGCGTTAGCTTTTAAAAGATGGTATATAGTTGTACCAAGGAGAAGATCTGATGATATTTCTCAAATTGTTGATTTTTGGAGGCAACTACCTTTTGAAGGGTGCTCTTTTTATAAGCTCAAAACGTCCCTGGGTGGGCTTGAACCACCAACCTTTCAGTTAACAGCCAAATGCGCTGACCAATTGCGCCACAGAGACAGGCCTGATACAAAATCTGTTAGGCCCGAACTGCAAGCCCCACCCACTTGCATTTGCTGTTCATTGCTAGAAGGTTGGGCTCTACATTTTGTAAAAGTTTATTTTCCTGTTTGAAAAGAGCCCCTTCCAGACCTGGAATAGCTAAAGGTGCGTTAGCTTTTAAAAGATGGTATATAATTGTACCAAGGAGAAGATCTGATGATATTTCTCAAATTGTTGGTTTTTGGAGGCTTCGTGGCAACTACCTTTTGAAGGGTGCTCTTTTTATAAGCTCAAAACGTCCCTGGGTGGGCTTGAACCACCAACCTTTCAGTTAACAGCCAAATGCACTGACCAATTGCGCCACAGAGACAGGCCTGATACAAAGTCGGTTAGGCCCGAACTGCAAGCCCCACCCACTTGCATTTGCTGTTCATTGCTAGAAGGTTGGGCTCTACATTTTGTAAAAGTTTATTTTCCTGTTTGAAAAGTGCCCCTTCCAGACCTGGAATAGCTAAAGGTGCGTTAGCTTTTAAAAGATGGTATATAATTGTACCAAGGAGAAGATCTGATGATATTTCTCAAATTGTTGGTTTTTGGAGGCAACTACCTTTTGAAGGGTGCTCTTTTTATAAGCTCAAATCGTCCCTGGGTGGGCTTGAACCACCAACCTTTCAGTTAACAGCCGAATGCGCTGACCAATTGCGCCACAGAGACAGGCCTGATACAAAGTCGGTTAGGCCCGAACTGCAAGCCCCACCCACTTGCATTTGCTGTTCATTGCTAGAAGGTTGGGCTCTACATTTTGTAAAAGTTTATTTTCCTGTTTGAAAAGTGCCCCTTCCAGACCTGGAATAGCTAAAGGTGCGTTAGCTTTTAAAAGATGGTATATAATTGTACCAAGGAGAAGATCTGATGATATTTCTCAAATTGTTGGTTTTTGGAGGCTTCGTGGCAACTACTTTTTGAAGGGTGCTCTTTTTATAAGCTCAAAACGTCCCTGGGTGGGCTTGAACCACCAACCTTTCAGTTAACAGCCGAATGCGCTGACCAATTGCGCCACAGAGACAGGCCTGATACAAAGTCGGTTAGGCCCGAACTGCAAGCCCCACCCACTTGCATTTGCTGTTCATTGCTAGAAGGTTGGGCTCTACATTTTGTAAAAGTTTATTTTCCTGTTTGAAAAGTGCCCCTTCCAGACCTGGAATAGCTAAAGGTGCGTTAGCTTTTAAAAGATGGTATATAATTGCACCAAGGAGAAGATCTGATGATATTTCTCAAATTGTTGGTTTTTGGAGGCAACTACCTTTTGAAGGGTGCTCTTTTTATAAGCTCAAAACGTCCCTGGGTGGGCTTGAACCACCAACCTTTCAGTTAACAGCCAAATGCGCTGACCAATTGCGCCACAGAGACAGGCCTGATACAAAGTCGGTTAGGCCCGAACTGCAAGCCCCACCCACTTGCATTTGCTGTTCATTGCTAGAAGGTTGGGCTCTACATTTTGTAAAAGTTTATTTTCCTGTTTGAAAAGTGCCCCTTCCAGACCTGGAATAGCTAAAGGTGCGTTAGCTTTTAAAAGATGGTATATAATTGTACCAAGGAGAAGATCTGATGATATTTCTCAAATTGTTGGTTTTTGGAGGCTTCGTGGCAACTACTTTTTGAAGGGTGCTCTTTTTATAAGCTCAAAACGTCCCTGGGTGGGCTTGAACCACCAACCTTTCAGTTAACAGCCGAATGCGCTGACCAATTGCGCCACAGAGACAGGCCTGATACAAAGTCGGTTAGGCCCGAACTGCAAGCCCCACCCACTTGCATTTGCTGTTCATTGCTAGAAGGTTGGGCTCTACATTTTGTAAAAGTTTATTTTCCTGTTTGAAAAGTGCCCCTTCCAGACCTGGAATAGCTAAAGGTGCGTTAGCTTTTAAAAGATGGTATATAATTGCACCAAGGAGAAGATCTGATGATATTTCTCAAATTGTTGGTTTTTGGAGGCAACTACCTTTTGAAGGGTGCTCTTTTTATAAGCTCAAAACGTCCCTGGGTGGGCTTGAACCACCAACCTTTCAGTTAACAGCCGAATGCGCTGACCAATTGCGCCACAGAGACAGGCCTGATACAAAGTCGGTTAGGCTCGAACTGCAAGCCCCACCCACTTGCATTTGCTGTTCATTGCTAGAAGGTTGGGCTCTACATTTTGTAAAAGTTTATTTTCCTGTTTGAAAAGTGCCCCTTCCAGACCTGGAATAGCTAAAGGTGCGTTAGCTTTTAAAAGATGGTATATAATTGCACCAAGGAGAAGATCTGATGATATTTCTCAAATTGTTGGTTTTTGGAGGCAACTACCTTTTGAAGGGTGCTCTTTTTATAAGCTCAAAACGTCCCTGGGTGGGCTTGAACCACCAACCTTTCAGTTAACAGCCGAATGCGCTCACCAATTGCGCCACAGAGACAGGCCTGATACAAAGTCGGTTAGGCTCGAACTGCAAGCCCCACCCACTTGCATTTGCTGTTCATTGCTAGAAGGTTGGGCTCTACATTTTGTAAAAGTTTATTTTCCTGTTTGAAAAGTGCCCCTTCCAGACCTGGAATAGCTAAAGGTGCGTTAGCTTTTAAAAGATGGTATATAATTGTACCAAGGAGAAGATCTGATGATATTTCTCAAATTGTTGGTTTTTGGAGGCAACTACCTTTTGAAGGGTGCTCTTTTTATAAGCTCAAAACGTCCCTGGGTGGGCTTGAAACACCAACCTTTCAGTTAACAGCCGAATGCGCTGACCAATTGCGCCACAGAGACAGGCCTGATACAAAGTCGGTTAGGCCCGAACTGCAAGCCCCACCCACTTGCATTTGCTGTTCATTGCTAGAAGGTTGGGCTCTACATTTTGTAAAAGTTTATTTTCCTGTTTGAAAAGAGCCCCTTCCAGACCTGGAATAGCTAAAGGTGCGTTAGCTTTTAAAAGATGGTATATAATTGTACCAAGGAGAAGATCTGATGATATTTCTCAAATTGTTGGTTTTTGGAGGCTTCGTGGCAACTACCTTTTGAAGGGTGCTCTTTTTATAAGCTCAAAACGTCCCTGGGTGGGCTTGAACCACCAACCTTTCAGTTAACAGCCGAATGCGCTGACCAATTGCGCCACAGAGACAGGCCTGATACAAAGTTGGTTAGGCCCGAACTGCAAGCCCCACCCACTTGCATTTGCTGTTCATTGCTGGAAGGTTGGGCTCTACATTTTGTAAAAGTTTATTTTCCTGTTTGAAAAGTGCCCCTTCCAGACCTGGAATAGCTAAAGGTGCGTTAGCTTTTAAAAGATGGTATATAATTGCACCAAGGAGAAGATCTGATGATATTTCTCAAATTGTTGGTTTTTGGAGGCTTCGTGGCAACTACCTTTTGAAGGGTGCTCTTTTTATAAGCTCAAAACGTCCCTGGGTGGGCTTGAACCACCAACCTTTCAGTTAACAGCCAAATGCGCTGACCAATTGCGCCACAGAGACAGGCCTGATACAAAGTCGGTTAGGCCCGAACTGCAAGCCCCACCCACTTGCATTTGCTGTTCATTGCTAGAAGGTTGGGCTCTACATTTTGTAAAAGTTTATTTTCCTGTTTGAAAAGTGCCCCTTCCAGACCTGGAATAGCTAAAGGTGCGTTATCTTTTAAAAGATGGTATATAATTGTACCAAGGAGAAGATCTGATGATATTTCTCAAATTGTTGGTTTTTGGAGGCAACTACCTTTTGAAGGGTGCTCTTTTTATAAGCTCAAAACGTCCCTGGGTGGGCTTGAACCACCAACCTTTCAGTTAACAGCCGAATGCGCTGACCAATTGCGCCACAGAGACAGGCCTGATACAAAGTCGGTTAGGCCCGAACTGCAAGCCCCACCCACTTGCATTTGCTGTTCATTGCTAGAAGGTTGGGCTCTACATTTTGTAAAAGTTTATTTTCCTGTTTGAAAAGAGCCCCTTCCAGACCTGGAATAGCTAAAGGTGCGTTAGCTTTTAAAAGATGGTATATAATTGTACCAAGGAGAAGATCTGATGATATTTCTCAAATTGTTGGTTTTTGGAGGCTTCGTGGCAACTACCTTTTGAAGGGTGCTCTTTTTATAAGCTCAAAACGTCCCTGGGTGGGCTTGAACCACCAACCTTTCAGTTAACAGCCGAATGCGCTGACCAATTGCGCCACAGAGACAGGCCTGATACAAAGTCGGTTAGGCCCGAACTGCAAGCCCCACCCACTTGCATTTGCTGTTCATTGCTGGAAGGTTGGGCTCTACATTTTGTAAAAGTTTATTTTCCTGTTTGAAAAGTGCCCCTTCCAGACCTGGAATAGCTAAAGGTGCGTTAGCTTTTAAAAGATGGTATATAATTGCACCAAGGAGAAGATCTGATGATATTTCTCAAATTGTTGGTTTTTGGAGGCTTCGTGGCAACTACCTTTTGAAGGGTGCTCTTTTTATAAGCTCAAAACGTCCCTGGGTGGGCTTGAACCACCAACCTTTCAGTTAACAGCCAAATGCGCTGACCAATTGCGCCACAGAGACAGGCCTGATACAAAGTCGGTTAGGCCCGAACTGCAAGCCCCACCCACTTGCATTTGCTGTTCATTGCTAGAAGGTTGGGCTCTACATTTTGTAAAAGTTTATTTTCCTGTTTGAAAAGTGCCCCTTCCAGACCTGGAATAGCTAAAGGTGCGTTATCTTTTAAAAGATGGTATATAATTGTACCAAGGAGAAGATCTGATGATATTTCTCAAATTGTTGGTTTTTGGAGGCAACTACCTTTTGAAGGGTGCTCTTTTTATAAGCTCAAAACGTCCCTGGGTGGGCTTGAACCACCAACCTTTCAGTTAACAGCCGAATGCGCTGACCAATTGCGCCACAGAGACAGGCCTGATACAAAGTCGGTTAGGCCCGAACTGCAAGCCCCACCCACTTGCATTTGCTGTTCATTGCTAGAAGGTTGGGCTCTACATTTTGTAAAAGTTTATTTTCCTGTTTGAAAAGTGCCCCTTCCAGACCTGGAATAGCTAAAGGTGCGTTAGCTTTTAAAAGATGGTATATAATTGCACCAAGGAGAAGATCTGATGATATTTCTCAAATTGTTGGTTTTTGGAGGCAACTACCTTTTGAAGGGTGCTCTTTTTATAAGCTCAAAACGTCCCTGGGTGGGCTTGAACCACCAACCTTTCAGTTAACAGCCGAATGCGCTGACCAATTGCGCCACAGAGACAGGCCTGATACAAAGTCGGTTAGGCCCGAACTGCAAGCCCCACCCACTTGCATTTGCTGTTCATTGCTAGAAGGTTGGGCTCTACATTTTGTAAAAGTTTATTTTCCTGTTTGAAAAGAGCCCCTTCCAGACCTGGAATAGCTAAAGGTGCGTTAGCTTTTAAAAGATGGTATATAATTGTACCAAGGAGAAGATCTGATGATATTTCTCAAATTGTTGGTTTTTGGAGGCAACTACCTTTTGAAGGGTGCTCTTTTTATAAGCTCAAAACGTCCCTGGGTGGGCTTGAACCACCAACCTTTCAGTTAACAGCCGAATGCGCTGACCAATTGCGCCACAGAGACAGGCCTGATACAAAGTCGGTTAGGCCCGAACTGCAAGCCCCACCCACTTGCATTTGCTGTTCATTGCTAGAAGGTTGGGCTCTACATTTTGTAAAAGTTTATTTTCCTGTTTGAAAAGAGCCCCTTCCAGACCTGGAATAGCTAAAGGTGCGTTAGCTTTTAAAAGATGGTATATAATTGTACCAAGGAGAAGATCTGATGATATTTCTCAAATTGTTGGTTTTTGGAGGCTTCGTGGCAACTACTTTTTGAAGGGTGCTCTTTTTATAAGCTCAAAACGTCCCTGGGTGGGCTTGAACCACCAACCTTTCAGTTAACAGCCGAATGCGCTGACCAATTGCGCCACAGAGACAGGCCTGATACAAAGTCGGTTAGGCCCGAACTGCAAGCCCCACCCACTTGCATTTGCTGTTCATTGCTAGAAGGTTGGGCTCTACATTTTGTAAAAGTTTATTTTCCTGTTTGAAAAGTGCCCCTTCCAGACCTGGAATAGCTAAAGGTGCGTTAGCTTTTAAAAGATGGTATATAATTGCACCAAGGAGAAGATCTGATGATATTTCTCAAATTGTTGGTTTTTGGAGGCAACTACCTTTTGAAGGGTGCTCTTTTTATAAGCTCAAAACGTCCCTGGGTGGGCTTGAACCACCAACCTTTCAGTTAACAGCCGAATGCGCTGACCAATTGCGCCACAGAGACAGGCCTGATACAAAGTCGGTTAGGCCCGAACTGCAAGCCCCACCCACTTGCATTTGCTGTTCATTGCTAGAAGGTTGGGCTCTACATTTTGTAAAAGTTTATTTTCCTGTTTGAAAAGTGCCCCTTCCAGACCTGGAATAGCTAAAGGTGCGTTAGCTTTTAAAAGATGGTATATAATTGCACCAAGGAGAAGATCTGATGATATTTCTCAAATTGTTGGTTTTTGGAGGAAACTACCTTTTGAAGCTACATTTTGTAAAAGTTTATTTTCCTGTTTGAAAAGTGCCCCTTCCAGACCTGGAATAGCTAAAGGTGCGTTAGCTTTACGGAGAAAAGTCAGACAATGCAACTCCTGTAGTCCACAAACTTTGACGTCCATAGAAGTCACCAAAAGTGTCTACTTTGCAAGACACAAATTCAATCATCCACAAGACATTTTTGGCCAGGCAAGCACAGCCACATGCAAATCTCAAACCACTTTGTTATTAAAGACGTTAACACCAAAATGTTGAAAGAGATCAGCCACCTTGTCAAACCCATCAATTGACACATGACAACTAGCTACAACAATTGCATTGGCTGGGAATCGAACCCAGGTCAACTGCTTGGAAGGCAGCTATGCTAGCCACTATACCACCAATGCGCAAAAAGGTCTGTCCATAATGACACAAAGTCGAGCAAACAGAAACGTGATTTGGCAGATGTGATTGTGTATTGGCACATTTACTTTCGATCTTAACCAACAAGCCTGGTCTCTGGGTTCCATGGTGTAATAGTCAGCACTCTGGACTCTGAAACCAGTGATCCAAGACCAAGTCTTTGTGGAACCTTGTCAATTAAAGGGTGGACGCTTCAAAATTCTTCAATCCAGAATTAAAATACCAGTCACATTGTTCCCAAGCTTGAATAGAACTCAAATGTGATACGGAGAAAAGTCAGACAATGCAACTCCTGTAGTCCACAAACTTTGACGTCCATAGAAGTCACCAAAAGTGTCTACTTTGCAAGACACAAATTCAATCATCCACAAGACATTTTTGGCCAGGCAAGCACAGCCACATGCAAATCTCAAACCACTTTGTTATTAAAGACGTTAACGCCAAAATGTTGAAAGAGATCAGCCACCTTGTCAAACCCATCAATTGACACATGACAACTAGCTACAACAATTGCATTGGCTGGGAATCGAACCCAGGTCAACTGCTTGGAAGGCAGCTATGCTAGCCACTATACCACCAATGCGCAAAAAGGTCTGTCCATAATGACACAAAGTCAAGCAAACAGAAACGTGATTTGGCAGATGTGATTGTGTATTGGCACATTTACTTTCGATCTTAACCAACAAGCCTGGTCTCTGGGTTCCATGGTGTAATAGTCAGCACTCTGGACTCTGAAACCAGTGATCCAAGTCCAAGTCTTTGTGGAACCTTGTCAATTAAAGGGTGGACGCTTCAAAATTCTTCAATCCAGAATTAAAATACCAGTCACATTGTTCCCAAGCTTGAATAGAACTCAAATGTGATACGGAGAAAAGTCAGACAATGCAACTCCTGTAGTCCACAAACTTTGACGTCCATAGAAGTCACCAAAAGTGTCAACTTTGCAAGACACAAATTCAATCCCAAGCACATTCTCATGCCAATCCCAAACCGCATTGTTATCAAAGATATAAACGATAAAATGTATAAAAGGCCAATTTACCACATTCAGGCCATCAATTAACACATGTGGACAATGACATCAAATAATGCATTCACCGGGAATGGAACCCAAGTACACTTCTTTTAAGGCAAATACCCTAGCCACTATAACACCATTGCAAACATGAAGCTACTTAACATGTAAAAAAATTCCAGTCAACAAAAAAGTGAGAGAGCAAACCTGATCAAATTGAGCTCTCTGCAACTAGTACACTTACAATAATGACAATTTGAACCCAGCCAGATGCCAATCTCAAACCATTTTGTTTTCAAAGATATTAACAATACAATGTACAAAAAGCTGATCCGTCTGATAAACCTGGAAACTTGCTGAATACAATCCTCTGGAGTCTGTAAAATAAGTACATTAACAATATTAAAGCTGCAAGCAGCGATGTACGGGCCCTCGCACTTTGCCGCGTCTCGGAGGTACTGGCGGGACGCCGGCAGAAGTGGCCATAAATATCTGCGACCATCAGACAGCGCGCCCACAAGTTAGACGTATTTTTAATGCTTGGAATGTGTGGCGCTGGAAATTATGTAGTGCAAATATTCCACCAGTTCCTGTATCCACTATGTGGCGCTAGAGACACGTGCAAACATGCATTATGTTGCTCTATATCAAGTATCGACCATATCATGTAAATGTCATGTAAATCGGATTCAGTTCGTCACATAACGCTGTCTTCCTTTTGCCAGTAGGTGGCGCTATGACTTTGAGTGAAAATTGGCTTGTAAACATCCTCAGGCCATGACTGTTATCAAGTATGGTAAGTTTAGGACAGATTTGAGCAAGTCCAGTGGAGTTACATCAGCTTGTTGTTTAATGGTGAATCACGTACAATGGCCGCCACGCTACGGCTACGCCATTCCATCTAACGTAAAGCTTTGAGTAACTTTTAATTGCAAAGGTCTTTAGATTATACTGACCAAATTTGAAAAGGATCTGAAAAAGTCCCTAGGAGGAGTTCGTTAAAGCATAGCGACTAGAAATCAAGGGGAAATTCACACAAAAATGAAAATGTCCGACTTCCTGTTCATTTTAGAGCATTGTCCCGGGATACTTTTTTTTAAGTCTTCATATTATACATGTTCCTACCAAATTTCATACATGTAGGTCAAACGTAGCGCTGGGGCTGCGTTTTTGAAAATGTGTAGGGGGCGCTATCGAGGCAATTTGAAAGGGTCAAGCAAAAACACCATATGAAATATTTATTTCCATCGATGAAAAATGAAAAAACAATGAAAAAACGATGAAAAATGCCTAAAAATGCTAAGAAATGGGAGTATTACTGCAACGCCCCCTAGTGGTTGTATGGAATTTTAGGGTATGATACAGGAGACAATATGAACATATGCTACAGATTTCTTGATGATAAGCCACATGGTTTTGAAGTTATATATATTGCTGTAGAAGGCCAATTCCTTATGAAATTCATTGGTCCATATATTCTTAATGCAATACGATATCAACAAACTTTTCATAACTTTTGATGATATATATCCAATAATGATTCACAGCAAATTTGGTACCAATCAGACCCAGGGTCTAGGAGAAGTGATTTCTTTTTTTTTTTACAAAATTCAAAATGGCGGAAAACTTTGGTAGGCGGAGCTTAGGGTCCCAAGAGGATTTTTTGTAGAACTCATTCAGTTGCTCATGTCTATAAAATATTAAGTAATTTAGACATACAGGCTGTCGGGGCTTGCCTTTCCAACTGCTTAAATAAATGTATATTTATTACTTTTAAGTCGTCTTGTCTTCCTCATGTTACGGCCTTTTGAGCTGGGTCATGACAAAAGAAAAAGTTGAAACAACCAAGAGCAATATATTTATTGATTTATTGATTGACCTGATCATGAGGTGTAATACCATCATTTAGTCTAAATTCAGCATAAAGGTCAAAACTCTTGACTGGCACGATAATTGGGATATGCCAGATCAGAGAAGGAAATTTAACAACATTTTAAATTACCTTTTACAATCAATTTGTATGTATGTTTGGAGAAGGTGATGTTAATTGAGGACATGGATGAGAACTTGTGGCCAAATGCGGAAGACAGGATTAACTAACACTGTGTTTTCATATCTGTAGCTTTCCTATTAAATTAAGTATTGTAAATATGTATGATTGTGCAGTGCATTACTGGAATTACTACTGAAAATGTATATATAAGTGCCTTTTATTTTTGTTGTTAGGGAATATGGGTTTATGCTTAAGAAATAAAACACAAGAGAAGATAAACCTTTATCTAGCCGGGTGAAATTTGGTTGTTCCAGCCAGCAGGACAAGGACACTAATACAGATAAATACAGAAAATAAAAAAGAATTTATAAAAACAAAAGTAAGAATAGAATACAAATTAGAAGTCAATCAAAATAGCAGTAAATCAAGTGCTTTGGTTTCATTAGTGCATTTCCAATGTTAAATGAAGTGTGAGATATGTGAACACTTTTGAAAAAAGGGAATTGTGAAATGTTTGTCACCAATTGAAAAAAAACAACAACAAATTAAAGCTGCGAGCAGCATTGGTCGGGCCCTCGCACGTTCACGCACGTCGAGGGTACTGGCAGGACTCTGGTTGATGCGGCCGTGCATTTCCGTGACCATCATACACTGCGTGCACGAGTTAGATTATATTTCCTGCGTCGACCAGCAGCGTAGCAAGATCGTGTTGCCAGGTCTCAAGCCATATGTTGAGGGTACCTCCAATACAATCATAAATGTAAGCCTGTTAAGATCATCAAGAAAATGAATGTGCGTGAATGCGCTTCAGTGTTAGTAACATAACAGACTGTCAGTTTACTGGGATTGGGTTCAACTCCCTGCAGTGTCCTGCTGATTGGATTTGGACTTACAAGAAAACAGTAGTGTCATTTGCTTTCACTTGAACACTTTAATTTAACACTGTTTTCATTTTAAGCTCTTCTGTAACTTTAGATTGTCGTGTGATTGGTGGTTCTTACATGTCTCTGCTCTAAGATGTACTTTTACCCTTGTACCACGAGAGGTCATCCTACTAAATCCATTTGTAGAGAACAGCACACTTTAAGTTTGGCACACTTGATCTAATTTACCGGATTTTCAACAGAAAATCACTAGTAGGGCTATCCTCGCTGTAGCTTACTTCAGTGACTATGGGTACCACGTGTTGCTGAGAGGAACATGTTTTGTAAAAACTTTGTAACTACATTATTTTACGATTTTAACTTGGAATAAACATACCCATCGTGAAACTTAAATTTACCCTATGCCTACAACAAAACATTTCAATTGAAAAGTTTATAAAAGCCGACGTTTTCCATTAAGTTGTAAACGTGTCTCTTATGACGGAAAGTATCAAAACGCCGTCATTTCTTGTTCACTAAAGAAAGCGAAGTCAAAGTGGCGTGTTCCTTTTTCAATGTGCGCAACAAGTTGTCGCCAAACTGGAGTTTTATTTTGAAAAATAATAACCGGATATAGGCCTACGGGGTTTCCTCTTTTGTCGAGCTTGACATCGGGGACTGATTCTCAGCATGGACCCAGTATCTTCCCAACCAGCTCCCGAACTGAAAGGAGATTTGTACGTGAAAGAAAATGGTATTGTTCAATAGTGTCGTCTGCGCTTTTTAATCAGACTAAGGAGACATTTACGCCAAAGAGTTCCCGAAAGATACCCAAGCGCAGTTGGCGTAAAACACAAAAGACGGGGAGCGCAGGGGAGTGATCTCAGTCTGAAGTCAACACTGCAACAAGGTAAGAAGATAGCTTTGCCAAAAACTACGGCAATCACTCCCACCGCTGTTAGTGCTTGGATTTCAACTTTGTATCCGCTTTGTGGGAAGTTTCTCCAGCGTTACAAGTACAAAAATACAGCTCGTTTTTCTTACTTTTCTTTCTTACTTCCTTCAGTCTTGTGGTTTTGTGCAACTTTTTGCAGCTACGTGTTGCAACGCTGCAGCCGCGAACAACGAGCCTCTGAGGTTTGGCAAGAAAAGGCTGTTTTTTTACTCTTCTGTCGGTGTAACTCAACGTCAGTTGAAGAGGGCTTTTCTGTCTGTTCTAGATAATACGCACATTATGATTGCCCACGGGAGTGTGTGTCTGTGTGAGTTGTTGCCTACAGCTGTGATTTTAGCTACTTAAGCTAACATACATAGCTATATACCCTACTACTCCATGATGTCTTCAAAATAGGCTTCCTAGGTAGGTGAGAGGTATTTTTAAAAATATATTTTATATTTTGTAATAAAAAAAAGAGAATATAAACTATAAATTTCATTCACCTCTGGTCTAGAGAACAAAATAACTCTGTGCCACTGTTGTGCTAATTTTGATGGTACTTGTATTATATATTTTTTTTACTTTAGTTGACTTTGTTAGATATGCTGATGATGATGTTGCACTTAATGTTTTTCAGCATCCCCATTGGCCAACATTTTATTTTAAGAAAACCTGTAATTATTTCAACAGATTGTGATCACTCCAGTAGAAGTTAAACAGGGCTGATCATCTGTCCATAAAAAAACCCCAGAAACAAATCAGATTCATTACAAAATCCAATACGGAACGACTTAAGTGGATCAGCACTGTACGATTATTTTTAGGCACTGCACACTGAGTGCAGAATGTTGCATGAGAACGTCATCGTGTGTGTTGTTGAAGCCGGTTATTTCTGACTCACCTTATTTGTGGGACTGTTCAGGGCGGACAGCCTCAGAGGGGACTGAACTGCTCGTCTTGCTGGCAGCGGTGCCACACTCTACCCATTTCGGTGTGTTACATGTATTGTTACTTGTGATATCAAGTTGAATACGTAAGACATAGTTACTTTGAGTTATCACAAGCCCAAAACTGGTTTCTTAAGATAATATAGCATTTGGGTGACTGGGGACACTGAATATGGCTAAGAATAGGTTTAATGGATCAGTCCCTTTTTAACATCTGTTTTTTGTTTGTTAAGATTTATAATCCAATAAACATTAGGGAGAGAGACAGAAGAGATGATTGAAATGACTATAGTAAAACAAGTTAACCTGCAAAATAGTTTTTGCAAGTTACCAAGTAACCCGTCTTTTGCTATGAAGTCAGTAAGCCATATGTTTAATGTGTCTGTCACAATAACACATTTTTTGGACGGTATATCGTCCCAAATATTGATTGCGATAAACAATATAATTAATAACATTTTAAGATCATTTAATACCACTGATATAATGATAATATAATAGCAAATTAATGCAAGTATGCCCTTCTCAAAGAGCATTGAATTTTAAATTCTTAAGAACATCCAGACAATTGAATTGGAATGTGAACAATCAAATATCCTAAATAAATAAAAGATAAATAAAATAAAACCACACTACCAAAAGGGTAAATAAATATGGACTCTCAGGCTCTGCTCACAAAAAATGTGCAATGTCTGACATTTGTCTGTAAACAAACATGTATGTAAACACAATGGGCAATATCAAGGTCAGCAAAAAATTATCAAAGTCATGGCCATATATTATACAATTAGTCGTTGATGTAAAAATGATGGTCATGTCCATATATTGTACAATAAGTTAATAATGTAAAAACTACAGAGGTTGTTTCCATATAACATACAATAAGTCTGTAATGTAAAAATAACTGAGTTTCTGTCCATATAACGTACGATAAGTCGATACATAAAAATTGGTCGTGTCTATATATTGAAAAAAATGTAAATGACGTAACATTGATCAAGGCCGAGTCTATCTATCGTATGATAAGTCGACAACGTTAAAATTACCAAGGTAGTGTTCATCTGTCGTATAAGTCAATAACGTAAAAATGATCGAGGTTTTGGGCATATATCATACGATAAGTCGATAACGTAAAAATTGTTGTGTCCATATATTTAACAAAAAGTCAACGTAAAAATTCATACATCGTACGATAAGTCTAACAATCATCCTGATAGGCCTATGCTTCAACAAAAACAAATGGTGCATGATTATGCAAGGAAAACAGATCAGAACAAAGTGACGTCCTAGTGGGGTACATTCATGCAAAAACAAGGATGGAAAGGTTCTGGGACAGAAAGTCACAATAGCTGAGCTGAAACAGCAGCACATGCAGATGAGGTAACACGAGGAATAAAAAGTAGTTTGCTGAACAAGTTAATTTCCTTTTAACAAGCCTCCACATCTTTATTTAGAAAACATTTTCAAGAGATATTTGCACGAAATGGAAACAAAGCAGTAAATCCAGGAAAGGAAACAGAAGTGCTCTTTGACAAGGCGACACAAGGCAGATATGTTTCCTCCTGGTGACGGAGAGGGAGGCTGTAAATCTGTTAGTTCTCTCTCCAGCTGCTTCCTTTTCTGTCTCCTTGTACAGTGTAGCTGCTTGGTCAGCATGGTCACAATTCCATTCATACCAGCTTTTCCTGTTCCAACGGCGAATGGGAAAGAAGGGAATGAAGATTGTTTCTTTTTGTACAGGACTGTCGGCACACCAGCCAGACAACATGTCCTCCAGACAGACAGACAAAAATAGATTAAAGTGTTTTTTATTTAGATAAGTTCTTTTATGGGTGTTTGTGTTTACACAGCATTTGATACTTGACAACTTTGGCTCCCTTTCTTTCCCGAAAAACATGTTCATGTTTCTTAAAGTAAGAAAAAAGTAGGGATGCGCTGATCTGATATGCCCGGATCAACACCAATCCTCATTAAATTCAGCTTGGCAATGGCATTATACAATATACTGTTTCCACTATCAGTTACGTTCACAGTCAGTCCTGCTGGGCCACCAAGGACATCTGTAGAAAAAAAAAAGAAGTATTGTTTTGGTTGCGTTGGTACCAATACTATAATTATAGTATCAGCAAAGCCCCAACAGTCGATCAGTGGAGATGGCGTTAAAGCGGTTGGCAGCAATCTGCGTGACGTCCCCAACGTGTTGGTGCACGGGTAGCAGAACGCGGCACAAACAAAACGGAGCGCCACAAGCGCTCGTACACTCCACAGATGACCTTCAAACGACATGCCCTCTAGTTGACTGTGTGCCACGCAGGGTTTCCTTTCAGACCACACACCAGTTCTAGGTGATCTCCCACATGAGGTGAAATCACCTGTTTGCGCATGCAGTTTTCAGCTCTTTGCTTTATACATTGAAAGTCAACAGAAGGGACTGCAAGTTTTTTCCTTGTCTTCTGTGTTGTTCAACCTTACCTCTGTTGACTCAGAGCATGCCGAGTTTCTCAACTGGACGGATTTTCTGACTGTTTCAGATCAAGTGTGGAAATCTGGGAATGCGAAAAATGGGCAGACCGACTGCATGTTGAGGGAGGGAAACAAGCGCTGTGGTGAGGACGGAAGACATATACTTTACGGAATCCTGACGACAATAACGCAGGGAACACCAAGCGTTCCTCTTTTTTCTTTTCTTTTCTTTTTTGGAGGAGGGACAAAACACTGAGAACATGTTGGCTGTCAAGCACTCTTTTATCTCACATCTCCGCTGCCTTTTAAAAGGCCGAACCACACTGAAAGCACACCCTGTTTTCTACATGTCTCTCTCTCGCCTGTAGTTGTGTCTCAGTGTGTCGCATACAGCGGTATGCGGGGGCAAACCAGTGTTGGATGTTTCACTGTTGAGTCACTCTCTGTCTCTCACTCTGCTACCAAGTTCTTCTGAGCTCAGTGGCCTTCTTCTCGTGGATCTACTTGATTGTCAATGCTACGACGCACGACGGGATTTGGTTTGCGTCGCTGCATGTTACATCTGACTGTGTCTGCCTGCATGTGGTAGCACGTTCATCCCTTAATCCCCCGTTTTAACCGAAACAGGCTTCTCATTGATGGGGACATTTCAGGGCGTATGTTATCCGCTCTGGGGTCTGGCACAGACGGTCGTGAGCAGGGTTCTAAAAGGAGCATTGTTTAGCATTCAGGACGATCTATTTGCAGAAATGTGTGTATATATTAGGGGTGGGAGAAAAAATCGATACAGCATAGTATCGCGATATTTTGCGTGGCGATATTGTATCGATACACGGAAGCCAAGTATCAATCTTTTATTATATAAACTATAAACGTTTTGGTACTAGAAAAATAAAATTAATTGATTTTTCAGTGCACTAGATGGTGCTGAGTTGTTTTCTGGTGAGATCAGCAGAGGTGCCGGGTCAGCATGATTGGTAGGAAGTTGGTCAAAACAATAGAGACATCGGAGAAAGAAATCAGAAATGCGCCGTCCGCGTTTAAATCAGACGTCTGGACTTATTTTGGATTTTTTAACAAGGAAGGGAAGAAGGACATGGATATGACGCATGGATATGACGCATGGATATGACTCTGTCGCGGCGGTTTTTCATCGACACAGCTGTGCCCAAGCTCTACAGAGAAGTGAAGCTTAAAGTTGAGGAATCTTTGAGTACAGCAGAAAGAGTTGCATTAACTTGCGATGCGTGGACGTCAAGCGCAGTGGATTCCTATGTGACTATAACAGCACAATATCTCACAGAGGACTGGCGACTGCTGTCTCATGTTCTCCAAACTAGAGCAGTACACGTAAGTCACACCGGGGCAAACATTACAGACCTCCTGCACAATGCAGCACAAGAATGGGGGATTGCCGACAAAAACCTGGTGGTTGTAACCGACAACGCTTCTAACATGGGCGTTGCAGTTAGCGGGATTCCTGCATGTGAAGTGTTTCGCTCACACGCTCAATCTGGCCTCGCAATGGGCGTTAAATCTGCCAACAGTGGCCAGGCTCATCGCATAACTGGCGCTCTGCCCTCGACGTCCACACATATTAAGTTATATTGAGTTATATAACTCTTATATCGTACAGGTTTTTATGACAGTGCTGGTCAGTCTGTCTGCTTGACAATCCCATTTTGCTGCAATAAAAATGATTGAAGTGAGATGAAGAGACTGATATTAGATAAAACATGTTGACACAGTTTTCCTTTGGGGACATAATTTGAAGTTGAAAAAAGTAATATATCCCAATATATGTTATCGCAATACTCGTCATATCGCAGTATCACGATATCGCATCGTGACTCAAGTATCGAGATAATATCGTATCGCGGGACCTCTGGTGATTCCCACCCCTAGTGTATATGTGTATATATATATATATATGGGTCATTGACAAATAAGGTCATTTTTTAAATTATCTTCAAAATGGATGTAGTGCATATTTTTGTGTCCGGAACAATGTGGTGAAACAAGTCTAAGTTGTGAACCAACTTTTCATAGTGTTTTAAATAGTTTTTTTTAAAGTATTTTTTAACTTCACAGACTAAAGAATGTCAGGTGGCACAACCACATATTTATAAAAAAATATATATTTTCCTAATATTTATTCAAACTGAAATTTTTGACAAGTATCCCTACTGTGTCTAACACATCGTATTTTGTGATTGTGTTTTATATATATACAATACTTTATCATAACTGCGTTCTCTTGGCCAGGTATTAAGTATATTTAACATTTGATTTTACATTTAAACATAATACAAATATACAAATGAATATATTCAATACAATAGTTCTTCACATCATACAGCAAAACAAATTTCACTTTAACCTATTTATTGCTTTAAATTAATATTTTAACTGGTTGCACCACCATGACATTTATCACTTGTGCCACCTGACAATATCAGTAATCACAGGAAATATGCAGAAAATTAGCATTTTTATTTCAAATACAACAACATTTTTTTAGTCAACAGTCTCTTTTTAAGTAAAAGTAGTAAATATTTCATAGTTATCATGTTTAGCACATAACTGGAATAGGCAAAATCACAGTCGCTTCTGCCCAGGCTGTTGCAGCTTCTACCTCATTGTAGCAGCATTTTGCACACACTCCACACAGGACCTGTTGTCTGCTCCCTGTGTCGTGCTGATTTTGCTTTACTTGACAGTGGCATCCTTAATAGTTAAAAAATATTCATTAATATCATGAAAATAGTTTGAAAGTGTATAATATCATTAACTTAATACTGTTAAGCTTTTTTATATAATGTTAGAGCTTTAAATATAATATCATAAAGTGACATTCTTTGCAGTTGCACCACCTGACTTACTGGTTGCACCACCTGACATTTGCAACTTATTTCAAATTAAACAGGCATCTACTACGACACTAGCATTAGCTTTTGTTCTTGCTAACAACTTCATACATATACATTTTAAATAGAATAAAGACATGTATGATAAAATAACATGTTTCTAGTTTTACATTGGTTGTACCGCCCTGACATGGAAAGTGAACCACTCTACCTATAAGTTGAAAGGATCTGTTTTTATCAATATTCAAAAGAGATATAAAAACATTTTCACTCTGCTATAAAGATCAGTTGAGGTCCTCTTGATGATGCAATATCCTGTTTACTGTTTTGCACTTTAATTTCATAATAAAAGTCCCATCTTTACAGTTGTGCCACCCTGATATTTGAGAACATTCAAATTGCTGGACAAAAGTTTTTCAATTATTGCAACAGCTTAAAACTATTGGTATTTGTAAAAATGTGGTTTATTTGAATCGATATAACAGCATGCCATAGTATTTTATTTTTAATTTATTATCATTTAAATACCTTTTATTTGTCTGTTCATCTGCTAGGACAGGTGCACCACCTGACATTTTCAGGGTTTGAGGTGCCAAAACAAAATAATATATATTATTAGATTGTTCTGAAAATGTATCACAACTGGATAAGCTTTATAGAATGAAATGATATAAGTCATGAATTGATACAATTATTATAAAAGGAAATAGTGGACTCGGAAACAAAAATATGCACGTCATGTCATTGACCCATGTATGTATGTATGTATGTATGTATGTATGTTTTCTTGAGTGTATAATCGCCTGAAAATAAATAGCTTAGAATGCGCTGCTTTTTTTAGCGGGTCATCTTTACAGAGCCATGTTTCTACAGTAGCTCAGAATGGACAAACCAAACACTAGCTCTATAGGTCCATTTGCGTTTTCACGATTTTGCATCGGCCACCGTACTTCTCCTGCACTCTTGGCACATGGGAGAAGTTTCAGTTGGTTGCAGACTCCCGACTAGATACCACCAGATCCCACCTTTTTAGGGTCTCAGCAGCAACTGACATCACTTCCTGTATAGCATCGATTCCATTAGCTTTGATTCAGTGCAAGCTCTCATTTAAAGGTTTCTTTCATCAGTCTTTTGGAAAAAGCTAAATCTGTTTAGAATCCATATTCTAAGGTAAATGAGTTTATTACAGCTCTCGCTGTAAATCCTTTCTTATCTTAATACATTTACATGCCGATTCACAAGAAAAACGTCAACACCCATTAAGGCTAAGTACAGCTCCAGCAGGGCAGTGCACGGATTACGTCATCGTCACCGTTTGAATGAAGCCATATGCGATCTCGCAAAGCTTAAAGCTGCTCGCTCGCGAAACTTTTACCTGCTCGCTCGCGAGTAGTTTTTCTTTTTGACAGTAAGTGGGCGGACCCAGTCTCGATTGTATCTCTACATCTAATTGGTTACAATCCTCGTCTTGGATAAACCGGATATCACTCTGACACAGACGCCAGGGGGAGATTTTCAGATTGCACTACAGGTCAGGGGCAAATAATGTACATTTTACTGCACGGGTACTTTTACTTTCTGCACTTTTTGCTGATGATAACATACTTGACTAAGGTTTTGAATGCAGGTATTTTACTCGTAGTGGATTGTTTCATCAGTACGGTAGTAGTACGTTTACTACAGTGAGGATCTGAATACCTTTTCATCCACTAACTACTTGTCAGTTGTTTAAGTTGGGCAAACAGTTGATATACAAACAGTGGTCCCTAATCTTGGCTCCAGATCTTTGAGCAGGTCCAAATTGTTGCTCATATTATACACAACTACATTATATCTCTTCTGTAAACACAACAGTATGATTAAATATGATCGCATCATGTTTTAATCAATTAAGATCAAAAAGTTTCTTTGAGCTTTTTATCACAAGAGGTTTGACTATCAAACACACATTGTCTGTAATATAATGATCGAGTGAATTTAAACCAATCTGAGCAACTTGACTTTAACACATTTTGTATTATTGTATTTAACAACGCTATTATCATAATTTGTATTTCATCAGCCTCTACAATCTGAAAAGTTTACAAAACCTGTCAGACAAATGTAAAACATCCTGAGATGTAGTGGAGTAGTGTTTAGTGGCAGATTGAAAACCACCTCTAACAGACCTAGCGTCTGCGTCAGAGTGATATCTGGTCTATCCAAAGACGAGGATTGTAACCAATTAGATGTAGAGATACAATGGAGACTGGGTCCGCCCACTTACTGTCAAAAAGAAAAACTACTCGCGAGCGAGCAGGTTAAATTTTCGCGAGCGAGCAGGTTTAAGCTAGGTTTATGCTTCGCGAGCGACTTTTGCTGGCGCGAGAGCGACTTTTGCTGGCGCGAGATGGTGCGTGATGTAAAAGCACTCGTCAAAGTAAAATACGCGCACATGGATCTCATTTGCGCTCTCGGATTTTGACAGTGATTTGCCTTCATACGTTTGTCCCATTGATATACAAAGAGAGCTAGTAAAGATGGCCAATGTGTTCTAGTGGACGACCACAGAACTGCAAAAGAAGAATTTTCCATATGGACCACCATTATGAAAGAGACGTTTGTAAGGCCGTGTTCAGACCTACTTGAGCCCAGCATTAAAAACCGTGCTCCCCCTAATTCATTTGAACGAGGATAGTCAGTCGACATAGCACGGCTGCACACAAAGGGGGTCCCGTAAAAATAACTTATCATTACTAATACGTAAGCTAACATTGCTGGGGGATTACTTTGTAATATAAACAGTTCTCCCTCACGATTGCCACGGAAAAAAGATGAAATTATCACTACCCTGATAACTATCTGGAGTTGCAAAACCCTCTCATAGTGTTATAAACCTCTGTTTCTAGGGTTCTGAAAAGTAAAGCAAATTTGGATGTGTCTTAAACCTGCATTCTCTCTACTGACCAGCAGGGGGGCAACTCCTCTGTTTACAAAAAGAAGTCTGATTGTATGGCAGTCTATGAGAAAAGGACTCTACTTCTCACTTGATTTATTCTCTCAGTAAACATTGTAAACATGAGTTTATGGTCTCAATCTCTAGTTTCAAGTCTTCTTCAATACAGCATGATCTTCATTTAGTAAATTATGGTCCATTTAGACCACAAAGCAGGGTATGTTTTAGGGCGGGGCTACCTTGTGATTTACTAGACGCTACTGCTACCAGAGCCGTATACGGAGTCTGTCATTCCCCCTCAGTCCCAATATGGTCACATCCGTTCACTGGTTGCAAAAGACCAAGATGGCGCTGGCCAAAGCGTCGAACCCAAGGCTTCAAAAAGGCAGTCCACAAATCTGTCTACACAAATGGAGAGAACTGTTTACTGTTAAGCAAATTTATGTTCCAAGGCTGGATTTTTTTTAATCATTTAATGTTGGTGTGGTTTTCTTACTTCTGGAGTAGAAGCTGCCGTTTGTGGCCTTATTCAAGCTCTCTATGAGGAAAGGCTGATGAAAATTTTAAGCAACAGAAGGAGCGCCACTCATTTGACATCTACTGGTACAAAAATGTTCTGGATTAGACAAGTACTTCAAAATATCCTTATCATACAGGGAAGTTGGAGCACACAGAGGCCGGCAGATTTTCATGCAGCGACTCATTTGAGTCCTGACACTCTGTTACGCTCTGTTGTTAGGCTGTGCCACTTGCCAAGTGCTCCGCAAGGAGAGACTCACTCAATAGCAGTTGTGGGTGGTCACATTACAGTAACGTCACTTCACCCAGTTATAAAACGGAACAGAATTATTATTAATTTTGAATGTTTGACATTGTGTCTTATTGTCTGCCACTGTGGCTCAGTGGTAGAGCAGGGTCAGCCTTCAATTAGAGAATTGGCGGTTCGATCCCTGGCTCCACTAGTGTGGACTAGCATGTCGATGTGTCCTTGGGCAAGACACTTAACCCTAAATCTTGTGTGCCTACGGTGTGTGAATGTTGTACGAATGTTATATAGTCCTGATGGGGGAACCTTGCATGGTAGCCCCTCATAAGTGTATAAATGGGTGTGAATGGGTGAATGATGACATGTAGTGTTTAAGCGCTTTGAGTGGTCGGGAGACTAGAAAAGCACTATACAAGTACAGCAGTGGCGGGCCGTGCATTTTATACCTGGGCCTTCAGTGCTGTCCTGCAGCTGAAACACCACCTAATAACCTCATGATAGCGCCACAGCTACGGTTATTTGCTTCTAGGAGTTTAACAATACACGTACCGGTATTCGTATTAAACCGTTTGATACGAGGCTTATGAACCGAACAATACGTTTGAATAATACTAGTGCATTTGGAAAATGCAGAAGCTTAAATTGTGGGAAATATAATGTTTTCGGTGGACTGCACTCACGTAGGAGACAACGGACTGTGTGACCACTCAACCCGGAACAAAAAAAACACACGACAAAAAATAGCTGAGGCCCCGCACTTCTTGGAGGCTAGGCTAAACTAGCTTAACAAACAATAACTCTGCGCATGACGGTATTCTTCGTAATTAACGGACAATGCATACAGTCAAAATCTATATAATTAACACAATGACAACAACAAACTCACAAGAACCAGTCACATATATTCATATGACAACAGAGCATGACAAATCAATCCAGCTACACTGCAGCGGAACACCTACACACTTGAGGGCCATTCAGATATTAGAGGTAACAAAACAAACGCAGTTGACTTACCAAATGCTGTTCACTTAAAGACAATCTCCATTTTCCTGTCTTTGTTGACAAAGAGTATAATCCCACAGTTAAATCCCAACTCACAAATCTGTTTCTCCTCCTTCAGCCATTGAGTGTTAAAAAAACAAAGCTAGGTAAAAAAAAAAAATCTACACCAAGCTAAATGCAAAAAATTTAATAATTTCTTCCATATCTTTCAATTTGAACTCTTACTACAACGACTAAGCCTCTGATGGCTACTTGAAGTTTTGTTTTCCAATAGTCACGTACTCGCCCACTGACCAATCACAGCACACTCTGCACCTCACGGCAGAGCTGCACCTGGAAACTGAGCTGCACGTAATGCTGACGTACTTGTAGGCCAGCTAGAAGGCTCTGGCATGTCAAAGAATACGCCCAACACGTCAAACTAAAGATCTGATTGGTTGAACACTATGACAATCAACAATATCGTCCCCATTCACTTAAACTGCAAAGGGATTCACTTGCGAGTCTGCAGGCCTCGGGCCTCTCTTCTTACCTAGAGACACAGGGGTGAAATCTGATTGGATAAAAGCTCTACTTAAAACAAGCTGCACTGAAGCAGAGCAACTGAGCAAGACAGTAGCTGTGCAATGAGAAAATAAGATGATGGGAACATTTTTTTATAATACATATAGTGTATTTATGAAAAATTATAAAATAGCTATAACTATGTGATTCTGTTTAGGCCAGCAGAGAAGGCCTTGTTGGCCCACCACTGAAGTACAGTCCATTTACCATTACCATTTATATGTCAAATTAAAATGTATTTATTATATTAAGTTTATAATTTTATACTATATAGCAATACAAATGATTTTCGTATGTATTAAGGTAATAATGTTTGAAAGAGCTATTTTAAATCATTGCACAATAAACATAAATACGGAGAACCCAGTTAAGAATCAGATAACAAAAGGCTGGTGATATAAGTAGTTTAATGGGTATTTGGGAGAAATGACTGGGTTTTCTTGTCTAATCTTGATGTGCAGGGCATTCCAAAGTCTGGGAACATTATTGGCAAAGGCCCAGTTTCCTTTTGTGTTCAGTCAGGAGGTTGTTACCCTCAGACAGGCCTCCAGCTTACAAGGCCACGTAAGATGTGAGATACAGTTGACCCTTAGCTAAGTCCCGCCCTGGAACGCAGACGGGCCAATCAAAGCGTAGAAAAGACTCCACAGACTCTCATGCAATTGTTTCAGATGTTCATGGTCAGGCTGATTTTCTGGATTTGTAATGATTGTAACAGTGAATTACAGACATACCCGACTTTACAGGAACAGTGTTGTTCCTTAATTTTATTGTCTTCTGACTCGATTGCCAGGTGATGTGGTGGCTCACTTTCACACTAAGATCTTCAGTTTTAAGCGTCTACCTTTTATCTTTTTAACCTGTTATCACTGCTGACTCAGTTTGATGTTGTGGATATGTCCTTTAAACATATTGTTGACCCTTCTCTCCTCAATCGCTTTTTTAGTTTTTCTAAAAATAAGATAATATTTCTTCAGGGAGTGCAGTTAGTGACAGTGTGGGCTCCATGGTAGCTCTGACAGCTTGACGGAGTAGCAGCGTGGGGCCGGGATTAGCAAAGGGTCAATTTGGAACGACAACACAGCAGTTATAAGTAATAAGAAAACGTTTACACCAAAGCTCAGTGGTAGAAAAAGAAAATAGAATAGTGATGTGCAGCAAGTAAATGTTCCTGTGAAGAGCCAAGCAAGTGTTTTGTAAGAAGTGTTACATGGAGCTTGGACATTGGCTTGTGGCTAGTGCTGGGCGGTATGACCATAAATGTGTATCACGGTATTTTTTAAGAGTCTGGTGGTTTCACGGTATTATTTTTTTTTCCTTGACTGTTTTTATATAGGTTTATAATGGCTTACTCTACTGTCAGGAGTACATAGAATATAAAAACATTTTAATGTCATCATGTATAAAGGCGTTGCTTACTATAGGGTTTGCTCGTTTGTTCGTATAAAGTTGGGATAGCAGTTTGGCTGAAGTATTGTCGCCCCGGTCAGACGTTCCTTGAATCCAGTGTTTTAATCGTTGCTCTGAGTCTTTGACTGTCTGTAGTGGGACCATGTCCTTGCAGAGCTGGATCGTTATTGCGTTCGTAATGTCGCTCCACCGCTTGCTTTTCTTGTCATATGCTGCCTCGAGTAAATGCCTCTTCAAGCGATGTCTGACCCTTTGGCTTCACTGTTTCACTCACATTAACGTTACTGGTTGACAGCCTCGAATCCGACTGCACAGCTCCTCTCTTGGGAACAGACTCTATTGGTGCATCTCCGGTCTGTCTTTGTTCATCCTGCATTGCTCTGTTCTGTTCGTTAATGTAGCGTTACGGTAGCGACGGAGGCTCTCCCAGCTGTTAACAGACTGTTGTGCTAACTAGCGAGCTGTAACCAGCATGCAGTTCGGTGGTGACATTTTATAAATGTGCAATTATTAGTGTTACAAATCGTTTATTTGTCATAAACTGTTGTGTCGTGGTGTTTTGCCCTGTTAAAGAGTGTTAGTTGTGGGTTATTAATTGTTATGTTATAACTATGATTAGGGGTCCTTCTCAATACAGTTAAGACAACTAGCTCCGACCGCAGCGCCCTTAGCTGCGAACAATATATTTAGCTGTCTGTTGAAGAGTTACAGCAGTGTGTGTGAAAAATCAATATCATACGGGAAATTAAAACCGGTATACCGGTTGAACCGGTATACCGCCCAGCACTACTTGTGGATGCAGCGGGAATAGAAATCATTGCAGTAGTCATAAGGGGATGAAAGCATGGATAATCTGCAGAGGTCACTGTCTGGTTCAAAGTGTTTCTGAGTTGGAGATGGACATGATTGGACCACTTACTCCACCCGCTCCTCCAATCCGAATCAAGAACAACTCTCACACAGGTTCTTGTTTACAGGTCAGATTGGGCTGTCTGATTTGAGTTTGAGAAAAAGACATTAGTGGAACAAACGGAACAGTTTTTTTCAAGCTTGCCCTGGTTCAATGGCAATGAAGATGATATAAAGGCCCAATCCCAATCTCCACACTCAAGGACCTTTGGGAGCATGCAGACATTTTTGAGCCCTTTATGAACCCTTTCAGTAAGTCCGCATTTCTGCAGACTTTGCCCAAGGGAATTACCCACATTTCAGAGCATCACACGGTGTTACCAGTGGATAGCATGGGGGGGGGGGGGGGGGGGGGGGGGGGGGGGGGGGGGGGGCATTGGGATTGAGCCAAAGAGTATAGAAGGCACTATCTACAGTACGAGGTCAAGGTGTCAATACATAGATGAAAATAATTAGAAATAAGGTCAATTGATTCTTAATTTAAAAAAGTTCTGAAAAGCCAGGAATAGGCTTGGTTATATAGTTATAAAATAAAACAATTTCTTCGAGGGGGCATTCCCCTGGAACCCCCTTGCTGGATACACCGCCCCACTGGTAGGCTACTCTGTATTCTTGTAGAAAGCCTTTTGATATTTACTGATGATACCTTTCCACCAACATCGACCTGCCGGTCAGAATGCCAAGATAGTAAAAGCTGCCAGTTTACTGCTTTGTTATAGCATGAAAGGAATAAGTCATTTTAAGAGTTGATATTCCTGTCAGTCAACTTACCACTTCTTGTACAGCCATCTCAACCACACATGTCTCATTTTTTCTGGTTGTTTTAGAGGAAGAGGAGGTTTCCATTTAATATTGTGCAGCTTCAGTCCCAAAAATAACAGTATTAATATGAGACTTGTAAGACCCTATGCTTATTTGCTGCATACCAACTTGTCATTGCCCCCTTAACTGTAATGCTGAACAGTGTTCAGTGTTCAAGGGCAAATATTTTCACAAGCACCGCACAGATCAGACATAACCCAAGAAAAGTGTGCATTTGTATCATGAGTCAAGTAAATGCAATTCAGCTATTGCTGCCCCTGTTCTCACTCAGGGTGAGGCAAATACAATTTCAACCAATAAACTAATTTCATAACATACAGCTTAAACATCCATGAGCCCGTCTCATTCTTATATCAATAAAAAGGCCTTCAGCCTACAAAGGCTTTGTTAGTTGGTATGTGTTAGGTATGAACACAATCAGAGGGTGCTCTTCCATTACTTTTAAACAAAACACAAAAAATGGCAACATTTTTTACATTTCCCTTTTTTTATCGAGCAGCAGCTAACTACTTGCATTAGCCAATACAACATTTAGCTTGTAGTAGCAGCAATATGGATTAGCGGAACCGGGGATCGCACCACTGATCCTTTGGTTGAAGGACGACCCGCTCTACGACTGAGCCACAAACTAGGGGAGGTAGTTCTAAAATGAACCAACATTCAGGAGTGGCATATTTCTTGCTCAAATGTTTTCAGGAATTCGGTTGATTGTTTAGGCTGAATATCAGAAAGCCAAGTTGTTTCCAGCAGGAAGCGGCGAGGGAACTAGGGACTGATGAGATGAGTTCCGTGATTGGCTACGTCGCCATTGGGTAGTGTCAACTTTTCCACCAAGATGAAAATGCACAACACAAAAGAACTGGAATGATAATTATTAGACGTTGCTCCCGGCTTTCTGCTCAGATTTCATTCGTTCTGCTGAGTAACGCTTGCACTCCAGGATGTCAGAAAAGTGATTAAGTTTAACTTCTATTTGAGACTTCTTTGTTAAGGAGAAATGTTGGCACCGTTAGCAGCTATCTTTAATCACAGTGATAATTACGTGGCCTCACAGGACTGCTGGGACATCTGATGAGTCATCGTGTGTGTGTGTGTGTGTGTGTGTGTGTGTGTGTGTGTGTGTGTGTGTGTGTGTGTGTGTGTGTGTGTGTGTGTGTGTGTGTGTGTGTGTGTGTGTGTGTGTGTGTGTGTGTGTGTGTGTGTAAAGTGCATTTTCAACAGTAATTGTCTGGCGTATCGCTGCATCTACTGTAAACACTCTTTCTGTCAGTATAAAGGCCGCTGTGGTTGAGTGGCAGCTAAAGCCCGACCGGTCACATGTGAGAGAGACTTTGTCTGGAGCAGTGGCTCCCACGCTTTTATTAAAATAATCCCTGAAAAATACACACCCCTGCTCCCTGGTAACCGAATTTATCAAAGGTAAACACACACGATGTACAACACTGAAAGGAACAGTACACCCATTCTTAGTCAGTCAAAACTCGTAGAGCTTGAAGTGTGTTTTAAGATTTGATTCGAAGTGAACATGCCAAACTTGTCCTGCTCCTATGGCAACTGTTCCTACTGCAGCAAACCTATGCTGCCTACAGATATAAATGCAACTTTTGTTGTATATGCTTATGTTTGTGATTAAAGGATGTTTAGTACATTAAAAATGACAGCAAATCGTGAGGAAAAAAAATTCAACCACCTGTCCAAAACTCAAAGATTGCTTACAGTCATATTTTATTTAAAAACAGAACTGACAGTGCAAATTCACAGTGCAAAAAATCTTCAGAAAGTGCACAAACAGGTTGCTCGAACATCCCTGAGCTGTTAATTAAAGTAATATTTAAAAAAATAAATGGACTAATATCACAAGTGAGGTTCAGCGGGTTACCCACGCCTCCCGGCGAAGGGTAGACACACGCTGATCCACTCAGTGTGGCGCGTGCAGCCCCGGACATCTAAGGGCATCGCAGACCTGTTATTGCTCAATCTCGTGTGGCTGAACGCCACTCGTCCCTCTAAGAAGTTGGACGCCGACCGCACGGGGCCGCGTAACTAGTTAGCATGCCGGAGTCTCGTTCGTTATCGGAATTAACCAGACAAATCGCTTTTAAGATACTTCTGCATTGGCATTCACTCGTCAGAACCGGAGGTTGCCTCCTGAGTTATACTTAAAAATATCGTATATGTTATCAGAGCTTTGTGATATGTGATTTATCAGCTCATCCTTGAGGTCCAGTGTGAAGGATCTAGATCAGGGGTCTGCAACCCGCGGCTCCGGAGCCGCATGCGGCTCTTCGGCCCATCTGCTGCGGCTCCCTGAGGCTACATCCACACTAATACGTTTAATACAAGTTTTAACAAACAAACGATCTCCGTCCACACGGCATTTCAGCATCGTTTTCGAGATGATCTCCGTCCAGACTAAAACGCCTGAAAACGAATATCACGTGACTATTCACGTACACTTGGCATGCAGTGGGTGCCGGTCCTACTGGTTTTCAAACCTACTGGTTTCCCTTCTGTGCGTGTGTTGTGTTCGCGTAACAGCAGCAGCTGTTTTCTGCCTCTGTTGCCAGATTCGTCACAAATTCACAAACATATTGCTGGAGATCTAAAAGCCACATTTCATATATATTGCGGGGATTACGATTGTATAAGTGAGCACTACATCACAGCCACATATGAAGAAATGCATTGAAGAAAATATATTTATGGGAAGATCGCATCAACCTGGATTCGAACTCTGTCAAGCAAACTAGTAATGTATTCAAAAGCGGCCGCGCTACGCAATCCGCCACTTGCATCTTACGTCGCTGTCTAGGGCCTTTCCCTACAGGTGGCTGATCATGATCTGCAGAGCCCCGCCCTCAGTAAACTATCAATGAATAAATCCAAAAAAAGAAAAGTCACAGAGGAAAATAGAGTTTAATTCTGCGTGGACGTATTATTTACTTTCACTGCCAATGATGCTGGCCTGTATGCTTGATATTTGGTGAGAAATTTGCAAACAACAAAAAATTTAATGTTGAAAGACGCTTCCAGAACAACCACACAGCATTTGCTGGAAAGTATGAAGCTGGAGATGAGCGAAAAAGAGCGATTCTTCAACTGCTGCAGCAAACTCTCCTCTTCATAAGAGTTTGATATTGTTAGAACACGTAAAATAGCAATAAAATGTCAACAATTGTCTTTATTCTTGTTCTATGATTTCATAAATACAACAAACTATAGTTTTTGTATATATAATATAACTATATATAAAACTTTATAAACTGTGAAATCAAATAGCTCCAGGCGAATTTTATTTGGTGGAAAATAGGGCAAAATGGCTCTTTGGATAGTAAAGGTTGCCGACCCCTGATTTTAGACGTTTCTGGCCAGGGGTTTGCCAATTGCAACGAACAGAATACTTTACTGCAATTTCACAAGTGTATCGAAGAACTACGGTGGCCTTCAAGGAATGCAAAAATGTGAAAAGGCCCCTCTAGAGTCAGTGTTTGGTTTGTCCGTTGTGGGCTACTGTAGAAACATGACAACATGGCGGACTCCCCGAACAGGACCCTCTCCTTTTGTAGGTACAAAGGATTCATTGTAAGCTAACGAAAAAACGACTCGTAGTCTCAGGTGATTGTACACTACTGAAATCATAGTTATAGATGTTACACTCGATTTCTGCTAACATTTCCCCCTAAATCCAACACACTGGTCCTCTAACGCCGAGGAGTTGTACAAAAAACATGTGGGTCCAGAGAAAGATAGAAATGAGACTGAGGTCATGTCTTTTTTGTCTGCTAACAAACCTACTCTGACAGCTCTGAAATCACAAAGGCTGCCACTGGTTCACACACTGGCAGGAGGATATGCTGAGAGAAGTGTTTGTACTTTTTTCTTTTTGTATTACACCTACGAGACTCACCAAATCATAGTGGTGTGGCGTGGTGGGAAGGTTTATAGATGTACTCGGTTTCACTGAAACTTTGCTTGAAAAAGCGCTGCGCTCCTGCAGGGAGTGAGGCTCCGTGACCACACATGGTGTTTATCACCTTGACATAGTTCCAAAAATACAAAGTCGGTGAGTTTTAGCATGATGGGTCACGGGGTGTCAGCCATTCAGGTCTGCAGTAACACTCCCGTATGTGTGGAGGACACCTGACTACAGTTTCCTTCCTCCTGTGGTTATAAAAGTGTGACACTGGTGAAGCCATCCGTGGGCAGGCTGTGCTTACACATCCGGCGCTCGGTAGCAAATGGTTCAACACCACAGCTGTGAAGTCAGATGTGATCATGAGGACGAGATGACAACATTAGCTTAGAAAACCACTCTCACACTGGAACCACAGAGCCACCAGGGCAACTAGGAGTGTTTAAAGCACCGTAATAAAAGATTTTGAGCATCACCATGGAGTCGGATCCTCCGGTACTTTGCTCACAGTCAGTGGAGATCCATTGAAATGTTTTTTTATTTAGTTATATCGTACACACTAGGTTGTGTTACTGATTTCCTGTGCTTTCCAGGATCCCGATTTAAAAAAGATACAGAAAGGTGGTGCGTTAACACCAATGAATGATCGCAAAAAAACGATGTGAGGTCAAAACGTCCCTCGGGTCAGATATGTCACGTGGTGAAACAATATGCATCATATTGTTCTTCACTACTATAAGAAAGTGTGTGATTCCATTGCAGTCTGCAGATCCATCCAAAATATTCCAATCTGAGGCACATAAAAAAAAACGTTTGTGGCCTGCTTATTTCTGTGTCAATGTTCTCGTCATTTGATCCTGTTTTAGACTGCCGTTTGGGTAAAACCCATGTCCTAGACCTGCTTTTAAACCATGTTTTAATTTTGTATTTTCTGTGTATGTAAATTATTGGCCCTATGGTCACATTGTGTTTTTTATGTTTGTAATTCTGCCCTGTTAAGCACTTTGTGACTTTTGTCTGTAAAAAGCGCTTTATGAATACATTTGACTTACTTACGTACTATAAAAATGCACTGCATCAAATTCGTCCAAGGGGCACACATGAGGGGGGTATATTTTCCATCTTTTTAGGTCCTTGGCGTAAAAAAGATTGAGAACCTCTGCTGTGTCTGTACTAGGGATGGGTATTGTCAGGATTTTATCGATACTAGTACTATTAGCGATACTGCTTATCGGCTTGGTTAGAACTGGGTATTGGGGGGGCAACCGTAGACTGCACTGGAAGTGATACCCGAGTTGGTAAACAGCTCTGTGCTTATGTTTGTTTCAGAGGACATTTGCATGAAGTTCAGCTTTTCTTAACTTTCTCACGTAGTGTCGCTGGGTGCATTTGAACTCTCTGTACTTCAGCCGGCCGCTGTGCCAGGTCCCATTCACAATAATAGCAGCCTGTCAGTGTCCGGAACTGGAGCTTTCAGGGCCCCTTAGAGTGGCCCCAGTCCCCAATTTGCCCTATTGGTAATATGGCACTGATACTATATGTTATACGTATATGATAAAAGGCCTTCTGCTTTATGAGTTGTACTTTTGCCTCTGGTCTACTGATGCAACCGTTGGTGGAGAAATTCCAGTGGGTCCTCTTTTACCGTGAATTTCTCCCTAATATCAGTGTAAAACTGTGGCACAAAGAATCTCTCCCTCTGTCATTTTGACTCACCAACCCTGTTGTTCATCTCTGACGTTTGAAGTACCACAGCTGAAATTTTCTTTTTTTTCTGTTTTGGCTGCACAGGAAATACTGTTTATTTTTTTTAGGCACCCATTAAAATGCAGATCTCAGCCATCAATGCATTGATGGCTGAGATCTTAACCGTGACCTGCATTGTGGTGGTGGAGCAGCAGCGTTGTGGCCATGCCTGTAGTCGCACTGGCTTGTTGTGATAAGGCCCTGGCATGCTGCCACTCTGCGTGAGCAGCCGGCAGAAGTGAGCGGGGCCGCCGCAGCTGAAAGCAGGAGGTCGGTTTTGGATCAGCAGCCGCTGCGCCCTCCCCCGTCTCTCCTCCCTCTGCCTTGTCCTTCCACTCCGCGGCCCTCTCCCTTTCTCTTTTTGTCTCCTTCCCCTTTTTCCCCCGTCCCATTCCTTCCATACCAGACATAACTTCTGGCCAGCTGAGTTAGTCTCCAGCCTCTTGCTGTACTTCTCCGTTAAAAGAACAGCAAAAGTCAGCATTCAGTTGTATAACGCATAATTACAACAAGTTGTGGAAACATAGCCTCCCCCCCTCTGCGCCTCTCAACGTGTGTGTGTGTGTGTGTGTGTGTGTGTGTGTGTGTGTGTGTGTGTGTGTGTGTGTGTGTGTGTGTGTGTGTGTGTGTGTGTGTGTGTGTGTGTGTGTGTGTGTGTGTGCGCGCATTTTTGTAGCACAAATGTGGCTATGCAGCCTTCATTTATGTCTGACTGAGTGGTGTTTAATACCTTATTTCACACTTAAACTTTGGTACTAAAAAGTTTGACACCCGAACCCCAAAGCCCACCGGCAAGATTGAGAAGCATGCTTTATTTAAACAATCACCAAAACTACACCATTTATCATAGCCTGAAGTTATAAAAAGACAACATTATGGTCAGATCTTCATCTCTCGTCAGAGAATGCAACCAAATCTCAGCTTAAAACTGTGATATTTCACGCCGGATAAATTATTTGCTCTAAGGAGATCCAGTAAAAAACATTAAAATCTGCGCTGGGAAGCCATGATTGACTTGCCTGAGACCAACAATCACGTAACAAAGAGTCTGAGAAACTTTGACTGAACTGCAGGCTGCTGAACAGGAGAGGCTGTAAGTAGTAGAAATTATTTAATATATGCAGCATTTCCAACATTGATAACACTTGTATATACTTTAAATAATGTTGGAGGTATAAATTCTACTGTTTTGTAATTTTTGTATAACAAATTATTAAAGAAATTCCATTGATTTATGGCATTGTAACTGTGTTATACTGCACAAAAGACATTTCTCTCTACCTCTAGCCATGATTGTGCTGTTTCCATAGAGGTGCTGGACTCGTATACTGCAGTGAAAAACGAGGCCACAGAGAGGTTAATGTGACAGGAGCAAGAAACGCCCCACAACTGCCTGGAGTTCAAGGGGTTAATAAGTCTAGATTAATTAAACTGTGTGAGCACACAAAGACATGAATAAGCCAACACATTATGCTGTCTGATTTATAAAGCTGTGTATACACACACTTCTGTTTTCTAAATCATCTTCATACAGAAAGAATATGACCAAATAAACTTGTCGAACTGAAGGAGGTAGAAATACAGGCCTGTCTCTAATATAAGCCTGCTTCATATAATGCTGGTATCCTCTTCAGTTGAGCTAAATAAAGTCCTTGTGCACTATCCGCGGTCCGGATTCAGACCCAGACACCGCTCTATCCGGACCCTGGACCTAAAACCAATAGATAGTTGAGAATTATTCAACAGAGCGCTTCTATTTTAACTGGCGCAGCTTTTCCAGCCTTTACGGCACTCGTTCAGAGATCCAGGAAACGCACCGATCAATTACATGTGTTCATATCACATGATGCTACTAAGCCAATCAAATGTGTGTATTCCGACACGTTTTCTGACTCAAGTGAGATTTACACACACGGGGGAGAGACGAGGAAAGAGAACGAAGAGTAGGAGAATTACGTGAGTCAGAAGTTATTTCACATGACTTTCTCCAAATGAGAAATATAAACCGAGACCAGAGTCTTTAACCAGGAATGGACAGACACTTATCGGTTAATTCTTCCCACGGACAGTTTAAAACCACTATGTTTCATATGTTCAGAGACCGTGAGGATTATTAAAAGTGGCTTCGTGAAGCATCGCTACGAGACAAAGAACAACTCTTTTGAGCAAACGTTCCCATTCACATCTGAAATGAAGTCACAGAAAACGATCAGAATCCTAACACATGAATTCACTGTCCAACAATGATGTTAACGGAGGGAGAGAGAGCAGAAAAAAAGTGGTTTAATAACCACAGATGAAGTCCCTGCACACAAATTTCTCTTATTAGAAGATGAGACTTTCAAAAGCTTTTTGTTATGTAATTTATTCTTTAATCCAGCCCTTATTTTACTTGAAACAAGAGAATGTTTATTTATTAGAATATGTATTATTTGTAATCAATTTGAAATCTGACAATAAATATGTTATATTATTCAATTGAACTTTCTTTATTTCATTTGACAGTCAGTTGTTGACGACATACAGACGTTAATACAACTGTTGGCTACTTCAATATATATGGGACTAAATCATAGCGCAAGTTGACCATTACTGTGATGTTCTGGACCTTTTGTATGAGGAAAGTCTCTTTAACTGGACCTTGCTGAATTTTAATTGAATACCCCTGATTTAGGGGGGATCTACTGGCAGAAATGTATCATATTATTAAGTATGGGGCCTCATAACAGAAACATCCCAAGTCTGAAATCCTGACTTACTGTATCTCAGTTTAGGACGACATTTATGTTTTTTGGTATTCTTTAAGTAAAAATGTTTCAAAACAGTCCTAATTAGGATGGCATCTTTTCTAAATTTCAAATAACTGCCAAAAATTGCAGCAGCACTGTTGTAAAGTCTGTATGGCAGCGTCAATGAAGATGGGGGAAAATATATTAATAAAATATAATTATTGAAAGACTGCTCAAACTGTTTGAAGAAGCTTTTAAGTATCCTGGACCATGTATTCATGGCTATATATTGACTGCCAAGAGGGCTACAAGGGGGCATGGGGCTCAGACAGCGACCGCTGCGCCCCGAGATAACAAAAATAGTTCAACTTTTTGAATGCTTCGTGTATGTCACGTGACGAGGAACAACCAATCGCAGCCAACAGATATCTTTTCATTAGTCTGCAGTAAATATATGGAGGAGAAGTTTTTTAGTGCAGGGCTACCCAGAGCTTTATTTCTGTCCCACGGACTATTTGACTTGCTTCACTCTTTTTGGTCCAATAACGTTGCAACATTCAGTTGAAAGGTTGGCAAAACAGAAGATGACAGATGGAGCAGTAAAGCCACTGTGAGGGATGTACGCTGCTGGAAATCCTCTTTGTCTTTGTTTTGACTTTATTTAGCGCGCATGTTTTGGTTGCCCAGTCACGGCAAGAGTGACAGGAGCACAACCCCACAAGCCCATTGGATAAAACCACGGAGGCGGCAGCGCCCACGGTTTCCACGCGTTTTCAGACGCAACACGTGAACGGCCCCCAATGTTCCTCCTCTTCCTCCTCTTCAGGTCGTGTCTCTTCAGGCTATCTTAAGCTCCTGTCCATCAGCACAGGCGATGGACACTGCCATCTTAAGTGGCCTCGGCCTGTTATCGTGACACTATTGAGCCTGTTTTGCTTCCATACGCAGATGCCAACACGCATCATTGCGGTTACACTGGTACATTCAGTTAGACACACACCCACACACACACACACACACAGTTCAGAAGGTCTGGCCTTTGGTCTGTGTCCATGTGTGGTAATGGTAATTAAGTTGGTTCTGGGGTTATGCCTTTCAATTTGGAACAGTTGAGACAGTGCTAATGACCTATTTATACCATCCAGGCCCAGATTGCATCTGAAGTGTCTCTGTGCAAATGTTCCTCCACACCAGCACTTGTAGACAGTTGAAAGGATGAAGGCTGTGGCGCAGTAACCTCAGTGTGCACTCTGCTAGTCTCAAAACACCTGACTACCTGTAGTTCTTTGTTTCAGCTCAGATTTCAAATGGAGCCCGAGCCCTGCTGGTGTTTAAGCCTGCCCCATTATACATACTCGAGAATAAATGTCACAAATTGCGTTAAATAAAAGCTACTAATAAAGACACATCAGACTCGAATATATTCAAAGATGGGTCAAGGGTGAAGATCGAATCTGAAACTGTTCCCATCTCCCCAGTCCTCTACCTCATGCTAACATTTTTACTTCTGCCGATTTTCCGTATCTTAGCAAACAGACGCAAGCCAAAGCGCCTCAAGTTTTAAAATTTTGTTTTAAAACTGTCATCTTTGTCATTTAAAAACTCACAAAACACCTAATAATAGCCTAACAATGAATTTATATCGCTTTAAATTAACTAGAATGTCTATAGTACTAACATAAATAATATCGCACATTGCGCTGTTCATTCATTATCACCGCAGGTGTTAGTCCAAACAGCCTTACTCCTCTTGCTTTTTTTTATCGCTTCTCCCATTTTTCTCACTTTCTAAGTGTGGCTGAAAGGTCAGGAAATCACAAAAGTGTTTTAGCACAGGACAGAATCCGGTTACAAACAGAAGTCTGATTGTATAGATCTCTAGTTTCAAGTCTTCTTCAATACAGCATGATGTTCATTTAGTAAATTATGTTCAATTGAGACCATAAAGCAGGGTATGCTTTAGGGCGGGGCTACTGTGATTGACAGGTCGCTGCTGCTACCAGAGACGTATACAGCGCCTCTACTTCACCCTCCCACATTCCAAATATGGTAACTTCAGTTTATTGGTTGTGAAAAAAACGACACAGAAATGGTCCCAATCCAATATGGCGACAGCGAAATCACCGAACTCAAGGCTTCATATCGTCAGTCCACAAACCAATGGGTGACGTCACGATGTTGACTTCTTATATACAGTCTGTTTGCGGCGTGTCTCATGGAATCCACCTCTCCTCTCAGCATCTGACAGCTCTCGTTTGAAACCTCTCCTTCCTATATTTAGACCAGATCGGATTTATACATTTTTTTTAAAAGGCACAATGAAACATCACTGCCAGCTCTGAATATAGAGGCAGAAGCGATGAAGCCGTTTGTGCCATCTACACTGTGTGTCCATGAAAAAGTCATAGCATGTCATTCACATCACGTTCATTCTCATCAAAACAATTCCGTGGACCTTCATGACCCGTATGGAGGACTTACTCATTTATTATTTTTTATTTTCTCTCACAGGTCACTCGTGAGTAGTGAAGGGGGGTCTCTGTCGGCTGTGACTGCTTTGTTTACCAGCCTCTGTGAGTTATTCTATGTTGACTTAATATAAGTGGGCTTTGGAAGCCGATTGATCCCAAATGAACCCCTGCTGAGGGATGAGGGGCTGGGTGGGCTACATAGCAGGATTAACTCTGCAGCCAGACAGACAGAAGGACAAGAGGATCTGACGCTGTAAACCTAAGTCATCTTAATGCCTCCCGCTTATTGTCCTTTGGCAACTAAACCTTCAACGTTTTCATGCAAAATAAGTTTCTGTCCACAAGCTGCATTTCAAAACCAAAATAAGTCACCAGTCTTCCGAAGGCTAAATCTTCTGATTCTCTGAGGATCTCTCGTTCAAAGCTAATGTACAGCAGCCCTGAGAAATCTCAATAATAACCGTTGAACACATCTCATGATTTGTGGAAGCCAACTGTAAGGTGAGATGTTAACTACTACATACACTGATCACTTCAGTAGTGTCACTTATACAATGGAATGCTCAGTGCTGTTATTATTGTCGGCACTGTGGGACGGTCTGTTCAGTCAGTCCACCACTTTGTTCCAGACTGAAATATTCATGCCCCCCGTATGATAAGGGGGCACAATATATCGTTTCAGCGTCAACATTATGTGCAAACGCTCGATAGACGCATCGCAGGACGTGTAGTGTATGCAGATTAACTCAAACGCGTCGTGCTACAACTTTTTTGCTGCTTAATACTTGACTTCTTTCTTTACAGGGCTTGCATAAAGACAATATAGTAAATCATGAATATGAATTTACAGATAATAACAATCCCTCTTTGGCACCGTGGTGGTTGGTTTATGGCTTTTTTTTGCAGTTACACTCGTCTTTTTTGATTCTTCACAGTTCATTTTGCGGTGCCAATCGCGCGTACAACCAAAGCTTGACACTACAAAGTTCCGTGTTGGGCGACAGTGATACACAGGCTCATTATCCAAAAAGAGTAATCTGTGATCGACCTGTAAGCACCCCGATCAACTGGTTGCGCACCATTGTTGTACAATAAGTCATTAGTGTGTTCCTGGGGAAAAAAGGTGGGGCCAGCCTGACACACAGCAAGTTCAATGGAAGGTATTTGTACTCTCCGCTCCTGTCAGCCGACCGACTCTTTTGTGGAGCAGTTTATACGCAGAGTCCTATGGAATTTGGATGTTGTGACACAGGGAACAATATGATGGCTTCCTCCAGTGTAGAGCACTGTAACTCTGCTGTCTGGAGATTCTTCACTTGCGCCAGAGAATCAACTAATTTCATAGATCTAAACTTGGTCCAACACATTGCTGGTTGCACATTGTTTTTTTTTATTTTGTGGGCACAGGTGGGTGTCATGCATCACAGCTCACAGTTCATAAACACCCCCAGAAAACGGAAGTTTCTGAGTACGTCATGGCTGTTATAACATGCAAGGCTTGTTGTCTCCTGTCGAGTGTGTGAGGAGGACTTGTAAGGCTCCTCTGTTTCCCTCCGACTTCCTGTTTCCTGGCCATGAATGGGCCGACCACATCAGTGCATATGTAGAGGAGTTGGGTGGTGACCCCTCCCCCCGGCTTGTCCTACTGACGCGTCTGTAATTAGAACCGGTGACTTCATGCACACGATGAGATGCCGCGTCTCATCCCTCGTCTTGAAGCTGGACTCAGCATCTTTAGTTCACACTCCTCAGCCAATCACTCCAGGACCACTGGACCGTTTTCTAACTAAAGCTGAGTTTTTCATATGACTCCACTGTCACAGTGCAGTTGTTGTAGTCATATTACAAATAACAGTGTACTGCTAATGACAAACTGTATAAAGAAAAACAGGTTTTATATCCCTGCAGACATGTTGACATGTGACCGTCTTGCTGGGACACTTAAACAGATCAGTTGCTTTGTTAATGTCTGCTGGGAGGAGGGCCTGTTTGAGATCAATAAGGAAAGAAAGAAACAAAGTGATCTTTATTACAAAACTCAAATTCAAAATATTACTCATTCAATATGATATTCTAATCTTGTGCATATACCATAGTCATTAAAACATTAAGCTGCAATAAACACGTTGACAGTAATACAAAGACACACAATATACAGAAGACACTGGAAAGAGAGACAGACATGGAGACAAAGGCGGTGTTACTATGGATGTTGACATTAAAGTAAATGCAGACAAACACACTTAAATACCTTAAAAGAAAAGTTGAGTTGCAGCCTGTTGCAGTTTTACAGCTCGTTGATTGTTTAAATTCAGGTTTGATACACAAACCACAACATCAGTACGGTAATCTTTTGATTTCCGCTAATCAGATAAAAAAAAAAGCCTAATTGCTTCATTTTTGTTTCCAAGAATCCAGTTTTACTTATATACAAGCCTGCCTTTAAGATTGCTTTTTGTCCTTTTTTTAATAGTACATCGGAAGGATAAAATAAACACCCGTGATGGTGCGTGGGAACTTAAAATCACACCATGAAGGGTTTGGTGACACTGACACCAGTAAAACAAGTTGCTATGTTGCATTAACTCCATCTAACCTGTCCAACAGGCTCCCGCCGATGGTTTCCAGTGTGTTGTGGAAAGAGGAGAGTCTGTATAAAACTGAGCACTAACTGTTGCAAAGAGTCTCTTGTGTTTTTAGTACGGTGGCCCTGAGAGCTCAATACTGCAACTTTAGAAAATGCATGCAAATAGTAGGGACACTGATCAAAAAACAAAATGTGACAAATAAATTAAAAAAATATAAATTACATTTTTTTATTTATTATTGTAATAATAAATTGTACTTGTTAAAAAAAAAAGAAAAATTGAAATTCACAGGAATTACAATTCAAAACCTTTTTTGTAAACCTTTTTAAAATGCAACAAATTGGTCAAAACCTAAAAAGGAATTATAACTCCAGTGTCTAATATATATAGCAGTGGCGGGCCGTGCATTATATACCTGGGCCTTCTGTGCTGTCCTACTACAGTTGAATTACCTCCTAATAACCTCATTATGATGCATCAATCCAGCAAACCTGCAGCGGATCCACGCATTCCACCACATAAGAGCACAAGCCATTCAAATACTATTCATAAAAACGACACGATAGACAAATGAACAGTAGTAACGTTACTATGTAAAAAAACTGACGCAGTTTGTCACTTACCGAAACTTAAAGAGTTTAATCCCAGTACATCGTTTCAGTTCCAGTAAGAAGTCCTCCTCGATTCATGGAGCCAGTGATGACAGTCGAGCCTCCCCAGTTGTATTTCGCCGGTCTGCTGCGGCAGGTTCGCAGCAGGGCGCCTTGCCGGCGCTGACCGCATGTTGGGCCGTGGTTGTGGAGCTGTTTCCTTGCGAAAGTGTTCGTTGAGTTGTAGATCCACTTGAGTCTCTCCAAAAGTTTTAAAATGCTTTGGTGCCCTAAGGTTAGCGTAGCATAGCTCCAAACCCAGCCATAAAATGTGCAACGCTTCTCCGACGCTGTCAGCAAGAAATACCGTTCATACAAATCCTTTTCCTGCTGAGTCAGGGCTGCCAGCTGTGGGGTTGACTGACCATTTCTTACGATGTCCAGCTTTTCCTGAAATGTCTTTCTTGAGAAAGGCGTTGTCAGTATCTCCGCCACTAAATCCGTTTCTCCTCCTTATTCAGCCATTGAGTGCTAAAAAAACAAAGCTAGGTAAAACAATAAATAAACTACACCAATCAAAACCCTAAACATGTTATAATTTCTTTCAATTTGAACCTCCAACTAAGCTCTGCTTGCAAGTTAAGTTTCGTTTTCCAATAGTCACGTGCTCGCCCACTGACCAACACAACACACACTGCACCTCACTCCTGCAAAGTGAGCTGGAGTAATGCTGACATAGTTGTAGGCCAGCAGGCCGCTCTGGCGCGTCAAAGAATCTCAAACTAAAGATCTTATTGGTTGAACAATATGACAATCAACAATATCGTCCCCATTCACTTAAACTGCACATGGAGGCACTGGTGAGTCTGCAGGCCTCGGGCCTCTCTTCTTACCTAGAAACACAGAGGTGAAATCTGATTGGATAAAAGCTCTACTTAAAACAAGCTGCACTGGAAGCAGAGCAACTGAGGAACACAGTAGCTGTGCAATGAGAAAATAAGATAATGGGAAAAATATTTTTATAAATTCTGATACATGTAGTGTATTTAAGACAAATTATTAAATTATAAAATAGCTATAACTTTGTGATTCTGTTTAGGCCAGCAGAGAAGGCTTTGCAGGCCCTGACGGCCCACCACTGGTATATAGTATGTATTAAGGGCTGTGCAATGTATCGATATCATGATATGAGATTTCGTATATTGTAATATAGCATAAGTGTAGTCTTTTCCTGGTTTTAAAGAATACATTACAGTAAAATTATTTAATTTTCGGAATTTACTATTATTTGGATTTACCCGCCTAATAATTATATCCACATTACTGATGATTATGAAAAATCTCATAAATATTGTGTAAAACCACCATTGGGTTAACCCTATAATATCGTCACAATATCAATAGCAAGGTATTTAGTAAAAAAATGAATCATGACACGATAGCGGATATCAGTATCTGTGCATCATTAGCAAACGGATATAAACAAAAGTTACTGAATAAAACATCTGCATTTAGGAAAAAAGAGAGAAAACACAAACATACAGTCTTTTCTGTATTTAGTTGTTTTAGATTTAATATTCTGATTGCATCATTCAGATGTTATGCACCGTTATTTGCGAGTGATCTACTTCCCTTGCGTTCAGTGCGACTTGCATCCGGTTGTGTTTTTACATGCTTTGTTCTCTGCTTCATGCTTCGCAAGATGTTGTCAATTTAGTTCCGTCTACTTGTTGCAGTGCGTTGACCCTTCAGGGCCACTGTAGAATTGCCCTGTGTTAAAAAGTCAATACATTTGTCTTGGAGGTCCCCTCTTTCTCGTATGTTTTTCCACATATTGCTCACACCTCTACCCCCCCACCCCCTTGTTGTTTTTCTTCTTCTAGAGTCCATCACCATGAAACTGAATCCCCAACAAGCTCCACTCTATGTAAGTATCTGTCTTCATCACACAGCATCAAAATGAGAAAAACGCCGCAACATGATCTGCTACATAACGAGTTAGTGGTAGACAAATAATTTGTTTGTGGTTGTTTTTTCGCAACTAAATGCGACCATTCACATGATCAGTATCGAATAGAGTCGAAAAAAAAGGTATCAAATGAAGTACTCTATTGGTATCACTTCATGGGTACTTGTATCGTAATTTTTTTAAAACGATAGCCTAAAAAATCGGCCCATTGTTTGTGGTTCAAACTTCAATTTCTCAACAACTAATAGGTGGTTCAGACATTACCTTCAGTATGAATTCTAATAACGTGTAACTATCTATCAGGTCAACATTTAATAATGACATACCCATCAGCCTCTGCTGCGCTTTGTGTTTTACTGCTAACTAGCAAATGTTAACACGCTAACATGCTTAATCTAAGACGGTGAACTATATACTTGCCAAACATCAGCGCGTTGCCACTGCGAGCATGCTGACGTTATCATTTAGCGCAAAGCTAACTCTTTCAGAGCTGCTAGCGTGGCTGTAGACTCTCGTTAAGAGTTTTATTCTAAAAGAAACACACCGATTGTACGTTCTAAGACCTAGTTTGCTTGTAATGTGGTATTGTGAAGGAAATTCCACCAAGTGAAGAACTGTGTGGTTAAAGGCTAACTGTGTGTGTGTGTGTGTGTGTGTGTGTGTGTGTGTGTGTGTGTGTGTGTGTGTGTGTGTGTGTGTGTGTGTGAGATACTGAATTCCCTATGATGTCCTGATGTGTTATTTACTGCTTTTTTCGTGTTGGAATAAATGTTAAATATTTAACTGCAAAGTAGTAATGCGTGTTTGATACCTTAATTTCTTTGCATTAAATCATACTGGAATGTTTGCTGAAATTGATTGGATGGCCCTACCTAGAAAATGTTCCACCAGCCGCCACTGCATTACACACAGGGTGATATATTTCAAGTGTTTATTTCTTTTAATTTTGATGGTTATGGCTTACAGCTAATGAAAGCCTAAAATTCAGTATCTCAGAAAATTTGAATATTACACAAGACCAATTAAAAAATGGATTTTTAATACAGATGTTGGCCTACTGAAAAGTATGTCCGAGTACAGTATACAGTATGCACTCAATACTTGGTTGGGGCTCCTTTTGCATGAATTACTGCATCAATGCGGCGTGGCATGGAGGCGATCTGCCTGTGGCACTGCTGAGGTGTTATGGAAGCCCAGGAAGCTTTGATAGTGGCCTTCAGCTCGTCTGCATTGTTGGGTCTGGTGTCTCATCTTCCTCTTGACAATACCCCATAGACTCTCTGGCGGTGTTTCCTTTGCTTGGAGCTCCTTCCGCGAGCTTCCTCGATCCTCAGGATTTCTTAGCAAATTAAACAACTCTTCTTATACTGTATAGTTGGAAAAGGGTCCACTTGAGAACCAGCTCCCAACATTCAGTCCCGCTTCTTGTGTAACTTAAGCATGCCATGTACCAAATACATCAGTCATGTGCACCGGTAAAGTATCCTCATCTGGTCCTGGCAGAGCACCTGAGCGGAATAACACAAGTATGTTAGCTTAGCCTGAATGTTTCCATATTCATAAGCAGCCAAAGCATCTGTAACCGCTCACGTGGGAAATGTGACCCCCGTCTGTCCGTCTAACAGAGTTTAACAACAATAGCAGTGCCGTGTGTGTGTGTATGTGTGTGTGAGATCTGAAACATTCCTGTGTGCCCGTGTTTGTATGGGTGAGGCTGTTAACTGCATGTTCAGCAGAAGTGTGTGTGTATTTGTGTGTGTGCTGTGTAATGTTTCACAGCACACACACACGAGAGCAATATACAACGCATATACACTCTACTCTCTGTTCAGTTTTTTTATCTCTTTAATGCAAACCTTCCTACATACCCGCCGTCTGTAGCCAGCCAGCTCTTAGATGTATCACAGATTAGTTCAAGTTTTCTGTTATGTGCACAGCAAGAGACAACAAAGCAGAGAAGCATTCGTTGGCATTGACAGTCATCGATCTCAGGCTCCCTCCAACAATGCTCATTAAATATATATATATAAAAAAATAAATAAAAGAGTATCTAAAACATAAAATTATGCAAGTGAAAATTCAAATATAGAGAAAAAATATAGGAAATTAAACAATTATTTGTTCCGAGAAGAAAACTGAATTTCTTAATTTGAAGACATAAATTTACGTGACACTTTTTTTGAGATTCTCTGAAATTCGTAAATTTTCGTTAAAAATATGGAACATTCTCTGAGATTATAAAGTTATAAATTTGCTGAGAAAAAAAACGGGGTACAAACATCCGCCGTCTGAATTTTGTTGAGCCTAAAGTAGTTGTGCTCTTCTGGAAATGATTGCATTGTACTTTATCCTCATGTTGGACCTGTTGTACTTTTTATTTTGCCAATGGGTTATCAGATAAATTCTAAAGATTGCTCTTTTTCTGACGGCCTGTTTGACGGACGGCCTCTAAACACGTCTAAGGTCCTGAAATATAAGTTTTTTATGAACACGTTACTACAGTGTTTAAAGGTTTTCTTGTGATTTTCTGACTTATCTCAGATCATCTGAGTATTTTTTTCTTTTAAACTTTTTTTTTTTTTTTTTTTAAATCATACGATTTTTTCTCTATTAAATTTACGACAATCTCAGAGAATAACTGTTTTTTGCCCTTGTAAATTCTGAGTTTTTTTTCCTTGTATGTATGTGAATGTTAGTTGGTCCTGATGGGCAAGGACCTTGCAGGATAGCATGGCTGCCATCACTGTATGTATGAGTGAATAGGTGTGTGAATGGGTGAATGATGACATGTAGTGTGAAAGCGCTTTGAGTGGTCGGAAAGACTAGAAAAGAGATATAAAAGTACAGACCGTTTACCATTTTACCTAGTTGCAGCGCACATACCTGTGACAGTAAGCCCGCATAAACACACTTCTGTATTCTATTCATTATAACAAAGAGAGAACAGCGCCATCATCAGGCCAAACAGAGAAACATCCCCGTGAATACAAACTGTAACAGTCTTACATACCTCGGGTGTTGGAGAAACAAAGCTTTTTAAACTTTCAGACATTTCGACAGCAGAACATGGTTAACCCTCTGAACCCCAAAACCCGCCGGCGGGATGGAAAAGCAATTGCCAAAACTACATCATTTATCACAGCCCGAAGCTGTAAAAAGTAACATTGTCAGATTTATGTCTTTCTGACAGTCCTTAAACACATCATGTGTGACGAAAGGTTCCATCAGAAAACGCAACTGAAACTAAGCTTAAAAATCTCACCACAAATAAACCGTTTAGTGTAACCAGATGCTGTAAAAAACATTGCATTCTAAAAGAAATTATCAAAGAAATTTTGCATTTTTTTTTCTTTTTTATGATTTATGACACGTTAACTGTGTTATACTGCACAGAAGACATTTTTGAGTTATCTCTACTTCTGGCCATGGTTGTGCTGTTTCCATAGAGATGCAGGACTTGTATATTGCAGTGAAAATCAAGGCCACAGCTAGGAAAATGTGACAGGAGCAAAACACTGCTTAGGATTCAGAGGGTTAAAGACAAACAGTTTTAATAACATTGTTTGCTTAATGATTGGCAATTACACATTAGCGGTTTGTCCTGTGGATGCTCTGTGCAGATGGCACACGTCTTTGTTTGTTGATTAGTTATTTTCAAGCTTATACAGTATGTGCATCGATGACTCAATTACTTTGCACTATGTTTAATGTGGTCCAATGTGTCTCTGAGCATTTTCACTTGTTCTGTGGAAAGAGAGTCTGGTAGTTGCCACATATTATCGCCATGACACACAGGAACAGTGTCCATCCTGTCATCACACAGCACCGAGCTACTGCAGGGAGAGTAGGAACACACACGCTGACCTCAACGCAACGGCCAGCTCCTCGTGACGCTGACTCACACACATACACACACACACACACACAGCCCCACCACAGATGACTTCATTCATTTCTTAGCGTTTAACCACACATAGTTCCTCACTTGGTGTAAATCGTATATCTATTTTTTCTATCTCACTTTCACTATTCCAAATGAACAAACCAACTTGAACTTGGCTTGCAGATGGCTTGTTGTCACGTTGTTTCGGGCAAATTTTGCTCTGCGAACACAGTCTTAAAAGCATATAATTAAGTTGTTACACTCCATTATTACTGATGGGTCACACTAGTTAAATGCTCAAGCCTCATAATATCCAGACTATGTTGCCATCTATGTACATTTTTGGTTTCCAAACAGTAGCAAGTAGCACCTTTTTTGAGGTAGATGCCTTGAATCATGAGTCGGTGTGTTTTGAGTTTGCACATAAAAAAACTCGGGATTAAAAAAAGAATACGGCCAAGAGGAAAAGGGAGTGTTTGCTCTTTGAGGTGTAACAGTTGTCGTGTTGATAATAGCAGAAACAGACTTGATTAATAAATGATGATGTACGTGAAGCATGTGACTTAAGCGTCAAGACGAAAACCTCCGATCTGTGTGGAGCCTAGACGAGAACATTCTTCATAAACAAACAAATGTCATATTTACGTCATGTTATACCACGTGGTTTTTCCAAGCTTCGATTTAGCTCTGACTCGGGAATCGGCTCCACCTACCGTTTATCTCAGGGGTGGGCAATTAATTTTTACCGGGGGCCGCATGAGCAACCCGAGCACTGCTGGAGGGCCACATCGACAATATTTCAATTACATTTTGCTCAATATTATTTTTGATATACCGTAAGATAAATAATAATAATTTCATTTAACCTAACTTGACTTTATACAACAGCAGATTGCTTTTGATGGTTTTATTTAAACTCTTAATCCTTAAATATTTATATTAGGCTATGTGAAATTGAAATAAGAAAACAAAAACAATCATTGAATCACTGCAATTTATTTTTATTTTTTTATTAATTTATTAATATTAATATTAATTTATTTTTAATATTATTTTATCTCTGGGGGTGTGAAGTTTGGTAAAAAGTCCTTGTTGGGTTTGCAGTTTTACCATCAACGCATCAGCCTCCCTTGCGTGCTCTTCATCAGACAGATTCCGGTATTTATCCTCGTGCTTCGTCGTGTAGTGGCGATTCAAATTATAATCTTTAAACACAGCAACCTGTGTACCACAAATTAAGCACACGGCTTTACCTTTAATTTCTGTAAAGAAATACTTGGCAGTCCATGTCTTGTTGAAAACACGGCATTCGTCATCAACTTTTCTTTTTTTAGCGTGAGCGGACATCTCGGGGGTAACCGGGCATCACTTGTCGCTGCACCTTCACTCACAGGTTACGCACGGACATACGTCCATAAATAACACTTTTCAAAATAAAAGCAGCACAGTTGTATTGCACGCACGACATAGATGTTTTTTAAAATTTATTTTGTAATTTGTGATTGCCACTGTTCACCTTCACTCACAATCACGCACGCGCATACGTCCACATGGAAGTAATACAAATAACGCTTTTCAAAACAAAAGCAGCACTGTTGTATTGCACACTCGACATAGATATTTTTTTAATTTATTTTGTAATTTATGATTGGCCTCACGCGGGCCGGACAGGGATGCACAAAGGGCCGGATGTGGCCCGCGGGCCTTAAGATGCCCAGGTCTGCCTGAGTCTAGTTGGTGACCTGCGGTCATCGTTTTGCTCGGTTCAGTGTTAAATAACTATTAGGTAGCTGCCAAGTTTCAGTCAGACACAAGAAGTCTGAAATCACATCATTTAAAAACAGGTGCATAGTCATTTAAAGATTGTATATTTAATAGGGCAACTTTGGTGGCAGTGTTGATAGCATGAATTAAACATGATCCGTCTGCATTAGCAAGAAGAAGGTGTGTTTATGTAAACGCATTAAAGTTGATTTCATTGCCTCTCTGTCCTCTCAGGGCGAGTGTGTGTTGACCATTCAGCTCGACGATGAAGACGTGTGTCGCGCCGAGGGAGAAGAGGACGAAGTGGAGGAGGCAGAGTTTTATCTTTTATTCTCAGGATCCACCCAAAGACATCTGACCAGCACACTGCGAGTTGGTCACGTCACACTGCATGCTGTGTGTCCAGGTACAACACACTCACATAATCTCTTGTAATATTTTTCTCTACTAAAATTAGGTCTTCAAAGCACCTAAAAGTTAATTATCCTACTCTGTCCTGTAGTGGGACGTTTCTTTCTTGGCATTAACTCTTCTGTGGATATCACGCCTTAATACCTACTGCATTTCTCAAGATTCAGATCATCACCAGGCGTCTCCAACAACATTATATCTGTTAGTCATAGTCTGAACAGGAGTTTATAATGAGCTGATGGATTTCACTCAAAACCTCACCCAGTATTACGTGAGGTAGGTGTGCTCAGGGTGTGGTCTGTTGCGGTTGTGACAGAGCATGTAGAAATCTCCAGATGGCAGTGCGAGCAGGATTATTAGCCTGGGTGTAGTTACTCTTATACGGGAGATTGTGGTACCAGCCCTCGGCAGAATAAAGGATTGGTTTCTCAGACCATAATCTAATATTACTGCTACCAAAATGGAAAACACACAAGATCAAGTTAAAAAACATTCAGGTTTGGAATAACGACTCTGTGGAAATGCTGAGGGGGCTGTTCTGAGCTCACTGACTTCCAGAGAAGTGAGGGTGAACCGAACACACTCCATGACACCAGGTCCCAGAGAGCCGAAACACCGTCTCAACCACAAAAAACATCTTTTAAAATGCTTGTCTTCTGAGTGGACTTCCGATTGATCAGTGCTAGGCTATGCTAAAATGTAAGCTCCTCCATCAACATTCAAAATAATGCCATCCAAGCGATACGGCAGCAACGTTTTTGTTGTCTTGTACACACATTTAAACACATAGTAAGTTTGGTCTCTGTACAAATATAAGTCACTATCGTAGAACTCTGGGTGCCCAAAGACGGCGACAATATTTGTTTCCTCCATTTCCGATTTGACAACGTCAGGGCGTCAGCGATGACGGGTGACTCTGAACTCTTTCGCTGACGCAGCTTCACAAATTTATCCCTCGAGTTGCATAAGTGATGCAGCGCTCTTACTCAATACGGGACCAATTTCAGATATCGTTGTCCCGACTAGTCAGTTAGACACACAAACAAAGGGTCCAGGCTGAAAAATACTGAAGTTGCCCTTTAAGAATTAAGCCCTCAGATCACTGTCTGCTCCCTCAATGTTGTCAGTTTTGTCTTAAAGTTTGTGGATCTCGTGGCGACTCAAACTTTACTGTGTAAAGGCCCAAGACACACACACATATAACTTTATTAATCCTAACGAAAATTCTTTAGAAGAATAAGAAAAAAACTATAGTCATATAAACTTACATAAAAAAGAGAGGATTAAATGTATCAAAATACTGACAGCAGTGCAAAATAGAATTTCAATAAGACTAAGATCAATTTAGTTAAATAAATTAACTATAATAGGAAAAGTAAATACCAACAACATGGGAATAAAAACAAGAGTAAAAAGATAAAGTTTATAAGAAGTAATACTAACACCAGTGCCTAATAGAAACTAAAATAGAAAAGTAATATTGTCTATGACATCTGTAGCTTATACAGCAGGTAAACAAACAAATCACACAGGTGTGTGTGTGTGTGTGTGTGTGTGTGTGTGTGTGTGTGTGTGTGTGTGCGCGCGCCACTGCGCCACTGCTGTGACAGAATAACATGGTGTTCCTCAGTCTTTATGAGCGCACTTGTGTTTATTCATCTATGTTGATGATTGATATTTATTGAAAATTACTTTTCATATTTATGGGATGTTTTAACATACAGATAAAACCAGAAGTAATTTCCCTGTGTTGTGTGTGTGTGTGTAGCCCATGATGTGTGTGAGCAGGTCTCGGTAACACTATGTTGGGCCCGGCCCGGTGGACCAGTCGGCACACACTCACAGGAGACCTTCTGCTTCGTTCAGGTAATGGCACAGTTCTTTGACTGCATTAAACTGGACACTTCCTGTTCCAGGTCTGTCATTTTTATTTGTTTTTTGCATTGTTTGCAATATGTGTCCTCTGTTGGGACAGAGCTGGAAATGATATGCAAAGTATTTTGTATTCCACCTGAGGTTGTCTTTGCTAGATGAAAATAATTCAGTTTCGTAGCCTGATTAACTTTAAGTTGCGTTGGTTTTGGCACTGATAAAAAAAACAGCGTGCTATATTCAGTGGCCACTATATTTGGTACTCCCTACACTGCTTGTCAATGCATTTCTATATGATCATCCAATGGTGTGAAAGGAACTTAATGCCTAAAAGCGCACAAGATGTGCTGAAAAAAAGATTCACTAAAACATCAGAATGTGATCTACGCGACTCGGTTTGTGGAACAATTGATGTCGGTTCGAGTGTCTTGCAAACAGCTGATTTCCTGATTTTAACCCCAACGGTCTCAAGAGTTGCGAAAAACCAAACCATCCAGTGAGCGGCAGTTCGGTGGATGAAAACACGTTGCTATCTCTGGCCGTCTCACATAGAACCCATAGACTAAGAATGACAATAAGAAGTGGACTTGTCATTATGACGTCACCCATTATTTTGTGGACTGCCGTTTTGAAGCTTCGAGTTCGGCGTTTCGGCCGTCGCCTTCTTGGATTTTTGAAACTAGAAAACGGAAGTGACCATATTTGGACTGCAGAGGAGTGACGTAGAGACACTGTACACAGCTCTGGTATCGACCTGTCAATCACAAGGTAGCCCAGCCTAAAAGCATACCCTGCTTTATGGTGCTGTATTGAAGAAGACTTGAAACTAGAGATCAAGACCATAAACTCATGTTTACAATATTTACTGAGGTAGTAAATCAAGTGAGAAGTAGTCATTTTCTCATAGACTTCTATACAACCAGAGGCTGCTCCCTGATGGACATTAGAAATAATGCAAGTTTAAGGCACTTCGGCAAAAGTAAATTGGACGGACTACAGCAGCAGAAGGCCCCAGCGGGAACAGGAAACTGAGGCTCCAGCAAGCACAGGACCAAGACCGGACGGTAGGAGATGGGAAAACGTCGTCTGGTGAAACTAATCTGGATTTCTGCGGCCACGTAAAGATGGTAGGGTCAGAATGTTGCGTAAACAAAATGAATCCATGGATCCATCCTGTCTTGTGTCAGCAGGTCATGCTGTTTGCTGTTGTAATGGTATGTGACACTATCATGCCAACATGGAGCAGAATCTCTCAGGAATGTTTCCAGCACCTTGTTGAAAACACAACGCCAAGAATTCGGGCTGCTCCGGGGGAACAATTACAGGGATGGGGGTCTTACCCTGCATGAGAATGGTTTACCTAATAAAATGGCCAGTATTTATGTTGACTTTTATCGAAGAAATGACAGAAGACAAAGATATGTTTCATTAGAAACAGATGAGATGTGTCTGTAATAAATACATTATTTTGGCTGATATTTCAGATTTTTTTATTTTTATCATCAAACATAGTTAATGGCCTTGTCCTCTAGTAAAAATGTGTGGCATCTATTCTGTATTTATTTTAGTGCCTCATTCAATTTCTAGTTGACCTCAAGCACATCAACATTTCTTTGCCGCGAGTACATACAAATCAAATTTTTGTCTTTTCCAATAATTGGTAATAATGTTTTTACATTTACATCGTGTTCAAGAATGGCACGCAATGAAAAGCAGATTAAACTATTTTTAAAGGGTAAAAAACTTGGCTTTGAGTCCCTTAAAATAATGATGGCAGTATCGTGTGTGTGTGTGTGTGTGTGTGTGTGTGTGTGTGTGTGTGTGTGTGTGTGTGTGTAGGACTTGGCTCTCGACATGGCCCACTTCCTGCTCGACAACATTGCACCACAGGAAGCATTGCTATTGGACGATGAGCAGGTAAGTTGGGAAAGACCTTGAGGGCTCTGAAATGTTGATTCACTTCCATATATATGTATATTTTTTAAGCCGAGGTCTACATACGATCAGTTAAGTTTTTCATGCTGATTTATTGATTACCATAGACATTTGTTTTGGTATTGTTCATATTGGATTTAAATGAAATCAAAATGTCCGACCAGCCTTTATTTTGTTTGTGTGTCAGATTCCGTTGAAAGAGTGTGAGCGGTTGGATCAGAGCCTGGCCCTGGCCCTGAAACACCTCACCCTGTCCCACCAGAGGACCGGACCGGGTGTTGACGGACAGATGGCTGTCACAGACGCACACGGCGGCACAGAGACTCACATGGACACAAGCGCGGAGGGCTCCACACTGCCGGACCGCCCCACCGGTGAGTTAGACGGCCACGAACCAACAAAACAAGTCAGCACTGTTAGTTATCATTCGGGTTCATTTACATGCAGTGTATGTTTTATCACTTTAAGTTCAGCAGCCTAACAGGCACCAGCTGGGCCACCGCTGTTGCCTGTCCGCTCAATCCGCATGTCCGCTCTCTGAAAGAGCCATGAAAGAGAGACTGCTCCATTGGCAAGCTAGGCTAACTAGCTTCCACTCAGCAAGAGGAATGGAAACCTAGCAGCTAATTGTCCCACCTTAAACACTGAATGTCTCCCGGTCATGGAGCACTCCTCCCTGGATGTGTTAATCTTCTTCATTCATCACCATAAACTCTGCCATGTTGTGGTTAAGATAGTCTGAGAGGCACGTTTAGTTCTAAGGTCTTTTGTCCAACTGTTTCCCTAACTTTCAGGGCTAATATTATATAATATATAATAATATATAATATTCAGGAGAAAACCTAAAATATCTATTGGAAGTAAAAATAAAACCTTAACTCTGACTTAAAGGAAAATCTTAACTCGAGGTGTTCTGCACACCTGAAGTTGAGACATATATGTCCAAATATGTCCAAAAACAGTTTTATCCTCTTCTGAAAATAGATGCATATTTGTCTTTTATATGATAAAAAGTGTTCACCTACATTTCAAATCGACAGCTTGAATTCAGGAAAAGAAATCACAAGATCATAAACATGGCATTCATGTGGGCATGGGAATTATTGGGTAAAACGGTTTATTTCCTCCCTACTGACATTGTAAACTCATTTTTACGAAACAGATCAGCAGTCAAACTGATCTGTCGCTTTGAGTCGACAAATGTGATCACCACATCTACACCAATCATCCTTCCTTGGTCTGGACCGTGCAGCTGTTAGACGGAGGCTAAGTGGCTACACGTGAAGTCAAGTGTGTCGGGACTACTGGCTGCTGGATCCAAAACAGTGGCGGCATTAGGCTTCTATTTCCTGCTTATAAGGTGCTGAAATGTCATCTTCCAGTCTGCAGCCATATATAAAGTCAGGAAACAAAGTGTGACAGAGCTGCTGGTCTCATAATATAATATTAAGACTTAATTCTGTAAATCCAAGATATTTTTTGAGAACAGTGGCTGTGATACTTCGTCATAGTTGACAAACTTCAGTTCTGCCTTTTGGTTGGTCTTATTCTCTCGCTAATGAACGAACACTAATAAAACTATTGCCAGGGACAAGTTAGGTGTCAATGGATGTTGGTAGGGATGTTTCCCGACGTTCCCTAACAAATTCTACTCCCTTAACTAGAAGTGGAGATGCTTGGACACCAACAGCTTTTTGCAGGCATGTCAACGATGTTCAGGAGGTTGTTATAATGTGCCAACCCAACATCAGATAAACACTGATTAGCTGTCCTCTGTACGTCTACGGGACGGCTGAGGGAAAAGGCTTCACTCGGAGTCAACCCACGCTTCTGCATGCTCTTCACGTAGCCGCTTAAAAGTACACAGTAAAGGCCTACGACGATGTCTTTATATTGCATGCGTTTATTGTTAGGTGCATGCAGTACGTGATGACGCAGTATCAGCTGCAGCTTTTTGCATTGCGCAAACAACGGACTGAGAACAACTGAAAACTTCATGGAATGTTGATCGGTCACATTTGGCAGATTTTGATGCAACACACCAGACTGGTACTTTTTTTTATCACAAATAGGTTTTTAGATAATACAATTTAAAATACCATAAAAATAATTGATTCAGAACCCCTCAAAATGTGGTAAAAGCCATTTGTTTTTAGGCTGGTAAAAAATCAGCAGTAAAAGCTGATAACAGGACACTTTGGGCTTTGAATGCTGGGATTTATTTGTAAAAATAGTCTAGAGCAAATAAGAAAATATCACAGAATTTCAATTAAACTTTCTCCGAAACCCGGAGCCATGTCTGGCTGATACCCAAGTTTTGAATAAAGACTCATCTGTTAGTGTAAACCTGCTGTCACATCTCTCTTTCCGCCAGGAGGTGTCCACCTCGCTCCGCTCCGTCTCATCAGTTGAGTCCACCCCCTCAGCGTTTTTTTTTCTTCCTTCCTCTCCAGCCGCGTCTCAGTGCCAGCAGCTCTCCAGCCTGCTGCACTTGGCAGCCAGCCACGGTCTGAGGACGGTGGCGGCGTTCCTCCTGCAGCAACCGGGAGTCAGGGAGGCGCTGAGGAGGCCCAACGCTCAGGGCCTGTCTGCAGCGCGACAGGCAGAGAGCAGAGGACATCGGCAGCTGGCAGAGCTCTTCACACAGTGAGTACTTTAACACTACAAGCTAACAAACGGAGCTGTTGAGTTAACATTTGTTTCGACAAAATGTTATTTGAATGTGAGGATGGCATTCGTTTTATTGTGGAAAAAGAAAACCTGTTACTGAGCTCAAGGGAAAAGTTGCTAAAGTATAAAAAAAAAGAAAAAAAAAAAAAATTATATATATATATATATATATATATATATATATATATATATATATATATATATATCAAGACAATAAAAACATCTAAAGTGCATGTCTGTAGCTGTTGTGTATCTTGATTAAACGTCCTGATGGAGGGACCAAATGGTCATTTTGGAACCAAACCATGTACCCAGAACTGTCTGCTGTGTAGCATAGACTGTATTATAAGAAGTGGACGTGGTCAGTAACGTCACCCGTTGGTTTGTGGACTGCAGTTATGAAGCCTCAAGTTCAGGAATTTTGCCGTCACCATGTTTTGTTTTTGCTACCAATTAACGAAAGTTTCCATATTTGGAATGCGGAAGAGACGCTGTATATGTATATGTGTGGCAGCAACCTGTCAATCACAGTAAGCCCATCCTAAAGCATACTCTGTGGTCTATTTGATTCTAAATGGTGATTCAAGACTTGAAACTAGAGATTGAGACCATAAACTCATGTTTACAATGTTTACTGAGGTAATAAATCAAGTAGTCATTTTCTCATAGACTTCTATACAATCTGACTTATTTTTGCAAGCGGAGGAGTCGCCCCCTGCTGGTCAGTGGAGAGAATGCAAGTTTTAAGAAACTTCCACATTGGCTTCACATTAGACAGAACTGGAGGTTGCCGTCTGTTGCAAAGCACCTCGTTCATCAGACAGACGATACACTACAGATGGAGAACACTCTACAGCAGGGGTCTTCAACATTTTTCAGGCCAAGGACCCCCAAACTGATAGAGAGATGGAGCAGGGACTTCCTACTATATATATTGTATAAAATTGTTTTATATTAAACTGGGCCTAGTGCCATGTATAAACATACCTGTTATTGTGCATTCAATACTAAGCTATTCAAATAATACTCAGGTTCATATATTCATGCTTTTATTTTAAACATGTGCAAGGTACAGTGAGTAGGGTATAATTATATATACAATTACGTGTGTGTGTGTGTGTACATATGTGTATATAATTTAAATTTCATTTTAAATGAAAAAAGCAGGGTTGTCGTATGTAGTTCGATTGTAAAAAGACTTTACAGTAAAAAAACGGATTAAACTCATTAGCAATACCAGCTGAGGTGGTGATGTCATCAAGTAAGCTGCTGTTCCAATTGTCCGTACTGCGTTCTCTGTACTTGAAGTCTGGACTTGGAGTCCAGACTTCAAGTCCATACTCCAAAAGTTCACAAGTCCGTACTTGTGAACTTGGGTATTGAGAAAGGCCCACAGCTTGTGCCTCCTGCTCTCCCCTCCTTTTTTACATTTGTTAAAATGTGACATCACAGTAATTGAGTCAGCCCGTCCAGGGAAGGGAAAAAAGGGGGGCAGATAGACAGATGAATAGAGGGAGGAGAGTCGGAGAACAATGGTGTTCTACAGTACACAGCTGCTGGTTACTGAGGGAGACATAAACACAGGCTGCGAGGGGAGGCGTGTTGGTTCTGAGTCATGTCTACATGAGTATGTCCCAATCCCAGTCGGCACACTCACGGACTTTGAGGTGCGCTCGTGTCAAAGTCCGTGAGGGTTTAGTTCTGTCCCACTGTCAAATCGTCGTGTGTTTGAGGACTCTCTAGCAGATATTTTTACCCCTATATAAACAATTACGTCCACATTTCTGCAGACTTTGCCAAAGGGAATTACCCACCATTCATAGCAATGACCCATAAAATATAAAAATTTCCCGCAGTCCTGATATGCTCGCCAAATATGGGGAGGTTGGGGACATGATAAATACCCTTAAACGGTTTTTCATTCGAGAGAAGAATAATAATTCCTACAGATACAATAGGGACCTCGCGGCCTGACGTTGTCGCTGCTCGGGCCCTAAAAAAAGGTAAACAAAGAGGATAGCACATGGGTGTTCAGCCTGAAATATTAGGTTTACACCAGTGGTCACCAACCTTTTTAAGCCCAAGATCCCTGACCTCTGCCTTGGTGACAGGCTAGATCTACCTATTGAGGCGTTGAGAGAAAAAGACTGTCCAGACTGTACTTACAACTTGAGGCTTTTTATTTGGCCTAATTGTAATTGAATGAAATCGAACACTTTGGTCCAGCTTTCAAATTGATGTGACCAAGAACACACTAAATGACTTCATTTCAGTGCAACATAAAAAGGAAATTATTTGTTAACCGCACACAATATGAACAAGAAAAAACACTTTTGCAATGAGCAGGCTGGATGAACGACCAATATTAACTGTTGTATTTATCAACTGACGTTACAACACAACACTGACAACATTCTCAGTCAGTGCAACTAATGTAAGTGCAGTTCAGCTCTGTGTCCAATCACAATGCCATCAGAAGTCATGTGACTCAAGTCAGTGTGATGCTGTGACTGAACACTGTCTGTGAGTGCCTTGTAGTTCGGCTCATAAGCACAGACAGCCAGTCTGAGGCAGTCTGTGATGTGTCTGTCTCCTTACCTCCTCATCCCTCACTCCCTACCCTGGTGTTCTCATGTTTCCTTACCTCCTCATCCCTCACTCCCTACCCTGGTGTTCTCATGTTTCCTTACCTCCTCATCCCTCACGCTGATTGGCTAAATTGTATGTCACTCATTTATATCTTTAATCAGCAATTGGCTAAACTGCTTCACAGACCCGCCTCGGTGGGCCCACCAGTTGCGCGTTCTGAGACGAGCACACAAGCGAAGATTATGAGCAGACAGCCTGCAGACAAAATCCCCTTGAAAATAAAAGCACAGGATTTTTTTTCTTTTTTTCTTTTAAATTTATTTTTATTTTATTTTGGAGAGCGACAGGGAAAGTCTCCGAGATCTACCTGTCGATCGTGATCGACGGGTTGGCGACCACTGGTTTACACTGAAACTTTAAGGACTAAAGATGGAACCTAAAAACACATGCAAACTGAGGTTATATTACACATTTATTCATCAAAAATAAAATGTTATTAAAGCAGTTTTGACAAAAAATTGTAAATCAAGTATTTGACAAGTACCTCTCATCTTGTGTGGCAAGTCCTGGAAGCCCCTGCAGCCTCTCACACATAACTATTTAACAAGTAATGTCAGTTAAGTCCCTGAGAGTTCAGGTTTTAAGGCTTTAGGGGGGACTTCTGCAGAGAATTTTCGTGGCACATGTACCTAGGGGTGGGCATTGTTAGGATTTTGTTAATACTACTACTCTTATCGATACTCCTTATCAGTTCGGTTATTCATCCATGCTGTTGTCGTTTCATTTTCTATTACTAAATAATTGCTATAAAATAATTAATTTCTATTTTAAATATAACGAAATGTTTGTAGTCACTATATAAAGTCATTTATATGGAAACAAATCTGATATGTTAATAAGATAAATTATGGCACAGCTGATAGATGGAAGGGGCTTCTTTTGTCTCTGTCAGATAAGTTTACAATAATTATAAGATACGGGGCAAACTAAGTTAAACAGGTAGATTATATATAGACAGCTTTTGTTTTAGCTTGTTTCACTAATTGCCGAGCTAGCGCTCCGTGGTTGTGTAAACACGGCGTGAGTGAATGAGAGACTGCGGACGGAGCCGATTTGAAATATCTCTTTTCTACAGGTTCGTGTCATGTTTATGCTTGTTGAACAGATGTATTGATGAATTGTCTGCTGTTAAGTCGTAAAGGTGTTAGTGCTCTCACAGTAACGAGCGTCGCTGTTGCAGTTATCTTCACTTCACCGTCTCCACCGCGACCTCTCTTCTCTGGCTCGACCGCGACACAGAGAACAGGGGTTAGAGGCCGCGGCGTGGTAGTGCATTAAACCGAAACGTTAAGCACCGCTAAAAGAACCGATCATTTCGGAGCTTATTAATACTTCAGTCTTTAATAATTTAGCACCGGTGCCCGTTTGATTCCCAGGTTTCTGTACCTGGCCCTACATGTACCCCAGTCTTACCGCTCTCATCTAATTCGCCGACTCGCTGGTGAACAAAGTGGAGCATTTAGTAGCTGGAGAGCCAAACATTTCCCTCAGGGGTCGGTGGAGACCAAAAACGGAGCTAAACGGAGAGTTTCAAACTCAAAACTTCAAAACCTCCACTGGCTTCCCATACAGCAAATAATACAGTTCAAAATGTGCCTCATCACATACAAAGCCCTCCACAACCCTAAATCCCTTCATACCTTTCGTAACTCCTGCACCGACACGCTCCCACCCGCAACCTCAGATCCACCGACACCAACCTCATTACCCCTGATACTCTGTCTGTATCGGACCCTGGGGGGACAGGGCCTTCTCCATTGCTGTCCCTCCCCCAGCACCTCAGACATTCTCTTGCCATTTTCAAAACTGCACTTAAAACTCACCTATTTAAATCTGCTTTTAACCTGTGATGCTAGTTATGAATGTTTTTGTTTAGTTTGTTACTGTTATAATGCCATCTCTCTGCCTTGTTTATATTGTCATTGCTTTTATTGTTTCTGTTTTTACCATTTGCCTTTGAGTACCCTTTTAAAGTGCTATACAAATAAAATGTATTATTATTATTATTATTATTGATATCGCACTTTCATCAGGTGGACGCAAACACCACTCCAAACCAAATGATCCTGTTGCTGCTAAATGCTCTACTATAGTCACTGGCTGGTCTCTAACTGTGTCCGTCTGCCGTTGGCTGCCGAGCAGGAAGTGAACATTCGGTTTATCGGAGCTATGTCTCTCGAAACCACGCCATGAGAGCAGTGAACCAAAACAGTAAATACTGAAGCTGAAAGCTGTGGCAACAATGAGCCTCTATATGTGTTAATCAGTTAAGGACTAAGTTGGCAGACATGACAATCCAATGCTCTGACTATGAAGAAAAACTGTTTTTCAAGCAAAACGCTGTCTGGGAATCTCTGTGCGTTTGTGTCACTGTGGGTGGTGTCCTTTTGACAGTTACTACCTGAAGTGCGCTGTGTGGGTGTGTGTAGGTGTGTGCCGGTTAAACAGTCACCGCATCAAACACCCACTCAGCGTGTTGTCTCCCTACGCAGCTCCTCCGTGGTGGCTCGGGCCGGACTGGGAGGCGCTCCCAGAACAATGAGCGTCAGAGCAACTGACTGGCAGCTCATCTGATCCTGGCTTAGGGTGGTGGGTGGGTCTGGGGAGGGTGTGGTTAAAAAAAGAAAAAAAAGTCTTCATGAGTGATGTGATGTCATCCACCACACAGGGCTGTGTGCAGCAAATCGGCTGAGAGTTTTGCGCTTGTCGGATTACAACGTTTAGTTGTGCATTTGTTTGACCTTGCTGGACTTTTTAGATATTGACTTTATTTATTTTGTATATATTAATTTTGGCAGCTACTCCTTATTTTGTTCATTTTAATCATTTGTCCGTACTTTGACTCGGGTAAGAATCTCAGAGATAAATGACTTGTTTATGTACTTTGTCAACATGATTGAAAGAGTTCAAATGTGTGTCACAAAAAGAAAAACAACTATTAAAGCAGTTTGTGTTGTAAATGTTTCTCAGACAAACGTATCTTGTGTCAATGCAGGTACGAGACTTTCCCAAGTGTCCATGCGGAACCAAAGGAGCAGCCGCACATTTACCCGGGAGGCCGAGTGTTCCAGCACCACGCAAACCTCGGTACCTACAACCTAACATTCCCGGCCCTCTGTCAGAGAAGGGAGGGGGGGGCAGAGATACAGGAGGAGGTGGAGGAGCTGAGGAGGCGAATCCACCTGCACAGGGAGGAAAAGGTGAGCCGGCAGCGCGTTCACAGTTTTCTTGAGTTCACACACACCTGCACATAGGATTGTTAGAGTCCGATTCTCAGTTCAATCATATTATCTAAAGTACTTATGTGAAAGTGAAATTTAATCTTAGTTGTTTAGATATTCATTTCATTTTGGTTACATTTTTTCAAGCTAATTTGTGGTTCAGCTGTACTCCAGTTGTGCATGTACACAGTTTTTAATACAAGACTTATTTTGGGTAAATTCACAGTTTTCATCTCACAATACAAAGCTTTATCTCGTGAATCAGCTTTATATATATATATATATATATATATATATATATATATATATATATATATATAGGTTATCAGGATGTGTATATTCATAGTTTATAAATTGACATTTATATTCAGATCACCACCACAACACTAGACAAATGCATCATATGTGACTTGTCCTATATTCCCTCGGGGTGTAAGAAAATATTGATACACTTGAGGAACGTGATATGTTTGGAGATACTGCAATTCTATTGTACACATTTTGTATTAATAATTTACATGCAACATTTTTGTTATGTAAGAAAAGACACAAAATGAACTCTGTTAGTGGACTACTTGATTACTATAAACAAATTATATTTACAGCATTTGTATAGAAATAATTCTGTCCCAAGCTCTCCGATCCATGTAAGCGATTGATCGCTGTATTTGAAGTGTACACAGTACATTACTGTAATTTGAAAAGCGTTTTGAAACAGCCGTTTTGTATTTTGAACCAGTCGTTAATATTAAATAAATAGCAAAGCTGTCCCTTTCATTACTTTATATTCATAATAATAAATATACAAGTGTCAATTAGATGGTAATCTTGCATTAGAAATTCAGACAAAGAACACAAATTGGCTAATAATCATCTGCCCATAGTGATCAATTTGACCCGGAATGACGTGATCACTGTATTTCATTTTTTATTTAAATTATATTTGGTTGTGTTAACTTGTTAGTGAAGCAGTTTGTGTACTGACATTTCCCATCTTTTTTTTCTTGCAGGGAAACTCTGACTTTGCTGGCACCATCGCACAGACGTGTGACCCGGTCAGCCCTGCCTGTGGGCCGCAGCCCTGCTCCAACGGTCTGTCTGCGGTAACCATAGAGACTTGTAGCACAACAACAGAAGAACGGGGACGTCCTCCGTCGCTGGAGGAGACATCACAGGGGGAGGAGTCTGCTGTTGTCACTCACACATCCTGTACAAGTGGAACTCTTTGTCAGAGGCAGGAAGCTGGGGGAGAACAGAAGGGCACACCAGCTGCCAACTCTCCTGCTGGCCGCAGCAGGAAAAACAGAAAGAGGACTACAAAAACCACAAGACATGCAACAGAATCTCCAGGAAATAACAGAAGCACCCCAGAGGCCGGTAGAGGGAGCGCACGGAGACTTGCGAAGGCTACAGGAAGTAGTACAGAGACAGATGGGACTATTTCACCCGGGGGACCTGTGGTGGCATCTGTGATTGGCGAAGACGAGGGACCCACAAAAACTCACAACAGAGCAGGGGAGACTCCATTACCCATAAAGCCAGTGTCTGAACCAGGTGGTGAAAGGAAGTGCGCTGGCAGGAAGGCGGCGGCCTTGCCCGCCACCACCATCGTAGAAAAACAGGAAGAAGAGAAGTGGGAAGTTGACTTGCTGATATGTGAACAAGTTTCAGAGACAGAAGCAGTGACACAGATAGAGCAGGGAGACGCTGAGAGTCTCCCAGCAGAAGAAGTTCCAGTGAACATTGCTCTGGAATCGGCTGCAGAGAGGACAGGTAAGTCCAACAGTGTGTCAAAGAGTGGATTATTTTGAGATTCACTCAATGAATGGGGTTATTTTAAATGGCAGAGCAGAGAGGCTCTTTTACCTAAATAGTACAAATCAACTAGTGATTTGGGAAGCAGATTGACTGGTCAGAACACTGAGTTGGTGTTTTTTTTTACTGTGTCACTGTTGATTGTAGCATATCAGAGTAACTGTTCTAACATGTGAATCTGTACTAAATTAGAAATACTTTTTATAACTATAAAACTAATCATTTTATTGTGTCATCTTCAGACACAAACATTTTGTCAGTTGTGAAAAATCACTGACAATGATCTCTATAAACAGATTCTACATTCATATGAATCTGTAGTCAACCAGACCGTTTGCAGTCAGAGTAGTGTTGACTAATCCCGTTCAAGCTCATGCTTTGGTTGAAACAGTCCGTGCAGAGTAAGAAAGAGGCTGATTGAAATCCAAGCTTGGAACCCACCAGCTATCTTCTGAAGATGATTTAGCTTATTATTGGTTTAAAATGTGCTTTCAAACCGGCTACTTGTGAAACAATCTGGTCGCACACATCGTCCAACTCCAGTTTTTGCATCTCAAGTTGCTAATCGGACTGTAAACAATGAGCAGCTCACGGAAAAGGAAGTCCCGGATAGCCCCTGACTACACTGGATCACAAGAAATATAGCCCCTCCCCCTCGAGGCTCATCAACGTCAGACCGGTGTCCGATGGATTCCGAGATTGCTTCTACGATAGCTTGAAGAAATGTCAACAAATATTAGCATGGGCTTAAGAGTAACATATGCAAAAAAAACAACCCGCAACAGGTTTGTTATTGACCCAAAGACAGCTCCCTTAAAGTGAACCCAAAACATCAAAGCAACATGTTGCTGTAATAAAGGCCATAAACTCCGCCCCTTCCATTTTAGATGATGGGACATGGGCCAAACTAAAAAAAAAGTGTTTTGTCATGATATATAGCTCTTTTGAAACTGATGCCGTGTTCATTTTTGTTATAAATTTGGTTTTAATTAGTCATTTTATAGTAGTCATATACAAAATAAAGGGAGGGGGGGGGTGATATCATGATTGACAGCTGCTCTGAGGGAAGTATTCGATGCAGAGACGGAGGCTCAGGAGTTGTCCATAGAGTTGGACCTTTGACAAGAGACATAGCTTTCAACAACTGTGATTCTTTGTTTCAAATGTAAAGATCTGTGTTCTCGTTTTAGATATCCATCATAGTTTATGGTTTACAATTGTGTTCACACAGTTAATCTGTACAATAAGGGTTTACAACCTGTCCGATCGTTTGACTGCTTGTGACCCATCTTGCTTCGATAGAAAGGATGACCAAAACTTTACAAATAACCAGATGAGACCAGATGTACCCTTTAAAGAAAATAACACGTTTCTTATGCAGTCCTTAATCTAATCCTGTCTCCTTTCAGCAACCATGGGTCAAGAACAATCCCAGGATCACCAGGAAAGCCAGTCAGACCCAGAGGAGCCAGGCCAATCTGACACCATGGACAGTGGTACTCAATCTGGCAGGAGGACCAGCCCCAAGTCCCCGGACACGGAAAGGAAACCCCGGAGAGTGCTATGGCGGGACGGAGGCTGGATTGGAAACAGAATGGGATCACCACCACATGGAGCAGAAACCGTAGCAAAAGCAGTCTGGTATCAGGATGAAAAGCTGGACCAGGGTGCCGATGAAGACTTATACAGGGAGGACGCAAACTCTCAGTCAGTTTGGTTTGACACGGCAGATCATAGAAAATGCCAACAGCTGGAGCAGGTAATGAAAGGGCAGAAAGAATGTTATTTGAACTCAGCACAGGCTTCTGGTCTTAGTTCTCCACAGCTGTTAGAACAGCCTCTTAGTTCTCCTCAACTGTCTTCAGCTCTTAGTCAGCCACATGCTGCTGGAACGCAGCCAGCGCTGTCACATGGGCCGGGTGCACAAAGACAGGAAGTACACGGATCACAGCAAGAGGAGGAAGTAGGGCCAGATTGGAAGGAGGGAGGAGTGGAGGGAGACGGAGCGGAGGTCAGTAACAGAGAGACGACTCACAGCAGAAAGAGTTCTGAAACGGCAGACATCGAAGACGGAGTGGAGGGAGAGAGGCAAGGGAGCGGAGACAAAGGAGCAAAGGGCAAAAAAAAGAGGAAAAAAAAGAAGGGGAGGAGAGGAGGTGCAGAGGCCAAGCTTAGCTCCAGCTCCAGCATTGAATCTCAGAGTCAGATAGAGATAAAGACGCAGAAAGAACAAGTGTCGGACCTGAGCACTCAGTCAGAAGCCAAGGATACGACAGGAGGGGCGGACGTAGAGTCTCCAACCAACGACGCCATGCATCTGCCCAGCCAGCCAGAGGGCCAGACCGGGGACGTTCATGGACCCGACATCACAAACTCGGATCGTAGTGAATCAACTCCAGAGTTCAGTCTGACAGAGTGTGGTAGAACAGATCTCACTGGAGTTACGGCCTCACAAACTCTAGAAACAAAGGAATTACTAGAGGATGACGGTAAGAACCCGGATTCTATTGTCCCTGCTTCAGACCTTCAAATGGACATCAGTAAGGCAGATATGGAAGGAATTAAAACTGTGCATCCAGTTGAAAAGGAAATACCTGATCCGACAGAGCTGGAATTAAAGGGGCTTTCCAGTCCGGTCCCACAAATAGTGGATAATGTGGAGTCAAAGGAATTGTCAGTAAATAAGGATTCAATGGTTCCTGGTAATGCTGTACCATCCGTGGACCAGGCTAATTTGGTAGAATCTAACTGCCCAAAGGAACTTCCTGTCCAACTTTCAGATCCTACAGAATTGACAGAGTATCTTGCGGAATTTCCTGGAAAAAACACACAACACGAACAATCCGCAGAGTCAAACAAACCAGAGCAACCTGTGGAACCCACGGGAACATCCCATGGACTTATGGAATCGGCGCGTCCTGCTGAAGCCAGGGGTCTGTCATTTGAAGGCACAGCGGATGCTTTACCACTTCAAATGCGGGAAGGAAGCGCTGACACAACTGCGGGGGGATATTTAAAGCATTGTTTGGCCCCTTGGTTGCTGAGAGATCGGCAGCACAGTGAGGAAAAGAGGAGGGAGTCTTGTGTGGGAGAAGAGGAAGCAGCTGAGGAAAGGAGTAAGACTGTGGAAAATGATAGCGGGATTGTGCCTGGCGAGGAGTTGTCTTCTAAAGACCCAGAGCAGGACCACAATAAAGGCGTGATTGCCACAGCGGTAGCAGTCGTTACGGTAGCAATAGCATCAGCCATGGCTAGCATAGAGCTGAGCCAACAGTTAGCAGACAATCAGTCAGAGAGCCAAGAGCCATTAAACCAGACCCCAGACGATTCACTCAACACTTTTCAGTCCGCACAGCTGATGGACAAAGAAAACTGTCAGCTGCTACCAGCTGAGACAGAAAATCACCCAATAGAGCATTCACACATCGAACCTACTGATCAGTTTGCCTCTAAAGAACAAGCTACTATTAAAATATCAGAGGAGTCTGATTCTGCAGTGTGGCAGTGTAACGCTGAGATAGAAAAGCTACCAGCAGCACAGCAAACTAGCAACCAGAAGGCTAACCTTGATCCGTCAGCTATTGCAGAAACTCCTAGTTTACCACAACTCTACGAAGAGGAAATCCAAACAGAAACTACACGAAACAAAGTCTTTACATGTCCACTACCTAAAGAAGAAGACAGCCTGTCGCACGTTAATGCAAAACCTTTGCCAGAAGCAGATGAAACAATTACAACCGCTGTAGACAGCCAGGGTCACGTTCAGGTAGAATTCCAGCAGCAACTCCCCAGTCCTGTTGCAGACCCAGGGCAACATCCGGAGACTTCTGGCGCATTCTGCACCGGTTCTGAGGAGAAACCTGGACAAGGGGTGCATAGAGGCCTCCAATATCAGTCTATCTGTAAGGAAGAAAGTGGGATGCAACACAGACTCTATGGAGGTGATAGTCCCCCTTTGGAATCCATAACTGCTGAGGGTGAGGTAGGAAGGCAGGATAGTCCACACAGCTTTAAAGCGTTCGAAGACATGTCAGACTCTGACCAAGAGTGTGAGAGAGATCCACAGCCGGAGGGTTGGATAGAAACACCATGTGAAGGGGAGATTCCAACCTCGCCACTAACTTGCGGCTCAACACTTCCCATCGCCCCCTGTGACTCGACTCACATGGAACCGACTGCCCCCCTGAATGCAGAGACGGTCCAATACCAGTCAGTAGCTGACATGAAGCTCGTCCCTGCCGTCACACTTGATGCTGGCAGTGGCACCCTCCAGAGCAAAGGTCAAGAGCCTGATTCTACGTATAATGAGGATGGTGTGTTTAAAGGGCTGGAGAAAGACTCTCTGGATACAGTGGACGGGTGGAAGGAGAGAGAAAGGAATAAGATGAAAAGTGAAGCGGAAGCAAGGAAAGAGCTGGTCACAGTGGACGTCACATCCCAGACAGGTAAATAACTCTCCTTATAGTGTGTCTTTCTGTTTGTGTCTAAACTCATCACAGTTCAACCCTGTCCGTTAGTACAGCCATTACATCTTTAATTTCCTGCCCTGTCAGGATAAATTTGTGGGAAGCATAATCACATACGTGTTTGTGCATGAAAATAATCAGCACGTTGCTTGTTATTAAGGTACCGCTGGGCAGCTTCATTAAAACCACTAAGTAATTAAGTAAACCTCGCTGACCATTAGCATCTTACAACAGTGGTGTATAAACCATTCAGTAATTAGAACATTTAAAAAGTTCATATTTATTATACGCCGGTGGTAATAATGGCAGTCTGCTGGTTGTCACGTCTGCACTATAGCTGCTTAAGCTAAGACATGCTGAGAAGTTTTACTCAGCTGCTTTTCTTTCACTCAACAGTAACCAAGCTAGCTGCTGTCTGTCTGAAAATGATGTGATCAGCTTCATTGTTTATCTAGGGAAAGACTCACTTGCTCTTTTTGAACAAATGGACACCATCCATTCTTTCTTTTCTAATATTAAAACCATCTTTGGCTTTAGCTGAAATCACACACATACCCTGGCATTCCTAATTTACGTTAGCATCTCAAGGTCCATGTAGGGAGATTTTACTTGTAGCATCACGGCTTTGTGGGATTTAATTAGTGTCTAAAATGTAGTGACCCTTTTATTTCACCCTCCATTTTGAACAGTAGTGGATAGTTTTAGAATAGAAGGAAGCCAAGAGACACAGCAGAATAATTTCAGTAACAGGGCAGGGACTGTGTGTGTGGGTGCGTGCGTGCACTGTTTGTATGGGGCACGGTATCCAGGCAACCTGATGATGTCATCAGGACTTAACAGTGGACAGTGAAACTAGAGGTGGGCTGAGAAATGGTTGTGCTGTATGTATGTGTGTCTGAATGTGTCACTGTGTGAACGGGCTGTTGCATATGAGTGTGTGCATTCTATGCGTGTGCATAAAGTGTGTGTGCGTGTGTCGCTTGATAGGACTCAGGCCAACTGTCTGTTTTATGTGAAATGAATAGGCAGTTTCTTTAAGCCACTGTGTTCATGTTTTATGTTTGTGTATATTCTCGTACTTGCGACATAGTGAGGACCAAAAGTTTTTAACCAGCATAGTGAGGACATTGTTTAGATAGTGAGGACATTATGTCCGGTTCTCACTTTGTCAAAGGCAGGGGTTGAGTTCAAGGGTTCAGACTTGGTTTTAAGTTTCAGTTTAGTATTAGGTTTAGGTTGGGGTAAGGGTTGGAGTTCGGCATTTATTTGTCATGGATAGGGTTAGTGGCAAGGGAATGCATAGAGGGTCCTCACAAAGCTAGAAGTACAGGGATGTGTGTGTGTATGTAAGTGCGGGTCAGTTATTGCAGGACTGTGATGCAGAGCCACATCATCATCTTGTAATAGTTGTGACTCAGTGACTGACCCGCTGTGTGAGTTGGAAGCAGTCCACATTAGTCTGTCACATCCTCCTGTTTAGGTGCTGCAGTGGTTAAGTGCTCGAGTCTGTGTTCATAGCCACTAATGATGGTAATTCTAACATCTGTCATTTTTACTGAGCTTGTCGTCCCTACCCCCTATCCCTACCGGAGGCACACTATAGTATCCAGACTTGAGCTCGTACTCTAAATAGGAAAGGATGCTGTGCAGATAGAACATCCGTTTTTAAAAGAGGCACCTCGGCAATGCCCAATACTTCTTCTTGCTAAGATCTGGTAAACATCACTAAAAAGAAGTCTGACAGGTCAACAAATTGAGTCAGATCAGACAGATTGGATCTGTATAAGGTCCGTATAAGGCTAATAAACGTGGACAGAAAGATGTAGAGCCATCATACCAAACTCTTCTGCTATGCTTATCTCTATGCTCTCAGGGAAGGTATTTTGTGGGTGCAGGTGAAGATGATAAAACAGATGCCAACAGCCACCATCACATCATAGAAGAGAGAGTCCGGTAAAAATGATCTGCCTCATAGATGAGCCAAAAAAATCAACAAAATGAAGTAGTCATACCCAAAAGCCCAAAATAGGTTGCCGTTACCAAAAATGAGCTAAAACAGGCAGCCAAAGAGGCAGCTCTGGATGTATCTAATGTTCCAGCATTTTGCAGTTTGCATGGCTGCCTGGGTCAGGGAGAAGCTTATCATTTCCCCCCTTAATTATTCCAACCAGAAACATTACTGACTCACCATGACTGGAGGAAACTCCCTAACAGGATCTTCATCATCATTACCTGACTCACCTACATTGTCCGCATTATTTATTTATTTTTCTTGATAATACATTGCTGGATGGCAGTTTTAAAGCAGCTCTGAGCGTTGTCATCTGCCATTTTATAGGTAAGTTATCCCTCTCATTTACCTCTTCTACCCTATTTATCTAATAGAAATACACAGGAGTAGAACAGACATCCCCAATCAAATCAACGTAGCAAGACCATCAAAGTGGCGGCCATTTTTATGTGTATTGTTGCCATTGCGACCGTTGTAGCGGGCTAACTTCTGTATAAACTAAACCCACTTCATAGCACCAAGAAAAAAAATGCAATTCCCACTGACAAAGGCAAAATCAAAATAGCTAACGAATGGGTTTTTTTCTGTTAAACTTTCCGTTAATGAAATCAACACCATCTCGATGATGAACTCATGTTTTCTGTCCTCCGCAGCAGAAGAAGAAGAGCGGCAACAGAGGAGGCAGGACTCAGATGGCACACACAATCTGCAGGTGAGTTTACACCGACTGTTAAAGAATGAATACAATGAAAGTGTTCAAACGTCTGTTTGACCGGAGACTGTTACAGATGCTCATGAGCAGCATGAAACACTGTCTAATCATCTAATGGCGGTGGGCTGGTTTACGAGCACCAAAATTAAATGTGACCAATAATGTCTTGACGCGTTTCCACAGCAGTCTGGGATAACATGATGTTACCTGTCAGTGGCTGAGTTGTTGTTCACACCTGGCATCAACATGCATCTTGGGTTAACCCGCTGGAGGCAGCAGTAGTAACAACGTTTTGGTAGATTTCAAGTACATTTTTATGAACCTAAAAATATATGGTTATTGTCTACCGGTGGGGAGCGGGAGGGCAGGCAGGCAGGCGGGCGGGCGGGCGGGCGGGCGGGCGGGCAGGTGTCGGCTCTTTGCCGAGCACCAGAAATAAAAACAAGAAGATTCACTCTCAGTGGTTTCTGTGACATGAGAAATACTTTCTCAATATTCATGTTCAAAAATACAAAAACGGCTAAAATACACCAAGCTACCTTTTAAGTCCGTAGTCTCACTTAGTGGAAAAGTCACACCAAGCCACTGAAGAAGTCAGAACAGTACAGATGTGTACGATGGGTGTATTCCTTGGCGTGTGCCAGGCAACCCAAATTGCCGAAGATGTTTTTACGCACTGGTAATATATCTCCGTGGGCTTTTCTACATTTTCAGATGTTGTGCACAAAGCCAGCGAGTCAGCACGTACTTCCACTACCGCAGAGAAAGTCAGTTTAGTAGGCGGTGCTTCAATGTGGGCAAGAACGGAACAGAAGAATGTGGCCATACAGTATGTGGTCCAGACCACTTCCTAATGTGTTCTGAGTTCACATGTCCTTTCACTGAAATGCAGAGGGTACATCCCAAGTCTCTTATTTGTAATTTCCTCGCTTCTCGCTTGAACCGGAAGTTGTTCTGCTCCGCCATATTGACGGGCGTCCCAAAGCTCTTATTTTTGCTCTGAGTGAGGATCGAGGAGGGATCTCTGAGGAGCCATGAGCGAGGACACACGAGAACAGCCTTCCAGGAAGTGTTTTAGCGGCCAACATGTCCCCTGATTGTTCATCATTTATTTGATTGGATGCTACAGCTGATCCGACTGATCTGATTTTTCTAAATATCACTTTCATACCAGAGTGAAGACAGATCAGATTAAACTCAAGTTTTATATTTGATTCATTTTCTGATTCACCATCTGATTAAAATATGTTCATTGTAGGTCTGAACAATGGACCACAAACAACTTTCTTCATTTATTAGAAAGATTTGTCTTTTCTTGATCCGTTATGTCCCTTAATAACTTTTATTATGGATACAATTAAAGTCAGAGAGAGCTGGAGAGACGAAACACTTTTTACATAATTTATCATCATTTCCATTCAGTCACGTGAGGCTGATCATTCCTGAGTGTCGGGTTTGATGAGTTATATCATCTTATTTTCCCCCGAAACATGGAGCCTAATAATATTAATTCCAGTGTTCAAGATAAACCATAATCATATTCTGGGTTATTTAATAATGACATCTCATCTGGTGAACTAACAGCACACAGCTCAAGGTCATTCATGTTTGCGTCACTCGGTCGTGATGGAAGTGGTTCTGTAAAAAATGAAAGGAGGGAAGCCCTGCCTACTTTCTCACCCACACACACCTGACCAATCACTGATTGTTGCATTGTCTATTTTGATGCGTTTGCAACAAATTGCTGAAAGCTTTTTGGCACAATGAAGATCGTTCACACAGCAGACAAGGCAGGTAACATGCCAAACAAACCGAAACAAGCCGTGGGAACCGGCCCGAAGATAAGAGTCCGCGTCCACTGATAAGTCTCCAGATAAAGAGCACGAGCTGAATGCCAGACTCACCGGTCCCATGATTCAGCCTGCAAACTCCTTCCTCCAAATGATATGAATGTGAGTTAGCTGCACTTACAACCTCACTGCTCTCCAGGTCTTTCGAGGTTAGATCAGACCAGGCCAAGGTCACCTCTAAAACCATATAACTCGTTTTTTCCAATGTCTCCTAATGACGCAGTAGTTGGTCTCATGGAGCAGCAGGTCACAGTAGGAGATATGGGAACCTTAAGGCCTGGGTTTTACTGTGTGGGTGTGTGTGTGTGGGGACAGCATTACCTCAGTCATGTCTTGTTTTGGTTGCGCTGCATAGTGTGAGGTCAGAGACAGAAAGGAGGGAGGAAGGAATAGGGAGGGATGAATACACAGGAAAGTGCAGTAGGAGATGACAGTAGTAAAGTATGTGACTACTTTATCCTCAAATTCTTAAAAAACACGTTAATTAAATGTCACAGAGCCAAGTTCTACATTAAGTTAAAGGACAAGTGATGACATTTTCAGTGTGAAATAAATTAAGTTATTGCACCATAACACACTGCTAACTTTACTGCAGTGTAGACAAGATAGTGTCAAATAATCAAATTCTTTTGTATTTTTAAGGTGTAATTATTCTGTATCTAATAGTGGGACTTTGATTTAAGAGTAGCATTAATCTTTACTTATCACTTAACTTGCATATCTTACATATTAAAACTTTAGTCATTTAAAATCATATCTGGTATGGGTTGTCTCGTTGAAAACAGTATAACTAGGGTTGATCAAAAATGTAATTTGTAGTTTGTAAACTTTTTTATATATATTTTTTAATGTAATGTATTTTGTTTAATTTAATTAATTTGATAAATGTAATGAATTTATTCATACATTTATTTTTTGTTAAATTGTATTTGTTTACTTATAGGTGAAGTTAACTCTTGATTGTGAAACTTTTATTGTGGTAATCACACCAACAGAGATCATATGTCATGATTATTATGTCAACAGTTATCAACACCTTTAGGGTTTAAAAATTCCGGGAATATTCAAGGTGAATACTTGGAAACTTAACATGAATTTATGAATAATATGGATGTAAATCTGCAGAAACAAACCTTTCAACGTATCATAAGCAGACATAATACTTCCATTCATTAGTCAAATGCACACAACGTGAAATGTGCCGCGCGGTGAGTTAGCTAGCTAGCAAGTGCTTCAACACTTCCTTTCTTAACTCCTTTAGTATAGGATACACTGGACCATCCTTTACCAAAGGAATGAAGATAATGCCTCCCCACAATTACTTGCGGTGGCAACATTTAAAGTGATGCACCATTCGGTCGTCCATGAAAACAAACGACATACCTATCTCACACAGGTTTAACAATCATTTTTATACAGTCATAAACTAATGGGATTCATGTTTATGAATATGAATAGAGTGACAACCATTTAGTTTCATTTTATATGTATTTATTTACTTTGAACATGTAACAAATAACAACAAAAAACTAAATAAAATGAACAGTAAATATAGCAAACACTCAATAACAAGAAGCATCAGTAAAAACTAAACAAGCTAGGCCTATGATACATTATTAAACTGTTGAAAAGCAAAATATAACCAAACAGTTGGCTCTACATTATTGCACAAAGGAAATATTGATATTGAAGAGTTTCAGTGGTATTGCAATTTAGTGAATTATCAGTTTCTACTGAAGCAGTGTTGATTGTTAAGTGTGACAGCAGCAGGAAGGAAGGAACTTATATAGCCTACACGCTGTAGCATAATAGATTTCATGGGGTCGCGTTACAGTTGGGCTTTTTCTAGTCCTTCATTGTAGTTTCTCCATAGCAGAACTATGTCAGCATCGCTGTTGCCTCATAATTACGTAGTTTAGTAAAAGTGCAGTTGGGATTCTCTGAGCTCTGTGGTTGTCTTTTCCTAACTCCTTATTAATTCTCCTTCACATCTTTTCTTGACCTCATTACATTTTTCCATCGAGGTCAAGGAAAAGTGGTTAGGAATAGACGTTAGGAGGTAACTTTTGGGTGGGGGTGGGGTGTGTAGGTGGGTGTGGGGGTGCGTAGGTGTGAGTGTTGGTCCTTTGCTGCCCCCTTGTGGTCAGAGCAGGTATAACCACTTCCACATGTCTGTCTCTCTGTTTGTCTGTCTCTCTCTCTCTCTCTCTGCGCGTCACAGCTGGATGGTGTACAGCAGTTACCATGGTTACAGCAGTATTTGTGTGCCGCTGATTGGTTACAGATGGAGCTGAACGTTTCCACTTGTTGGTTGTAATTTGGTCGCTTGACTGCTTGCAACACCCAAAGCATGATGGGAACTATAGTTTCAAAAAATAAGTAAGACACCGTGAGTGCATATTTTGTCTTAGGCTAGCAATGTCTCACCTTATACTTTTATTTTCTTAAAAAGATTAAATTATCCCAAACATAATTATATGATATATATATATATACATACATACATACATACATACATACATACATACATACATACATACATACATACATACATACACACACACACTGTATGGTTATAGGGCTTCAAGTAAAGGTAGCAAGAACTGCGTCGCCCAGTTTAACATGTTTTTTCTGAACTGTCTGCAGTTAATAGAAAGAAAAAAACAGTCCCTTGCTCACGTGTTAACCTCACATCTCTATTTTGTAACAATAATGTAAGCGGTAGAAGAAATAGACTCGGATGAATAAGAGGGTTGAATTTTTGCTTTTTCAAGTTTATAATTGAAGCGTTTACGCAGTTACCAAAGTGCTGAAGGGCAGCAGCGGAGTCCAACGCTTCGTCTTCCTCGCCTTTGTTCTTTCTTTCTCTGTTCCAGCAGATAAAAAGTCGTCTCTCTCTCTCTCGTTCTTAAAAATGCGGAGGCACTTAGTGAGATAGGGCTCCAATTGTTCTCGTACTGTGTGTGTGTGTGTGTGTGTGTGTGTGTGTGAGGGGAGCAGTGGAGAGGCAGAGAGAGAGAGAGAGAGAGAGAGAGAGCGAGCGCAGAGACAGTGGGATGGAGGGAGGGGCCACCGTTTTGAACAGATGTGGGCAGAGAGGGCTTATTTTCACGAACCAAGCTGCAGCGAAAAGGAACACGGCGATACGTAGACTTCACTGGATTACACACCTCGAACTGGGGACACGCGGGACTTTTTTTTTTAGTTTTAACGTCACAATTAACACTTGACCTATTCAACTGGGTTCAGTTCGGAATCTGCGGCGCCGGAGTTAAAGGTTGATTCGACCACATTTCTCTCATCTTCTGTGGCTTTAATTGGTCGTACAACCAACTGTTTATGCTCAGTTGATTTGTGCCGTCTGTTTTTTCTCTCATGGTGTGAAGAAAATCAGCAGCCTGCAGTTCTGGAAACCAGTTGGATCTTTTTATTTATTTTTTTTGTCCCTGGGAACTCCTCCCTCAGCCGTTCTTATAAATACTCCATTTGTTTTTTTGACTGAGTTACGTTCAAGAGAGAAAGGAGAGACAGCCGAGAGAGAGAGGTGGGAAATAGTTCGGGATTTATCCTGTGAAATGTTCACGTGTTAACACGTCGATCCTCGGCTGCAGGCGGCATGTACGAGAGACACAAGCGGAGGTACAGCTTCTGTGCCAAGGGAGAGAGGACAGTGGATGTGGTGCTGATTAAGGTAGGTGTGTGTGTGTGTGTGTGTGTTTGTGTGTGTGTGTGCGCATAAACAGGTATACTTGTCTTGAGTATTTGAAAGTATCTTTTTTATTTATTTTTTATTTAGCTGTTTTCAGCCCATTCCTTTCTGGATTTTTGGATTAGATTTTTATTTATTCGGAACAAATCAGGAAATACACATATGGTCAAATTAAACAACAAAGATTCTTCTTGGAATGTTGTCCCAGCATAAACAGCATACATCCTTGACAAAGAAACTTCAGTGGGACATTTTGGGCCTTAGTGTTGTCAAAAACCTTCCGCCAAACAACAAAAAGGGCTTCTCGCTCCTAATAAGATTTTTTTATTCTCCCTGGTTTTTTTTCGGGATAAACATTTTCTGCGCTATGGAACTTACACTGTCCATCACGCTTTGGTGTGATGCAAACAGGAAGTGCAGCGTTGCCACGGAGACGGTGTGGTGCTACCGTGGCTCCTTGCTTCCCTCACTCATCGTGTCTCACCCTCTCAGATGAGGGAGAGACGGAGGAGATGTATTTCCAGATTGGACTTTAGGGTGCAATAAAAACCAGCCACAAATGTTCCATATAATATCTATTCATACAGTAGTTTGTTGGAGGCTACAGGTACAGAGAGTCTGCACTTTTGAGACTTTTATTCCTCTTTCTACAGGTAGTCTGTCTAGCCGTGTCCACAGCGCTGTAAAAGATGTGATAACCAAAAAGATTGATGCTGTTAAGATTTAATTGAGATGATTCGGAGTAGAAACGTTTAAAGGTTTGAGATGAAGTGTGTATTTATCTCACAGGGGGAAACAGATTGCTTATGTCATGTTTCTGAACACGGAAGCTAGGATACTGACATATTGTGTTGTAGCGTCAGCAGAAATATTCAATGTTCGATGGTCCTTAGTAGGAAGTCATATTTATTATGCCATAGCTGAAGGAATTTTTAGATTTGAGGCCTCCAGAGAAAGTCATCTGGACAGAGATGACAGCAAAGACTGTAGATAAGAAGTGGACGCAGTCATGGTGACGTGACCCATTGGTTTGGACTGTCGTTTTGAGTTTTGCGATTATGCCGTCGCCATGTTTTTTTTTTCCACTGCCAATTAACTAAAGTTACCATGCGGAGGAGTGATGTGGAGAAGCCCGTATACATCTCTGGTAGCGGTATCGACCTGTCAATCACAGTAAGTCCGACCCTAAAGCATAGTCCGCTCTGTGGTCCATTTGACTCTAAATGGGCCATCATTTATTAAATGAACATCATGCTGTATTGAAGAAGACTTGAAACTAGAGGTTGAGACCATAAACTCATGTTTACTGAGGTAATAAATCAAGAGAGAAGTAGAGTCATAGACTTCTATACAATCAGAGGAGTCGCCCCCTGATGGTCAGTAGAGAGAATGCAAGTTTTAAGACACTTCCGCATCGGCTTCACTCTGCAGAACCAGAGGTTGCCGCCTGGGTGATACACAGATATATACAGTAGGCCACACCAACTGCAGCAGCACAGAGTTGATGAGTGGTGTTCTCATCCCACATCGCTCACATCCTCTCTTCATCTGGATCATTTCACCAGGCTGTTTATTCCTGCTCTCTTTAACACCATGGCCCACATGTCATTTGAGGTCTCTCATGTCTGACTGTACGTTTAAGGGTTTCGGACAGCTTCTCATTGTACGTGTCACACTGAGGCACACCTATATACATCATGAGTGTGAAGGGGGAAAATCTCATGACTTATAATTTTGGCTTTTATTTCTCTGAGATTTACTTGGCACATTTACTGTACGTTGTTATTGCTAACTCACTGTAATCATTCACCTTGTCCATACTCGCCATGAAACAATCTCATCCTGACAAGACTACACTTGAAGAGACGGAACACTGTAAGCACAAAATCCACAGTCCTCATTCTGTGCAAAAAATACGTCCTTAAATTCATCTGAAGTTCATATGAGGCAGTTTGAGTTGGATACACAAAGAAGTGAAGTTGTCTTTCTAGTGTGTCCTGAGTTAGCGGCAGTGGAGGGAACCATCCGGGTCATCCTACGTGTGCTTCTTTTAAGGACAAAACATTGCCAATAAATCGACATGCAACTACCAGAATAAAGATACCCGAATTATTTCATCTCACTTAAATTAAACTTCAACTGAACTCTCAAATGCTATGCTATTCTTTTAAACTTCTTCACACTTTCTTTAAATCTTAAAAAAACACTTCAAATGTATGTATGTACAGTACATATAACTCAATTATCCTAAAACAGCTGGTCACTAGTTTTTGTCACTCATACAGGAGGAAATGGTGCATTTGTTAGGGACTATTTTCAGCAGCGGATTAATCCACGTTCGGTGCTCTAGTGAGTATTTGAGGCAGCAGCATGGAGTCTGTGGGATTGAGTCAAAATATACTGAAGTGTCAAGGAACGTGTGATCCGTTGCAACGGTGTTGTGTTACTCACTGATGTGTTTTTAACAACAATGGAGCTCTCTGGCACAGAAGAAGAAGATATATTAGGCATTGGGCATGTGGTTTATATCATAAACGGAATAACAAATCAAATAGATTTATCCTTTAATACAGTTGGAAGATGTACCTTGCTTAAAATATTTTCCATAATTTGATGTCAGTCCCTCAGAATCACAGAACGATGCCGTCATTCTACACAATCATGGAGGCAAAAATCCATTGTGAAACACGCATATGCAGTCTGCTCTGTTCACCCATAAGTAAAACTCACAGCTGAATACCAGTCCAGGCGCGTTTTCTCAAGAGTGTTGAAGAGCATCCTTGGAAATGCTGAGACAAGCATCTCTGGCTAATAATGGAAAAGTAAATGATTGCATAACACGCCCTGGAATACACTTAAGATCACTGTCCTTGTCTACATGTTTGTAGTTTTGTTAGGTTCCTTTTCACCTCGCTGGATTTGAAGCTCCCTTCCCTGCCTAAAAAGATCACTGTGCTACAGACACGAGAGCTGTATGTGTCATCTCAAAGATCCACAGCCAGGAAACCTTCCTTATTTCAGCTGTGTCAGATGTGTAATAGGGGTGTAACCAAATACGTTATTGCAGTAATATTCCTGTTCAGTTCAGAATAAAGCGGACATGTTTTTAGCTCACGATCTGATGTCGACACTTGATGCTGCGAAAGCAGGGATGCAAGTTAGGGATCGTCTCTTCAGTGCAAGCTAATGGATCAAAGGAACTTTTTTTAAAACCAATGACTTTTTATTTAACCTGGGCCTGATCCCTCCGCATGCACAACCTCCAGTTTGTAAATAAAGTCATCCAATATGACCCAATGCAATTCTGACTTGTATTTTCACACTAATGTTCAGTTTTATTGCAACTATTGAGTTCCACCATTAACATTAATACTAACACAGCTTGTAATTAGAATACGTATTTTTATTTAATTTTTTTAAAGGTGAGGTTCAAATACAAATCATATTTTGTTGTTTGATTAATTCAGTTACAGAGTTACCTTTTTATATTTTGTTGTCAGCTTAGGTTATGTATGAGGAGAATAAATGGCGGTTTTAAAAAAATGATGCCAAAAATGAAGCAGATGAGACTAGTGATGTGTCCTTCCGTGTCGAGGCTTCGAAGCGAGTGTCGAGTAATCAGGAAGATTTTTGTGAAACGCGTATTGAGGCTTGTGTTGATGACGTACAGTATGTGGTGACAGTCGCAGCCTCGCGAGCCGGCCGTACCACGTGACTGATTCAGGAAATGGTTCGCGGGTTTGGCGTGCGGTTCGAAATATAACGGGCAGCAAAACGCAATGGATCCCCCCTCACATTTTGTAGACTTGGGGCTTTATTGTGCGTTTGTTTGCAATCTATTCGAGCATCACAAACATCATTCATTCATTTATTCAATTCAAAGCTTCACACGCCAAAGCCATGGTGTCATTATAATCACTCTGCCTGTTTTACATTTATTGTCCACTTGATGGAACAGTAGAGCAAATGAAGCACCATGAAGCTTCGGCCCACGAGTGAACCAATTGTATGGAAAGCTTCAATGCTTCATGAAGCTTCATCTCGCCATCACTAGATGAGACCATTTCTACCAACAAACTAATCTCAGGAGCTTTTACAATGTGACCAGCTTGGTGTCCAAAGAGACTGTGGAGTCTTCATATCAGGGATTATTGTTTCATATAATAATCAGTACAAGTTGTTTGACTGGCTGCCTTATTATAGCGGCATTTTGCAAAGAATTTCAAATGCATTACATTTATTGCAAATCTGAGTAAAGGTGGCTCCATTCTCTATTGTTGTTTATGCTTTTTTCATGCTGAATGACTTATTTTCAAGGAAGCTATGAGCACACCTTTGGTAAACCTTTAAAGTGGCGCTTACATTAGTCTTTGGAGAGAAGCTCAGTGTTACAGATCAGGGTTTTAAAGTTGAACATGATGCATTGACAAAAAAAATCTTTTTAGATCATCTTGATGCAAAAATAAATACAGTATGATCTGTAGTTACATTTTTTTGGAAGGAGATTCGGGAAAGTACAGGGGAAGAAACATTTCCATTGAGGATATAAATGAGTCCTCACGCAGACATCCAGCATGTGCAGCTCGGTACTAGATTGATAAATGCCGCCCGTTGTCGCCTACGTGTTGGAGAGTCGCTCTTTTGTGCAGATTTGTCTTTTCTGCAGGATGTTGATAATAGACAGAGCAGGCAGCATGGAGCCAAGACAACAGATCCATTGAGACAAGTGGACGAGGGGACAAAGGACTCAATGGCTTCAGTGATTAAACAATGACAGAACTAAATATGAAGTCATTCTGATGGCTCAGCCTACAGGAGTTGCACAACAAACCCGTGGTGGGGACTTTAAAATCCATCGCTTCAAACACGTCAGGTTGGTAATATCCAACACATTCTGTAGCTTTAGTTTGGAGTGTCCCTTCAGAACGAGAGCTACTGTGTGAAATCGATTGCTACTCCTGAAATCGATGATGGAATGAATGAGCCACCTCGCTTCTTTCTCCTTATCGCAGTGTCCATTTCTATGCTGATGAAACCATCTTATGCCATTGACCTAAACTGTTTTAAACCATATATTATTTATTGAATTCTAAATGAGTGAGTTGGACTGCTGTATCTTGTACATTAAATCCATGCGTACCTCTGGTGGTCAAACATTTTTTCTAAACGACCCAGTGTAGATACCAATATATCTGTGATTAGATCAGACTGGCTCTGTGTGATGGTTAAAAATCTCTGCTTAACTCACACTCAAGTCAAACTTCACACAAATGTAGGGGTCAAGAGGGCGAGGGGTTGGCGAAGGGACATTTTCGTTCACCAGATCACATCAGCTGCTACTGCGGGATTATTGTTTCAGATATGGCTCGTCTGTCTTGTATTTCTGTGTACAATACAGAAACACAGAGGTCTCGTAGAGAACCCCCTCCTACGTTTTCTCTGACATTACACTGAAACCGGCTGTGTCTGGTTGCAGGGGTAGAACAGTCATTCGCTTGTGACCTGCAACTGAAGAGAGTGTGCATTAGTGAACGATATGCTCGCACTATAGCTCAAACATGTGAGACAAACTGTGTGTGTGTGTGTGTGTGTGTGTGTGTGTGTGTGTGTGTGTGTGTGTGTGTGTGTGTGTGTGTGTGTGTGTGTGTGTGTGTGTGTGTGTGTGTGTGTGTGTGTGTGTGTGTGTGTGTGTGTGTGTGTGTGTGTTCCAACAGTCACGTGAAGCCAGTGTGTGTGACGCTAGGATATTATAATATTTATGGGGCTCTGAGAACACAGAACCAGCAGATGGTTGTTTGGGCTGGTACCACAAGACAAAAATGGTGCTACAAAGACCTTAATCAAATTGATCAGAAACTCCAAACAATTAAATGAGCTTAATGTTCATCAGACAAATGTCTTTCTTTTCCTCTATATTCCTTTTCTCTCTTAGATCCAGAGGGAGAGGGATGTTTTCTGCCCTGAACCCAACACAGTGACAACATGTACAGGTAAAGTCTTAAAGGGCAGGTCCACTATTATTTTCTTTTTCTTTTCATGTTTTTATATCATTCTGTAGCTTCCCATTGGTGTTCTTTGTGTTCAAATCAGAACAGATTTTGGTCAAAATACTGTACGTATGCATCAGATGCAGTGGTAGACCAGCAACTGACTTTAAAAAAACAAAAACTGTTATAATGGCTTTAGCTTCATGTTGGAAAGGTTTGTCTGAAGCCCAGGGTAAGGGGTTGTAAATATAGCAAACACTTTAATCTTTTTTTAGGTGGCTAAAATAGGTTTTTTTGCTGACCCCGTCCACAGACACTTTACCTCGCCATCAGACAGCCCTTTCCGACAGGGAACTGAAGCCTTTATATTGCTCTCATCAAAGCCAGCCACAAGACTACATTGACAAAAACAGTAACTATGCATACAACCCCACTTCAGAAAAATCCAAACTGACCCTTTCGGTTATCTCCAACATTGGCTCAGGTAACTTTGACTCTAACTTTCACCTCCATCACTGACACAGCCAGGTGTTTTTTGTTCTTTTCTCTCTCGCTCTACACAGACGTCCATCCAGACAGAGGCTGTGTGTCGGTGTGTTTGTTGCACAGAGACAAAGACGGCCTGAAAGTCGGCGCCGAACCGGATGACAGTGTCTTTAAAAGGGTAAGAAACGCATCCACATCCACGTGTTTGCTCCTGGGCAGGAGCTTGCGTTTATGTGGTACTCTACATAAACGCCGGTGTCGGATGTTTTTATTTTAAGTCAGCACTGCAGCTGAAATTCATAACACAACGTTGTCCGTGCCAGGGCCCGAAATAACGGCGCCGCCTTTTGCACTTTTCCAAAAATGAACCAGGGTGGGGAAAAAAACATCTGGTGGAAGGAGTGTTACGCAACAGACAGAAAAGACTTTCCCCCTCCCCAGCTGGGCAGGAACCAGAGGAAAACCAGTTGACTGGCCGTTCAACGCAACTGCACGAATAGCAACGGGGACGACATGTGGCACCAAAAGAGTTGTCGCTAATGACCTCCTAGTCCTCACACTAGCTCAGGGATCGATAAGCATTTTTATTCAATATTTTAACATTCGTGAAAGCTGTGAAACATTTGTGAGACTTTTCGCCCAGAGTGTAGCTCAGTGTGACTCACTTGTTCTGGCTGAGGTCTTTTTCCACTGAATTTTCCCACAATCCTTCAACTCCAAAGACGACATGTGGCTGCTGTCTTCCTCCCCCCTCCCCCGCCAGAAGCTTGTCTTACAGGATCCTTTGAAATCTGACCCCAACACTCTTTTGCTGTTGGGAGGGATTGTAGAGGCAGGAGTCTGTGTATGTGGAGTACTTGAGTCCTATGAATACCAAATGTCCTCACAGGGATAGAGAGATCAAAAAGTGAAGATTTGTAACTTCCAAACAAGACTAGTTTAGGATGAAGGCTTTTGTTTGGTGAAATGAAGTTCATAGGTGTCCTTATAGAACCTCACCTATGTGTGAGGAGTTGCTGGATTGTTAAAGACCTAAATTAATAAGACATTTTCACTGGTTGCGTAAAGATGGAACCCACACTAACTGCACTCCCTGAAGAAGTAGAAATACATTTTTGGGGAAAAGCGATTTTAGAGAGAAGCCGACGGAAGAGTCTACAATATGCGTTTAAAGAACATATTCTGGATGGCAAACCGATTTAGCAGCGATTACAGGTTCAAACAGTGTGAACGTGAGCCACCACATCACCTGGTGATCGAGACAGATGACTCATTAAAAAGCTGAAGCAGCATGTTTATACATTCCTCAGTAGCTTGCATGGCATAGAACTGCCAACGCTGGTTAATGATGTGCTAACATGCTCTGCTAATGTTAGCGCCACCGTTTTATACGTAGAAACTTCAAAAACTTCTTACTAACCTCTCTGGGTAACGAGTATGAAAATGAAGAAAATCTGAAACGATCACATGAGTCTATGGAGCACTATATGTTTTTATAATTGTTTTAAGGACTTCCTTATAAATAAAGTTTTTTTCATCTTGAGGGGTTTATCCTAATAAATGTCTAAATGGTAAATGGACTTAACTTGTATAGTGCTTTTCTAGTCTTTCAGACTACTCATAGCGCTTTCACACTACTTGTCATCATTCACCCATTCAGACACTGATGGCAGGGGCTAAGTGCCTTGACTATCTGATTCTATCACATTCATACACCGTAGGCACAGCTACGGGAGCAATTTTGGGATTAAGTGTCTTGCTCAAGGACACATCGACATGCGACTAGCGGAGTCGGGGATCGAACCGCCGATCCTTTGATTGAAGGACGACCCTGCTCTCCACCTAGCAAATTAAGTCTACACTTCATCTCTTGTGTCTTCTTTTCCTCCTAAGCCCAAAGACCCTCCCCCCTATGATGGACACAGGGACAGAGGGGTTCGAGTCTCCCGGTCCTCCACCGATGATGCATCAACACAGGGATCCCTCAGTCCTACTGAGGGGGCTTTGTCGGTGGGCATACCTGACCCTGTGACCCCTCGGAGCTCCAGACTGTCCTGGAAGTCCAAAACGGAGGACAGAGGTAAATCACGCTGTTTGTTCTTTGTTTTTCAAAATGATTCCAAAAATGTATTTATGTTTAATATCAATTAAAAAAAATTGTACAGATCGCTTCACAAACACTTAGTTTCACTGCTCTGCAGAATCACCAGCTCTTTTGCATTTTCTCGACATTTCTAACATTTTTTTTAAGTGATGTATATGTATTTTTCCCAAATCTTGGGTATATCAGTTAAAATGTGTAAAAATGGAAAACAGTCAGCTTTATACCCGCCATAGTTTCAATTGAATTAGATTAAAATTAGATCCTATATTATCTGAATAACTCATACTTACTGTGTGATTCACTTCATATTTCTATGCTTGTTACATTTAATTTCTGTAGTTTAATTTATTACTTGTAATTTTTACTTTGCATCTCTTTAATCCTAACATGTTCATATATTTTTTCCACACAAGTTCTGGCTCATATTTTCCTTCTATAATAACAAGAAAACCTCCCGGCAAGAAACACCAAATGATTTATTGGAAGCTGCTGATTTAGAATAACTGACTATGAACCCCTGTTCACGTCAACTCTATACTGCCTCTATCTAATAAAGCCATAGATGCCCCAAAAAGAATCCTAAAACCTAATCTTCTTCATAAGAGTCACAATTGATAATAGTTTTGTATTTCTGTTATGAATCCCAGGAGGAGGAGGAGGAGGAGAAGAAGAAGAGGAGAAAAAAGATCAGCTTCCAGAGTATCCCGTCCCCTCTGCCGTTATGCGAGCCCCCATCTGTTCCTTGTCTCTGTTCCGTCGTCACAGCTGGGAGCCGGGCAGGAACAACGCCGCCGCAGAGATTGACATTGCACAGCGCAGGTAATAAATCCGTCAAACGGCATCCTGAATGGATTTCTGGGTTAGGATTGTTAAATACAGTCCTCATGGCACTCCACGTCCACAGGATCTCGTAGGAGGAGTTAGACTATTTTGTCCCAGAGAGTAACCCCAGAGCGTCCCACCCACCCAAACTCTCAGGACCTCTGAGCAGCTGCTGCTATCTCCCAACATCTGTGTTCATGTCATCTTTCTACCGCTTGTTTTCTATGATACGTATGTGGAAACACACTCCACTCTTCGTTTGTCCACATTTATCCGCATAATAAAAATATCTCGTGAGATACTTTATCCAACTTTTATTTGGGTGGGAATAGTCATTCAGTGCGTTTGTGGTGTGGAAGCGCTAGCTCTTCCCAGGAACGTTGCACACACGATAACTGAACTGTTTCCAGGGGACACTAAAAGGTGATGCACGAGGTTGGGACATGCTTGTTGCCAGGGTTATTTGGTTTATGGAGTTAGTGAAGTCGTAAATCTGTCTATCTATGGTGTTGGACAATGAACTAAAATGTAGTTGGTGGTTTATTTTCAAAATGTGGTTACATAATACAGATATTATTTCAGATAGCGTTAGCCTTTTGCTAATTGTTAGCCTGCCCATTCAAATAATCTGACATTCAAGGATTTAAATCAATTAGATCAATTAATGTTTTAAAACAAAATAAGCTCTAGTTTGACTGCATGAATACTATTTTACACTCTGTCTGGCTGTTGTAATGAATCTCAGGTTCTGCATCCTGTCACCCGTCACCATGCAGGGCTGGTTTCATCCAGCATTCGTAGCAAAACCTGCGTAAAATAATGAGCCGTAATTCGTAGATTGCCTACGATATTTTTTCGTATGTCATCCACGTAATCATGAACGAGAACGTATTGGAACCGCTAAATCCCACAGTGGGCGTGTTGTCCAACATTTTTCAGCTAGGAGGCCGCAGTTTGTTCCCCCTGTAAAAAGAGAAGTAAATGGTGATGTTTTTTTCACGTAACTTGCGTACTTCAGTTTTGGTACTTCCGTGGTTATTCTAACCCAGTGGTTCCCAAACTGGGGGGGGGCGCGGCTCAGGGATGTGTCATCATGAAAAGTAAAAAACAAATGATGATAAAATAAATATTAACATTTCTCTACTGATCTGTGCTATAAATGTAATTTCTGTATGATTCCAACCATTTCAAGCATTTTTATAATCAAAATCGCATGTCCTGTTCAAATATAGAGGAGACACGAGAGGTGAGGCAGCGACGAGTTGTGCCTCATCTCAGATTGCGCAATCCCCCACAAACTGGGTTGAGCGCATGCCTTTTGCTTTCTCATTGTCACCACTGTAATATTTGTAGACACTTTTATTATATTGCTGATCTGACATTAAACGGCGGTGAACAAGCACAGAAGGGAGGCAAAAAGTACATCTGCCTCAATGAAGCGTGTGAAGTGCGAGAGGGTCGGGTTTATCGCGTCAAGCTGCACAGAGCAGATCAACCCAGACAGGAAGTCACACCAAAAAGGGATAGAGCATCCTGTAATTCTTCAAAATAAAACACTATCTCACTGATTGATATGTAGGAATATGAATGTACCTATGAATAGGAATATGATTTTAAAAAAAGAATATGATCCATGCAGAAAAAGCTTGAGTAGCTTGCACATCTTGTTTATAATTCAGTTTTAAAGAACCTAAGACTTGGGTAAACTAAATTGTGGCACTCTTGTATGTCACAAAAAGCTTTTATTAAAGGCAATCAGAACAAAGTAAATCCACGTCGATCATTGCTGGATATGTTATTTTCTTGTTTGAGAGAACCTGCTGTTAAATGTAGGGACATATAAGTTGTTTGCACTTAAAAGAAATTAAGTTCATTTTATTTACAAATGAATATTATATTATTATTATCATTATTCTATATGTAGGATTCTTTATTTTCTTGCACACTAATTCAGTTTGAAAAACCTACTGTTAAATGGGGAAATGTAAGTTGTTGAACTGTTCCTAACTTCAATTTTAACATTTGAAGTTAAATATATTCAAGAATACAATGCAATTAATGTCTGAAAGCACTACTTGAAAGCAATCTAAAGTCCAATCTTTTTGGAAATTGATTTTATTATTGCTATTTTTTTTCAGGAAAACAAACTGAACAATAAACTGTGAAGTGGAAAAGTGAAGTGATATGTACTTATTTTAGAAAGAAAAACAAATATTTTACAGTTTATATATTATGATGCAATTAATTCAAAACAAAGAAGGTACGACCCATTTGGGGTGGGTGGGGTGGGGGCGGGGCTTACAATGTTCCTATATCATCAAAGGGGGGCTTGACAGAAAAAGTTTGGGAATCACTGTTCTAACCCAAGCAATGGTCTTTTCCTAAACCTAACCAAGTAGTTTTGTTGCCTAAACCTAACCTGTTTCCTGTGAAGACAGTAGGTTTTGGTTGTTTTTTTTCGTATGCATCTGACGAGCGGAAATTGACACGTGTTGCTGGCTTTCGTAGGAAAACTCTCAAAAAATGGGAAGTAACTACTCGTACGATGTCATATGAACCGTTTTATGAGGATACGTTGCACCTTGCCTGCATGGACACTCGTTTAATCACATCCAATAATGTGTGGATGTGCGTATTTAGGTGGGGGAAAACTATTTTAGTGGTTTTAACATGAACGTATTGCACGTAAACGACTCCCTCACCTGTCTTTCCACTGACAGTCCACCTGTCCCTTCTTTCAGCTCGTTGAAGAGTCCGTCAGGAGAGGTGAAGAGAGCCAATTACCCCCTCCACCGGAGAAGGTACACCTTCGTCCGTCACACGCACGTCGACATTCTCCTTCTCTTCACAGCTGCACATTGTGTGTTTTTATGCCAAACTACTGGCCACAAAAGACACTGATATATATGTGAGTCACTGTCCAGTGCCTTTCCACATGGGACAGCCAGTAAGTCAGCACTAGATTCAATGAGTTCTTTCAAGTCAGTCACTAATGACTGGAGCACTTCAGACACACTGTGGAAACTGTGGAAACTCTGTCTGAAAGACAAGAATGTAGAAAAGAAGTTTAGCATTCTTGTCTTTTATGACTGGAGTGCGGCGATTCAGTCGTCTTTCCAGACTGCTCACATTAAAGTTTACACACACACATTCCCAGCACCATGAATGGTATCCAATGCAGTTAGGGCTTTGGGAGCTGGAGTGGTTCTGTCCAGCTTCTCAACACCTCAGCAGCCGGCGACAGACTGCATCAAGTCGACTGATTCCTCGAGTCGACTTGATGCAGTCTGCGCTTTCTCTGTAGCGCAGACTGGAGCTTTACTTTACTCCAGTGAGAACAGGAGGAATTAAGAAGAGTAACAAGCTTCTATCATGATAGTAAGGCCAATACGTCCAACTTTATGTACCAACTGGGACAGAAGAGTCTTAAAAATACGAGGAGGAAGATTTTTTTTTGGTTGTCTTTTGCATCTCAAAAATAAAACCAAAATGTCGACAATATGGAGGACCACTTTGGATAAACTGTCCCGATTGTGTCCATATGTTGTCCAAACCTCACTGAGATCCAAACTCAATGCAGGCCAGACCACCTCGGCGTGCGGTCTGGCTGATCGGATCCCAATGCAAGCAAGATCCAATCTCGGAGCGTACAGACTGGACAGTTGATGCAAAGTCGAATAGAAAAGACTACCGCAACCACGGCCAAAGTTAAACTTATTGTCACCTCAAACGCTGATTAATGCCACATTAATCTAAACAGAGACAGAGGCTTTGTACTGATCTTTTGTTCTCTCTGCCGGAAACAAGAAATACATTTTATAATTGAAACAAGGCACAATAAAAGGTCACTTCAACAGATACTCTTAGTCAGTCACTCAGAGTTGAGACACATTTCTGTCATCGTAACTCCACCATAATCTCATTGTGGATTCATGCTTTCACTAAACATCTAATCCTCTCTCCTCTTTCTATTCCATGGTTTTTTCGGATCTTGCTTTATCCACCCTTCATCTTTCCGCTCGTCCAGCATGAGCTGGTGTCCATCCAACCTGCGTCGCCCCGATCAGGAGCAAATAGACAACAGAAGGTAATTAGCATAGGTCGATGATAACGTCCCCTCAGAGGCCGCGGCGTCAACAACATGTAAAAAAAGACATGCTGGTTACATGCTTGTATTGTCTCCTCCTCCGCACGCAGCTACAGCCTGGAGGGTCTGGCGGTGGAGAGGGGAGCAGTCCGGGCTCAGTGCCCCAGCATCGGCGGTCAGGAGGAGATTACCGCGGGGAGGAGTTCGCGCCTGGACAGCCAAGAGAGAGGCTCGCTGGTTTCCCTCACCGAGGAGGAGCAGGAGGGAGATGGAAGCAGCATGGATAGCCAGGTGTGTGTGTGTGTGTGTGTGTCGTGTGAACCTGCAGACAGCAGCTCAAACATTCCATGGAAGCTTTCCTACATTCCTTAAAATACAATAGAATGCATGGAGAGAAAGCTAAAGATAGCTTTCTGCTCATGTTGGTTTTCAGAATAAATGAGGTGCGTACGCAATAATTTGCCAGATCAAGAATACAAATTATCCATATCTACAATAACTGGAAAACAATTGTCTGATCTGCTTTTGTTTACAATGGCGAGTAACAGGAAGTTTCAATCAAAGATTGGGATCTAATGTTATATTACATCAATATAATCAATATGGATATGATAATATTGATAATTGTTTTCCCATCGTGTGTGTGTTTTAGACATCACATCAGGTACTGTCAGTGACAAACAGCTGTCCCACCATGTTCCATCACCAAACCCTTACCAAATCCATCTCCATGGTTACCATCAGTCACCGCGATATAGATGGTGAGTTTCTGCTTCTCAACAATCTTTTTTTCATCATCGTTTCCTTCATTCTGTTGCCCTCCTTTTAGTTTTGAAGATGTGCTCTTTAACCTTGTGCGGTAAGATTGTTCTTCTGCTTCCCTGTTCATCCCGCCGCATCCCATCAACGCCCCCCCCGCCATTTTAGCGAGTGGATTTCCTCGATCAAAGCGACGAATCCGCTTCTCCCTCAGCATCTCCCCGCTCCTCCCCAAAAGTAGACGCTTCTTTGCTATTGGCTCCTCCTCCAGTGATGAGGAGGAGGAGAAGGGAGGGAGTAAGTATGATGAATGTAGACGTGGTCCCGTTTTTCCCCTGTCAGTGTGTTGTCCCGTAACACTGTCCAACAACAAAACCAATTAAAAACGTTACCGCCTCATCCTGGAACTGCAGAAGCAGATGGATAGAAAAAACACTTCCGGGTTTCCTGGAAGCCACCAGCTTTTTACAGTCTGTCCATTTGACCCCGCCCCCACCCCCAATGGACTTCCTGGTTCATTTTTCATGTGTCACTGGCACCTTAACAAAAACACCCAGCCCCCCCCTCCCACCCACGCAGTCCCCACGCTCTTTTGGATTTCAGCCTGAATGCCACCTAAGGAGACAATTCAATTCAATATATTCTGTATAGCCCAAAATCACAAATTAGCCTCAGAGGGCTTTACAATCTGTACACATCCTCTGACCTTTGACCCTCACATCGGAACAGGAAAAACTCCCCAAAAATACCTTTAATGGGGAGAAAAAAAAGGAAGAAACCTCAGAGAGAGCAACAGAGGAGGATCCCTCTATCAGGATGGACAGAAGTGCAATAGATGTCATGTGTACAGAATGAACAACATAACAGAGTTAAAACACAGCTTTTGTATGAGTCAAACCTGTGAACATTTGGACATAAAAAGTAGCGGTCCTGACGTGCAAATCGGTCGTCCGACCTGGGTATATGGGCGAAAGACTAATCGAACCATCTTGATGGTATTATGGTATTCTGACAAAACAAACTTAACTCAAGGTCCACTTACTATCTTTCAGCTGCATCTCATAGTTTTCATCAAGACTGAAACTCTCAATTAAATATACAAACATACAATTTTAATATACAATACAGTATAAGATTAATGCTTTAAAATGTACAGTATAGGTAATATGAATTAAATAAGAATTAATAAGTGTACTCTTTGTAACAGGCCTGCTTTAATCAGATTGTTGGAAGTACTTTTATATTTCTCTGCCTGCTCTATGTAGCTGTACAAAAACCTATTCTTTTGTAATTGCTACATGGAAAGGTGGTCTTGTAGAAGTGACCTCCTGTTTATGTTTTTTTATCAATGGTAACATACTTTCCCTCTTTTTCTCCCCCGGTCAACGTTGTGTTTACCTCTTTACTTCCTAATCATTCAGCACTTTATCTCGTCACTTGAACTGCCACTTTGCTGGATCAGATTTAGATAATATATTTGGCCGTGAACACTTTTGTCGCAGGTATGAACATGTATTGCCATGCAGTGTTGTAGCAGCTGTGTCTGATCAGATGATGTCCGTCCTCTTTGCTTCTTGTAGGGACGAGCGCATTCTCCAGTAACTCCGGGTCACTGGAATACAGGTAAGAAGGGAACTGATGTAGCTAAAATTGTTTTACTGTGTTGTTGGGAACGGTCTTTTTACTTTCCAAATATTGATACAGGCTGTAATTCAATGAATGGTACCATAATTCAGATGAGATTTTTTCACACCTCTGTACCGGGGTTGTCTCATTCTCATGAAAGCAAAATCTCTACACCTTTGGGCCAAATACCTTCAAATTTGGCCCAAACTTCCACTTAAACTCAATAAAGAACAGATTTTGGTGGTCAAGGGTCAAGATCACGGTGACCTCATCTCCATCATATCTTCATGAACATGAGATCTCAGGCGCGCCTTGATTTCTTCAAACTTTTCACAAACATCCAAATATACTTAGGGATGAAAGATAGAATGTATATAAGAAGTGGACGTAGTCATCGTGACGTTACCAATTGGTTTGTGAACTGCGTTTTTGAAGCCATGAGTTTGACCATTGGAGCCAATGCTATCTCGGTTTCTTGCAACTAGAACTGACACGAGAGTGTGGAGCTAAGTACAACGATACATTGAGCAAGACATTTTTTGGCAACCAAAAAGGTTACAATTACCTTTCATGAAGTGAAAACACACTGTGAAAGGGTTAAAGTTGTAAGATGAAAACACAGACAACTCCCAGACCAGACGACGCAGTTGTAGTGACCTGTCAATCACAGTAAGCCCGCCCTAAAGTATACTCTGCTTTATGGTCTATTTGACTCTAAATGGACCATAATGTACGAAATGAACATCATGCTGTATTGAAGAAGATTGAGACCATAAACTGTTGTAAACATAGATGTTTACTGAGGTAATAAATCAAGTGAGATGTAGTTTGATTTTCTCATAGACTTCTATACAATCTGACTTCTTTTTGCAACCAGAGAAGTCGCCCCCTGATGGCCAGTAGAGAGAATGCAAGTTCAAGGCACTTCAGCATTGGCTTCACTTTTCAGAACCGGAGGTTACTGCCTGGAATGAACTGTTTAGAATGTGGCTCTCAAAAGTCAGTGTGACCTCACAAAACACGTTTTTGGCCATAACTCAAGAATGTATATGCTAATTATGACAATATAACACAAATATCTAATTGGACAAAATTATGAAGTGATGACATTTTGGACAGACTTGGATGTGAACTGGTTGGAGGAGGCACCCTAGTTTTAATTTTCACCAGGCCAGTAACTGCGATGGAATTACTTTAATTTAAAATGAAACGTGTTTTGTCACTGAGAGAAATAATGAGATTACTCTACGTTGGCGTTTCCCCTCTAGCAAAAAGTATTCAATTTGATTAAAATGAGCAGACTTTGTCACTCCACTGTGTATTAAAGCGGATTGGCTTCAATCGTGTGTATGTTTGTCAGTATTTCGGAGGAGGAGCCGGGCCCTCTGCGGAGCGATACCGAGGCCAAAGGAGGACCTAAAATCAGCCGGACGTTCAGCTACATCCGCAGCAAGATGACCAAGAAAAGCAAGGTGAGAACACCTGTGACAAGTTACAGCCATGTGCCCTCACATGCATGTTCATTCACACTAGAGCTGTGACGGTATTGTTGGTTCTGATAATCAACTGTATAGTCTACAGTACATTTTTTTTACGCAACCCAATATCAGTTTGTGTCCAAGGGCTTTAAAACCTGTCCAGCGTGGATTCTGATCAGGAAAACCCCCATAAACAATTCTGCAATATCACACTCATTATTAAGGCATGCGTTTGTTTCTGAGTACAGCTGAGACTATGCATGTGATAGAAGGCCATGTATTTGATTGTTGAGGTAGTCGTCACGGTGTTTTCTCGTACCTTTTTGAGTGTTGAGAAGGGGTGCGCCCAGCTCTGTGGTTGTCTTATTTCCCTTCAGATGGCTTTGCCGCAGTCAGTCCATGGCATTTATGTCAGTGTTGTGCTTGTAGCTGGGTATATACTTTGTTGCATTTCTTAGCCCTCTCATTGGTTGTTAATGGAGGGCAGAGATAAGTTAAAATCTCTTACGAACAAGTTTATGTTGAAAAGAAAAAAAGAAAACACGTTTTGCTACACACAGACAGAGTGTTTTCATTCTGAATCAGTAACAAGTGTTTAGTCAATGACACGTATGTACAACATTTTTATTCAATGATACGCAATCTCAATCTTACTTAAATAACTATATAAATATTGGTCTTTGATTCACTGGTATTAATTGATTCAGTCTGATGGGCAGAATGTTTTTCAAGGAACCGCTTCACTTTGCAAGGTTGGAACAACCTCATCTCACCAAACGCCGCCTTTTTCCGGGTATTACGTCAGCAGCAAATGACCTCTTCAAATTATACTTCGAAATTAGATTTAGCAACTATGAATTGCTCGTGATTCTAGACCAGAATCACAATATTGTATCACCATCTGGACTTTGAAGAGACTCCGCTGTGAATTAGGCCTACTCAGAAGAAAACATACTGATTTGGATGAGGTGATAGCTTTGGTACATCAGGAGCTACAAGGCAATGAATAGATGCAAGGATTTTGCCATGTCCCATCCTGTTGCAGATCCTCACTAACGTGTGCATGTGGCATTCCCTGCTTAACAGTGGCGTGAGTGGTGTGCCGAGGTTCATCCGACCTTGCAAAGAGATAAGTTTGTTTTTTCCCCCGCAAATTTACCACTTTAATCTCAAAGAATATCTTCGTTTCCAGAAGAGAAAAAAACACCACCTTAGCCAGAGTAGTCAGTGCTTACATCAAAGGAAGTCAGGATTACACAATGAAGCCCTGAGGCTTGTTCTTACAAGCAGAGCCACCATTACTGATGCTACAGCCACATGTACAGTACAAATCCTTATCCAGTCACTGGGGATTAATGGCCCATTTGGGATTATTTCAAGTTTATTAGGCTGAATTCAGGTTAGTTTTATTTGAGCTGGTGCATTTCATATATGCATCCCAAATACAACTGATCCCAGGTCCTCCATCATTATATATTCAGGAGCATATGACCCCCTAGCCAGCAAACTTAAATTGGAACTGAAACTAAATTTAAAACTGAAGTGAAACTAAATATTCAAAGAAGAGAATATTTACCAAGCGGAAACGTCCACAACCGCATTAAAACCTATGTATATATTTTTTGTTTTTTTTGTTTTGTTTTTGTCATCAGATACCAGCGTTCATTTTGGGCATGTATGCTGAAATGGTTGCTTTGTGAAGATGACAATAATAGTGAAAGAGGAACTTGGTGTGTGTGTGTGTGGGTAGGGGGTGGGGGGTGGGGGGTGTGCAGAATTTAGATACAAGTTCACTTCCTGATTTAAAAGCAGACAGACGGGCAGCAGCAGCTTGTACACAATGGCTAAATCAAAAAGACGACAACAGGATGCTCAGACAGATAAAGAAATCTAGACGGGCAGGATTCCCATTGCGGATTAGAAGAAGACTGACGGACGGAGGATAGGGAGAGAGAAGGAGACAGGAGGACAGTTACAGCCATGCTGAGTAAGAGGTTCAGTCGCTCTGTGAGGTGGAGAGGAGAAACCGTATTGGATGAGGTAAGGTGTGTGTGTGTGTGTGTGTGTGTGTGTGTGTGTGTGTGTGTGTGTGTGTGTGTGTGTGTGTGTGTGACTGACTGACTGACTGACTGACTGACTGACTGACTGACTGACTGACTGACTGACTGACTGACTGACTGACTGACTGACTGACTGACTGACTGACTGACTGACTGACTGACTGACTGACTGACTTCGGGGACACATTTCAGACTTAAGACAAGCTAATTGGGGAAGGCTTGTGGAATTGGGGACAAAAGCCATGTCCCCAATTTAAAACAAAGCAGATTTCTGTACCAACGTGTAGGGGGGTAGATAAGTAACGGGTATAGTTAGGGTTAGTTTCCAGGAAATTAATGAAATGTCCCCAAAAGTGACCCAAAAGTGATGATGAAGAATAGGAACGTACCAATCAGGTGTTTTACAGTAGATAGTATCGTTTTTAAGAAGTCTGCCGAGGCTGTGGCCAGAGGTTTGTTGATCACATGGCAACAGGGTGCAATAAGAAAAAAATGCATGACTTGTGGACATTGATTGGAGCCCGGTTCAGCACATTTAAAGATTTAGCAGTTGCCATCTTGCTTTTTGGCCAGCGTCATGTTGTTTTTTGCAACCAGAAGTGACTCGAGAGGGTGGAGCTAAGTAATAGTAAAATAAGACATATTCGGCAAACAAAAAAGTTAACTGTCATAAGCTGAAAATACACTGTGAAAGGGTTCAAATTGTCGGACGAAAACGCAGACTCTCGGCCCGGACAATTTTGTGGCGAGGGAATAAATCAAATGAGAAGTAGGTTCATTTTCTCATAGACTTCTATACGTTGACTTCTTTTTGCAACCAGAGGAGTTGCCCCCTGATGGGCATTAAAACAAATGCAGCAACATTAGAGACATTATATTATGAACGTATCCAACCTAAAAACCCAGTTTGTTCATCCCGTCCAATGAAATGATTGGACAGGATAGACAGCCACAGATAACAGATGTTTTCTTTCTTCTTTTTTTTGTCAGAGCATATGATTTATTGATTGTGGTTAAAGAAAATTTCAACAAATATAACAAATTTAGGTTTTAAAAAAAAGGTGTAAAATGACCTACCCTAGCTTTAAATCTATATGATAATAATTAAATGACAGAAAGCAACATGAATTGAAATAATTTGATGACTAAAAAAACAGATATTCTCAACAGGTTTTTTCAATAAACATTAGTAGTCCCTGAATATTTTCTGTAATTGATTTTCTATCTCTTTTTATTGCTTCCAGGAGAAGGAGAAGAAAGGAGAGAGGGAGCGGGAGAGTAAAGAGAGAGAAAAGAAGAGTACAAACGGTCACCTCTTCATCCCAGTCAGCCCTTCTCTGTCCACAGCCTGTCAGCACTGCACCAAACTCCTGCACAACAAGGAAACTTTCCTCTGCAACAGTAAGACTCACTCAAGTTTTCTTTTCTCCTCCGTCTCATCTTAACTTCACCACTCTCTCCTTCCCTCCTTTTGTTCTCTCCCTCCTCCCCTCCTCTTCCTCTTCTTCCTCTTTTCATTCCTTCTCCTTGTCTGTGGCCACCTCTTTCTCATGTAGTCTATTCCTTCAGTAGTTTCACTGTGATGTGTCTCTCTCTCTCTCTCATTTCCCTTTAACTCTGCGTGTCTCACAGTAGGAAACCACATACGGAATCAACGCTATAGCCTCATTAGTCCACAAGGTTTTATAGAAAGGAACACATTCATTTCCAAAGTGGCAAAAATATAGCAGAAGCTGGTGACTTTTGATTTTGCTCTTCAAAATATTCATTTTTTCAAAACAATAATTAATAAAGTGAGACGTACTGCAGCAGACCCCCACATCCACACATTATTTCTAGAAGTGTTGAAGATTACCATTGTTAATCTCAAAATTACAAATCATCCAGTAATCATGGTCATCATCATCAACTGAATGTGACTTTTATATAACTGCATGTTTGTTTTTTCCCCTCTCCAAGCTTTTTTTTATCAACATGCCATCGCTCCTGAGCAAAAATTATCAAACATAAAACATAGGTTGTAACCAAACTTATTAAAAATGTATTTACTACTTCTTCCTCTTCCTATCCTTGTCCTTTAAACATAGATTGTGTGAAGGAAGCCCTTAAACTTACTCCAGGAAACTTTCATTCTGTTTTGATTTTGGCAGCACATGTGGACAAAAGCTGTTGTGTTTCAGAGCACCAGATTCCCTTTACAAAACCCTTGAGTTCAAAGCAGCAGGGGTCTGACAGTCCGCCCTGCTCAGTCCTGGGTTCTGGTTCTCCCGTGCCTCCTTTCCCTCCCGCGGCCCGGGCAATACGGCCTGGACCTCCGGCAGCGTGTTGGAGCTGCCGCTGCCGGGCACACTTTCATATTTGGAGAGTTTCCGACTTGAGTGATGTTAAAGTCTGTGGTTTGAGTTTAGCGGCGTGAGTTACCGTGTAGAATGTCTCAATCTGTGTCTCGTTTGGCCGCAGGTTTGTCCCGTATCACTGATGTAGACATACATATGAAGAAACAGCTTAGCTCATAACTATGTTTCAATCGTCAAGCTCACCGTGTGACTGTAGATGAGAAGAGTGGGAACTAACAGGAAGTTGTAGGTTTGAAGAGGCAGATATGCACACAGCCACTCTTTTTATGTAAATGAGGACTGCAGCTTTCACACAGTTTTTTGCTGACTTAGTGCTTCTTTGCTGTTATTTCAGAGTGTTTTTAGACTGAAGGGTGGAGATGTGTGTGCAGCTCAGTTTGTTCCATGAGTGGTAGGATGAGAGGAGGGGCCTTCTGCTAACTTTTTCTACCATTCTTGCAGTCTGTTGCATCACTCGAGTGTCTCTGTGTGTGTGTGTGTTGCTATTGTCATAGTTACTAGAGCAGGTTTAGCATAGAGGAAAACTGTGAGCAGAACTGTAGCTTGTCCTCACAGAGAGTGAATTGGACTTTACAGTAGTTTTGTCACTACAGAGCCAAGAGGAGGTGCAGACATCTAGTTTTCTCTCAGACCATTTAAATTACAATATGCTGAAAGGTTATTGTTGAAGTTTTTTTGGCCCAATGATAACAAAAATATACTGCCTTACCCTGTTTTTTAAATGCGTGGAAGTCATCCACGCAAGTCCTCTTTTGTCTCTAAAGTGAAGCTTTCTTCCCTGGGGTCCAGAGTTTCCATCAGCCGGGCGGAGATGAACTCTATCAGGTCCTGGCCTGTTTCAGGGCCCTCTGGGATGTTTATTATCTCGAGGTTTTCCAGGTCACCAAAGCAGGTCTTTGTTTTTCGCCGTCGTTTTGGTGGCTGCTAGGCGCTTGTCACCAGCTAGCAACTCAGCAAGACGGCCCTGAAAGTTATTAACAGTCCCTCTGAACGCGCCTACGGAGATCTGCTGCGACTTGACAGTCTTGAATTCGTGTTGACATGTTCTCTCGGAGGCATGCTCTTTGTGTCTCCAGTTCAAGCACCAGCAGGTTCATGGACAGTTTCTTTATCAAGGCCAAGTGTTTCAGGGGTTTTAGCAGGCATCTAGAGATCTTCCCAGCTTTTGTGAAAGTTTGTGTGTTGAAGGATTTTGATTTAGAAAGGCTCATATCACCACCAGAATAAAAACGTAACTGTAAGCTATTGTCCATAGCAGTTTCAATAGGTAAAGCTTGGCGTTTAATGGACTGAATTGACAAATACATGGACAGACCTCTTTCACCTGATCGTCACAACCTGGAAGTAAAAAAATGCTTGTTTCTAATGATCATAATGTTTTGTTTGCAGACTGTGGAGCCCATGTCCACAAGTGCTGCAGAGAGAACCTGTCCGTCTGTATAAAGAGCAAAACAAAGGTAGGTCTGACCCAGACTTCGTATTTATCTATCTAAAAGCATCTTTGAATTTACTTTTAATTTGACAGTGCAGATAAAGATAACATGCAAAACTCTTGGTGGAAATCAGATTTAAAAAAAATACAGACTCCAGTTGGAACTTAAATAATGATCAGTAATCATCAGTGTCATGTTGTAGCAGGAAACAAAACAACTTTTGGATGCTGAAGTTTTTCACCTTTCGCCTAAAGATGTCCTCTGTTTGTTTCCAGCAGCAGTCGCTGGTGCCAGAAGCCGTTCCTGGGTCAGCTGTTAACATCAGGAGTAAATGTAAGAGCACATACAAACTAGCAAACTCTTTTTGAACGAGTTAATTATGTCACAATCAAGATGACATAGTCAAGATGCACAAACTGCATTGTGATGACTATAAAACCTTTTAAGATAATTTAAGACATTGTTGATCGTGATTTCACCTTAACCTGACTGCGGGCAGGTGGGTTTTAAGAGATTTAAAAACAGATCGCTTCCAGTTTAATGTTACACTGCCACTTCCTGTCATTTATTGCTTTATTTGTTGTATGTATTGCCATGTGCAGTGACAAAAAGTATCCATTTGAGAACAAAGATCTGTTGATAAGCATGTCACAGTCTCAGTCAGGCGGCAACCTCAGGTTCTGAAAAGTGAGGCCAATGCTGAGGTGTCTTAGACGTGCATTCTCTCTACTGACCAGCAGGGGGCGACTCCTCTGTTGGCAAAAAGAAGTCAGATTGTATAGAAGTCTGAGAAAATTACTCTACTTCTCACTTAATTTATTCCCTCAGTAAACATGAGTTTATGGTCTCAATCGCTAGTTTCAAGTCTTCTTCAATACAGCATGATGTTCATTTAGTGCTTCAAACGGCAGGGTGACGTCACAACGACTACGTCCCCTTCTTAGGTACAGTCTGTGGTCTCAGTGATGGTACTCAATTCTGAATCAATATTTCCTAATAAACTAGGCATGAAAGTCTACTGCTGGTATGGTGAGTCCTAAATGTGCACTTTGATGTTCCCATCTAGCTACATCTTCAGCATCATCTGTATCCTCCACGTCCTCCTCATCGTCACGGGAACGCTGGTCCACAGCAACCACCCCTGACGACCAGCTCCCTGTGATGTTCCCAAGGAGACACCCAAGTCTCTTCAACCCACACAGCAACCTGGCCAAGAGCATCTCCACCAGCAACATAGCAGGGTGAGAAACCTTACACACACTTCCCTGTACCTCTATCTTTGTGAGGACTTTCATTGACATAATGCATTTCCTAGTCCTTTACCCTGGCCTTAACCATCACAATTAAATGCCTGACCCCAACACCTAACCTTATTCTAACTCGAACCTTAAAACCAAGTCTGAACCTTCAAGCAGACCTGAAAATGTAACTTTCCAAAATGTCCTCACACTTCAGGTCTAAAAAATAGGTCCTCATAAAGATAGATGTACAAGCACACACACACTCGCACAACTCCGACTGAAAAAATGAAAGGCTCCTTATCGAAAATGAAATGCTCGTACAGATTATTTAGGTGTGGTTATAGCCATCCTGTTGACATTCATCTTGTGACTTCCTTTTTAATTCACTACAAATAATACATTTTCATACTCTAGCTGTAGTAAGCAGTGTGTTTTGTTCCTCGTCTGTTTTGAATATATTAGTTACTTCTGTATCCATCCCCCACTTGTGTTTACTGTTGTATTTTATTGTCCTGGTCTATCTTTCTGTGATTCCTGTCTTGCTGTGAAGCAGCTGTTATATATGCTGTCGAACTAAAGATTGTGATTGTAATTTGTAGGCAATGGACCTATTAGAAACTCAATCATCCTTTTGTTCCCTGTAGGTTAGATGAAGTTTCACTCAAAGGCCTGAAGATTCTGTCCCAGTCCACTGATTCTCTCCATAAGGGGAGCAAGGTCAATGCCTCGACTGAGTCACTCACCGATGAAGGTAGCATACTCACACACTGTGAATACACATAGAAAAACTGTGGTGTATTTTTGTGTGTCTGACACACATTGACTGTATAGATGGATGACACGTCTGCATTTTCTTCCACTGTACAAAAATGAAGCCAAAATATCCTGGATAAAAGCGCTGCCATCTTGTGCATTTGGAGCCAGACTGAGCAGGTGTGATCAGGGAGGTGGAGGTGGCATATCAAGGTCCCGCCCACACACCCACCCAAGCCAATCACAAGCAGAGCACGGCCACAGCTTGTTAGCGTGAGAGCCACCTAGCTGCTGCATTATCACTGCGGTAGCTGTGTGGCTAGAAAGACACAACAGCTAACCATAATATCTCTATAGATACATTTATGTTCAAATTGAAGCATCTTCTATCACAAAGACTCATGATTCGTGTTTCAAGGTGTTTTGGCTTCACTTTTGGGGAGCTGTTCTTGTCGTCCATCTTTTATTTACAGGCTGATCAACAGAAGGTTGTGTCTATGATGTTGACTCAGATTCCTGCATGTGCCCTTCTAATCATTCTTGCGTGTGCAAAGGTACGGAGATGATGGACAGCCAGCTGATGGGAGAGTTTGAGTGCGACACTAAAGATCTGGAAGCCGACTCTTGGAGCGGCACAATGGATAAGAAGTTCTTGAAAACGTTAAAGAAAGATGAAATCAAGAAACAAGACGTCATCTACGGTAAAAATGTGTTGCGACTCGCTTTGGAAGGAAGATAAAGTTCATGTGTAAATGCGTCTGTCTGGTCCACAAACGTGGAGATAAGAGTCCCTTCTCTCCACAGAGTTGTACCAGACAGAGTTCCACCATGTGAGGACGCTGAAGATCATGTCGGAAGTTTACTATAAAGGTCTTCAGAAGGAGTTGCAGCTCGACACTCACACTCTGGACAAGGTGACCGATGTGCTAAAGAGCAGTTTCCCCTGTGGGCATGCATACCAGCAATATTAATAAACAAATCATCCTTAAACTACACGCTCTTAAGTGCTAGTCTATTGATCGTTTTTCTGTAGATTTTCCCTGTTTTGGACGACATGTTGGACACGCACACACATTTCCTCACCCTGCTTCTGGAGAGAAAGAGAGCTTCATCAACTGAGGGACAAAACAACAACAGCTTCTTCATCTTCAGCATCGGGGACGTCCTGCTCAACCAGGTGAGCAAGAAGAAAAAAAAGTTATCACCAAATGCAACATTGTAAAGGTAGACCAGTGACCCCCTACAATATTTTATTTCATTTTATTAAACCTGTATTTATCCAGGATATTTGAATCTCTTTTTTTTTAATGGGATCCTGGTCAAGATGGCAAGGTAAACATTTCACCACAAAAACACGAATAACGGACAAAAACAGCAAAAAGTAAAAAAAACTACAACAAATTGCATCAACCAAATTATTTGTATTCAATGTCAGAACAAGCACATTTACGTCTCAAATACTCCTTAATCCTGTTTTTGCATGTCAATAAAAATAATATAGTTCAAAACACCAAGATGAGGGTCCAAAATTATTTTGAAGCTCTTTCAACAAAAAAAGCATTTTGTAGAAATTACAAAAATAATTTGTCTGCAATCTCAGGCGTCAGTAGAAAACAGTTAATGAGGGGTTTAGTAAAATAGGTCCCTTTACATAAAAATGTACCTTTGTTAATATAGTCCTATAAAGTGGACAATCCAACGCTGTCATTCAAACTGCAATGTGTGCGGAAATACCAGTCAGAATCAAATCTTAACGCAGCATGATATACTGAATTTATCATTTCCAAAGCTGTTCAATTTGCATGCAATTATGAAATATAAAAAAACATCCAATAATTCACCTTAGCTGTAGTCAGCCGCTGAAAGACAGAAGTTTCTGAGGGTGTCATAGAGCAGTGATACTTTACAACTAAAATGCAGCTATTAAATACAGTAAATATCTGCTTTATCTCTCATATAGGCCTAGTGTCAATCCTTGAGCTAAATTAATTTAGTTAAGAAATTACTAAATTCATTATTATTTACAATTCCATTGAAATGTGATCCTACCATTTCCTTCAATTTTGACCTTAAAAGAAGTTTAAATAGAAGAGAAATATTAAAAACGTAATGTTTTTAAATTCAGTTCAGTGCTGATCGTATGAAGAAAGCTTACGGGAAGTTCTGCAGTCGCCACAACGAAGCAGTCAACCTCTACAAAGACCTGCACGCCAAAGACAAACGCTTCCAGGCTTTCATCAAGGTCGGCATTCTCTCTTCTATACGTGTGTGTGTGTGTGTGTGTGTGTGTGTGTGTGTGGCAGTGCCACGGTTTCGCCTGCATGGGATTTGATTGTGAAGTCGCCTCTTGTGTATCTTTGCGTTCGTGCAGAGAACGATGAGCAGCAGCATTGTGAGGAGACTCAGCATCCCAGAGTGCATTCTGTTGGTCACTCAGAGGATCACCAAATATCCCGTTCTCATCCAGAGGATACTGCAGCACACTAAAGGTAAGGATGAAGGACTTGTCCTGTAACAACTCCCTCAAAGGAACGGTGTACGGTACATGTTGAGTACGCTTTATGTGGTTCCTCTCTGCTCTGACAGACTCGGATGAAGACCACGGCTGTGTCTGTGAAGCTCTGCGCTGTGTGAAGGAGCTGATCACGGCTGTGGACAGCAAAGTCAACGAGCAGGAGAAGAAACAGAGGCTGAGGGAGGTGTACAGGTACATTAGGCAGACTAGAGACGACACACTGTGTGCATCAGATCCTAGATCAGCAGTTTAGCTCACCCTGGCAGTTCAGACTATGGTGGTAAGATGCACAGAACTGATTCAAATACAGTTTCCTGTCAAATGTCCACTTGAACAAATAAAAAATAAGGTAACTAGAAAAGTCTGCAATGACCACTGCTGTAATGTTTGATTTAATGAATACAAACCACAATTGTCGGACCCCTGCAATCATATCGGACGCATTTTTCACTCTTTTTTTTTTTTTTTTAAATCTATGCAGACGTCTGCACCAGATCTGTAAAGGTTTTGCGTCTCGTGAGCTTAACTGCGTCCTCAAACTTTTATTTTTTCGACAATGCACGTGCAAAAGTGAGGTTGATGCCCAATAAGAAGGCACTAAATAAATATCTTTATCTACATTTTGCACCTTTGGCGGAGCAGATTGTGTTGTCTCTGGCTCTGTCAAGAAAGTATTCTTTCTTTCAATCTTATTTTTCAGTTTATATAGGTTACACGCTGTATGTTACCCTCAAAAAGAATAGTACATAACATGCCTGCCAACTATACTTATAATCAGACCCAGCTCCCCAAAAAAGAAGAAAAACAACAAAAGACCAGAAAAAAGGGGAAAGAAATCAAAACAACATAGACATCATTCTCCAAATTGACCCCGCAATAACAAAAATATTAATAAATATTGTGAACTTAGCTCTTCTGGGGTCCCTTGGAACTTAAAGTTGCAAAACCTCTTTCTTTCAGCCTATACATATTACACGTCAAATATTGCCCTTTACAAGAATTATATATAACATTGCGGCTAAATAACAGACAGTCAGACTCAGTGACAAACAATGTAGAAGAAAAAAGGAACAGTCCTCTTATTATACAGAGAAATATAATGGCACACCTTCTGAATTCAAGTTTCTCTTTCACTGAACTAAGACTTGCTAAAAATGGTTTGCTAACTCATTGTAAAACACAAATCATTCAAACTCAATGGACACAAAATAAAACTCACTAAAAACTTCTCGGTTAGTTTGTTCCAACAATCACCAACTCTGGTTTGGTCAAAATTACCTCTTCGTTTACTGAGTTAGATGCTGGTTTTCCCCAGCTGTCTCTTTCTCTGAGCGACTTCTGTTCTTCTGAGGCAGACTATTAAATTGGCAAAATGAAACGACAAAAATTGCCCCGACAAAAAGCAACCGGCCATGTGCTGAACCAATTGTGTTGTCATTTTAAACTGCAGTTTACTGTGTAACGTCCATGTTGACTGTTAAACGCTTTGTCGGAACAGAAACTGTCAGTACATTAGCTTTGCTAGCTGTATCAGCTCTGTTAGCCATTTGATTTTCTTTTAGCCAATCATACCGTAGAAGAAATAAGAGTCTGAAACTAAAGCAATTGTGGATCACTTGCCAGCCAGCTAATAGTAGTGAGGAGTCAGCAGTCAATGATGGTATAAAACTGTCAATGAAATATGTTTTCCATTAAATGTCAACTATGAGAGGTCCTTGAGCTAACAGTCATATATGAGCAAATTTCTTTTAGATGGGTCCAGCAGTATGAGAGATTAGATGTGGACGGACAGAAACAGAGATGCACACATTTAAATACATGATCTCCTTGCTGAAGTAATGAACACAGGATAATAAACATACATTGAGCAGCACACTACTGTGTACAATATTACCTGCTTCCCTAATTTCTCCTCTCTGGATGTGGACATTTACTTTTTTTTAAATTCACATTATAAGAACAAAGGTTTCCAGAGCTGGAACCCGTCAGTCCAATATGTGTTTTACCAATACACATCTTTGCAACCCCAACGTTGTTTTGACGAGAGATAAGTGCCTGAAAAGGTTAAACATGTGTTTCCTGTGATCTCCCAGTCGCACTGACAGCAAGTCCATCATGAGGATGAAGAGCGGCCAGATGTTTGCTAAAGAGGACCTGATCAGAGGAAGGAGGCTGCTGCACGATGGAGCGCTGCAGCTGAAGAACTCTGCTGGACGACTCAAAGGTACTCCGATCTCCGTGCATCTTGAAACACATGCACTCATTGCTTTGTTCTGCAGAGAGGAAAATGGAAAACGACTTAAACTAGTCAACTCAGACACCATACAGGATGTTGCAATCATCGTCTTTTGTCTTGCAGATGTCCAGGCCATGCTCCTGTCGGATGTGTTGATCTTTCTTCAGGAAAAAGACCAGAAATATGTCTTTGCCTCATTGGTAAGTACCTGCAGTGACAGTATCTGCTAATTTTTCCATATATATTTTTTTACAAAGATTCAGTCTGATGTGGAACTCTTTTCTCTCAGGATCAGCGCTCTACGGTCATCTCTTTACAGAATCTGATAGTCAGAGAAGTGGCCAATGAGGAGCGAGGTCAGGCTTCTTCTTCTCTGCTTCGCATACACAGCATTACATCCACGAATGAGTTGATGTGATCAGTGAATTGGGTGAAAAATGGAAGACTGAGTGGGTGTGATGTCTCCTGCAGGTCTCTTTCTGATCACAGCTGGTACAGAGAGACCAGAGATGGTGGAGGTGTTGGCCAGCAGCAAGGAGGAGCGCAACACATGGAGGGCTATCATACAGGACGCCATGCACTGCATGTAAGGATACAGCCTGCTTTATGTTCTTACCGTTACTGTACAAAACTACGTCAGAGTTCTATTCAGCACTTTAGTTTTCTATGTAAACTACAGGGTCATGCTTTAAACAATGTTCTCTCAAGATGAAGGCCCACTCAGTACGACGACGTGTTCATCACTGTAAATGTTCAGTGTGGAAAAAAGTGACTATCTCTAGTACGGAAGACCATTCGGGCCAGACATAAGAGGAAATTAATGAGGGGTTTTTTTTGCAATAAAGTTGGTGTGTAGAAATATGTTCAGAAATACTGCCAGGCAGAAGACAAAGTAAATGAAAAGAAGAAGTTTTTCTATATACACTACCGTTCAAAAGTTTGGGGTCACTTAGAAATGTCCTTATTTCTCAAAGAAAAGCACCGTTTCTTTCAATGAAGATAACATTAAATTAATCAGAAATACACTCTATACATTGTTAATGTGGTTAATGACTATTCTAGGTGGAAATGTCTGGTTTTTAATGAAATATCTACATAGGAGTATCTGGAGCATCACATTTGTGGGTTGGATTATACTCTCAACATGGCCAGAAAAAGAGAACTTTCATGTGAAACTCGCCAGTCTATTCTTGTTCTTAGAAATGAAGCTATTCCATGAGAGAAATTGCGAAGAAACTGAAAATTGACACCAAATTGTCTGGGTGACCCCAAACTTTTGAACGGTAGTGTATATAAAAAAAAGTCCAAATACCATTTAAAGGATTTAGTTGAAATGTTGGGAATAAAGTGAGATATCATTTCCAGAATGAAGTTAAAATATCATATCGAAAATAAAGTTGAAATACCATTTTTAGAATTTAGTCGATTGTTGCGAGTAAAGTTGAAATGTTGAGAATAAACGTTGAACTTTTTAGAGTAAGTAAAACTACTAGCGTTAGCACAATTTTGACTTTATTCTCGAAATGCAAACTATTTTAAAGGGGATTGTGGGATAGCAGCATAAATTGTCTGTAATGTTTGTTCAAACCAAATGTGTCAGAGCAGTCGGATGATTCCAGTTGTCGATGGGTGAGATCATTATTGCAAGTCAATCCGAATTATACAGCCCAACATCACAAATCACGAAGTTGCCTCCAGGATTACCAAGACTAAACAACGAAGTGCTACTTTTAAGAACAAGTAGTGGGTTGTTGACTTACGCATGCTTGATTATTGGTGAATACATTAACGTCACATGTCAACACACCCCGCCACACCCACACAGGAGGTGTCATTTGTATAACGTAATGTATTTTTTTCTGCGTGCTGGGCCCTCACTGTTATTTCCCATTTTGTTACTGAAAAAATATTATAACTCAGGTTTTTAAAGTTACAGTCAGTGAAATGTAATGGAAGCAAAAGGCTTGTCCCAACACCAACATAAAAAAACACCAGTAGTGTTTGTGAAGAGTGAAGTGAGTGAGAAAAAGATTTCCTTAAAGAAAAGAAACGATGACCAAAATTACAAAACTAAGACCCTAAGGTTTTTTCATTAAAACATGGACTGAGATATTTTCATTTGTTTCAAAGAAAAACACCTAAAAGGGGACGGGAAGCTTCAGAGTCCTATGAAGTCTTCTAAGATGACGAGGCAGACAGCTGGGAGAAGCTATGACATGATTTTGAATTGAAACGTTCTTTAAATGGCACAGTGTCTTTTAAAGAGCTCTTCAGTCTGTTGGGTCCGAGAATAAAACTTGTTTGATAACTTTTGAGCTTCACACTGAGGGCATGTTTTTGCATTGACAGGGAGAAAGACGAGGACGAGGGAGTCCCCAGTGAGACGGAAGAGGACAGGAGGCAGCAGGAGAACAGAGCAAAGGAGATCCGAGGTGACCCCTCCCCCCACAGTATTATATTCTATTGCTCGATGCCCTCGCGTTAATATCACTCATCACTCTTGTGTTTCATTCCAGAGCTTCTACGAAGGAAAGACGAGCAGATCATCTCTTTATTGGAGGAGAAAGTCCACATTTTCCGGGACCTGGGCGACTGTAGTCCCGCCCCTGACGATACGAATCCACCAGTCAGGGAGCGGATGTTGTTCATGGCCGCGCCCGACGACGTCACAAAGGGGGAGCCGATCATGAAGGACACCCTGAGGGAAGGTGAGCAAGGCGAGCGAGGCTTCTGAGGTCACATGGCATTGTCTCGTGTCCCAGAGATGAAACTGTGTGTGTGTCTGTGTGTGTGTCTGTGTGTGTGTGTGTGTGTGTGTGTCTGTGTGTGTGTGTGTGTCCCTGTGTGTGTGTGTGTGTGTGTGTGTGTGTGTGTGTGTGTGTGTGTGTGTGTGTGTGTGCGTGTCCCTGTGTGTGTGTGTGTGTGTGTGTGTGTGTGTGTGTGTGTGTGTGTGTGTGTGTGTGTGTGTGTGTGTGTGTGTGTGTGTGTGTGTGTGTGTGTGTGTGTGTGTGTGTGTGTGTGTCTTTCTAGTGGAGACCCTGCACGGTTTAGTCAACAGTGGAGCAGGCTGCAGCGTTCCAGTCGGCCTGACAGGGGGCAGCGTAGGACCGGTGTGTCTGCCCAGGAGAGCGGAGACATTCGGCGGCTTTGACAGTCATCAGATGAACAGCAGCAAGAGTAAGACACACACACACACACATACATCGTGTCTTTTGGTCATCAGTTACTTAAATGCCATTTAAGTAACCGCTTAAATGCAGGTGTACTACAGTCAGTTCTGAGTCAGCGCTGATGTACATTGTTTCAGATTCCTTTTTGAGGAATGATTTTTTTTATCTTGACAACATGACATCTGGTTTATCTCACATATTGGCTGCTGTGACAAAAAAAACTGATGCACTTCTCAGCTCCTCTTTTCTTCTTTGTCCCCAGATGGAGAGAAGGAAGAGGGGGAGGAATCACTGGACCTCCGCAGGACTGAGTCAGACAGCGTGTTGAAGAAGGTGTGTGTGTGTGTTGCCCATATTTGCATCTCCCAATGCATTATTTATGGGAGCACTTTGTTGCAAGATCTGTTTTGAAAAATGGATGTCGGTGTCACTGAGTGTACTAGATAAACAAAGCAGGAATGGATGAAAATGTTTCCGAGCCAGTGGTTAATTCCCGCAGTTCTCATCAGTGAGATGTCTGGTTAACTGTGAAACTATCCGGTGAACACACTCCCAGTGGGTTTAATTCGCTAATCAGTTTATTCTGATTTGATTTCTTTATATAAGGAAACAAACACATTCTCAAATAAATTCATGCAATTACAAGGCACTACAAATACAAATGGAGCCCCAAAGTGTTGCATTTCACTATGGAGATTCTCATATACTCCATTGCAAGCTAGGAATGGGACTTTTTATAGTCAAGTATTTTAAGTATGACAATAATTGATGAGGATCAAAGGCATCAATTTCATAGTTATAGTTAAGCCTTATTTAATGACTGCACTTTTAATATACTCTGCATTTAGTTGAAAGTTGTGTTTACATTTTTTAAGACATTTTCGTCATCCATTGTGTGTTCACATGGTCTGAGAGAGTTCTACATTTCAATGAACAAATCCAGCCAAGAAAATATTGATGAATCCTGTATTTGTGCGTAAAACATTTTTACTGTTAAAATCAATATTGTTATCTGGAAGGACAAATTGATTTGTATTACCTATAAAATAAATAACTAATGATAAGTTAGTAGTGGTGAAACCTCAAGTTATGAACTTAAGTACAGTTTTGAGGTACTTTACCTGAGTGTTTCCTTTGTCTGCTACTTTGTACTGCTATACACTATATTTATTTAAAACCTTTAGTTACTTTGCAGATTTACATTGATAATGCTAATTATAATCAACAGATAAATGATCATGTATTTTTTTGAATACATTTATTATAAATACATTTTAAATAAGACTGTACATAAAAAAATAAAGCCCACTTTTACCAGCTGCAACATTAAAGTAATGGACATATTAATGCATCAATAATTATGATTCAATAAAATAGGATGTACATTATTCTCACATGGGATATTCTGCATAAAGTGTACTTTTGGTACTTAAACATTTTCAATTCAGGTCTTTCACTTGAAAATAAGAATCATTGTGTTATTGTTAGCTTAGAGGAAGCAGTTTAAATCTCCATACGGAGTGCGTCCTCTTCACGGAGTTCGCCATGTTGCACCGCCATGTTTCTACAGTAGCCTTGAACAAACAAAGCAAAGACTTGGCTACTGCAGTTTTACTTAACGCTTGACACACTTGAGAAGTTTCAGCTGGTTTAAATCTGCAAACTCACCGCTAGTGTCATAGACTTCTATACAATCAGATTTATTTTTGCAACCGGAGGAGTTGCTGGAGACCCTGCTGGTCATTAGAGAGAATGCACGTTTTAAGACACTTCCACATCGACTTAACTACTCTGCAGAGCCGGAGGTTGCCGCATGGGTGATACCCGGACTTCAACTAGCTAATGTTAGCATGCTAACATGTTAAATAAAATAGTGACCTTAGGAAACATTTGACCTGCTTAACAGCAGCATGTTAACAATATCACTGTGAGCGTGTTAACATGCTGAAATTAGCCTTTAGCTAAAGGCTAATTTGTCTGTGTCTAAATGCAGCTTCACAGAGCTGCTAGCATGGCTGTAGAAACAAGAAAATTTATAAGGGCCACAACAATGTCTAATAATATTCCATATGCTCCTCTGTGCCTTCCCAATATCTCACTGCTGCTCACAGTCCTTACACGCTCTCTGCTAGCATTATATTACAGTATGGCTGTGTGATATTAAATGTGCTGTAAACAGTCATATGAATTGTGTGTGTGTGTGCCTTAGGGAGCCACTGCCAGCCTTCAGATGTTGCTGAAGAGAAACAATGAGGTAAGTGTGTGGGCTTCTTGTTTCGAACCTGCCCCACCCTACTGGCTTGTTTCTTACACTCACTGCAGGGCAAAGTTGTAGCCAGAAACACAGAAACCGTACCTCTACACAGTAAATATGGCATAGGTTAGAGTTTCCACATTGAAGAACCACTAGCCTTACTTCGTCAACAAAAGTCGAGAACTGTGTTCATGGTATAAGCTAAAGCTGCCGTTATCTTACTATCGAACTAGCTAGCTACCAAACATAATGTGTCGTGCGTGTTGCTAGCCGCAATTTCCCTGAGAGCGAGATGCTCAGCGCTTGCATAAACTACAATTACTGGAAGATGAATTAAGTCAGAAAGATATGACACAGTTTCCCTGTCACACGAGTGTTTACTGTTTGCATAAAATAGATTCAGAGAGTGACAGCATGTTTAAGTATATCGCATCCATATCGCCAGCGGCAGGCAGTTACCATTTACCGTGATGACGCGGCCCCTCGTGATATCCCGGCACTCCCGCATAATATGCAAGTACATTAGCAGGTTGCAGTATTTTCTTCCTTCATGTTATATAGCCTCCAGAGTAATATACAGTTTTAAAAAATGGCCCTTGTTCCCCTCTATAAAGGCTTGTTTCCACACATTACGATAGATAAACAAGCATATTTTGTTACTTACAGACGTCCTCAGTTAGCAAAGATATACCATTGGCTTCTCCTCGATGATAGTCTGCCCTCACTGTCGTGACGTTTTCACTGTGAACGTCTCATTCATCTGAAATAACTGTGCCACAACTTTAAGTGCTGCTGCTGTTTTATGACTTTGGTCTTCGCCTGTGTTTGATGTAAATTACCCAGCAAGCATTGGCACACTATTGTTTTGAAAAGCTGGTCATTAATATTACGTCAGAATGAAAGTTGAACACATTTGCTGGCATCATTGTTTAGAGAAGACTCGAATTATCTTCTTTCTTTTTTTGCCATCTACAAACTTGCTGGGTCTTAAAATAGCTCAATCTACCTGAAACCTCGATGTAATTTAACGCTGTGTGATTCCAGCAGGTGCAGCACAGTGTGACGCATCTCCACGACCTGCTGATTTCACTCCAGGTACAAGCGACACACCTCTAGTAAAAAAAGATACCACAAATGCACACAGAGGCCCTGTTTACATCTGACTTTCATTCTAACTCCTCTTCTCCTGCCTCCAGGCCGTGGTGGTCCAGCAGGACTCGTACATCGAGGACCAGCGACAGACGCTGAGCGAGCGGCTCACTGCCAATTCCTCCAGACACTCATCCTCCTCCTCGCTCTCGTCGTCCTCCTCATCCCGCCCCTCCTCCCTCATCGAGCAGGAGAAACACAGGAGTCTGGAGAGGCAGCGGCAGGAGGCGGCCACCCTGCAGGTTCACTTTCACTGCCACTTCCTCTTCAGTCTTTCTTTCACATAATAATCATGGCGCCATTCGAGCCTTGTCCGCTCTATTTTTTTAAATTGTGTTCATCTATGGGAGTTTGTGTTCTTTTGTGGTTCATTGCAGAAACAGCAGGCCGCACACCAGGAGGAAAAGAGGAGGAGAGAGAAGGCGTGGGAGTTGAAGGAGAAATGTCTGGCAGAGCAGGAGGAGAGGCTGAGGGTGGACGAGGAGCAGACCAGGAGGAGGCGTCGCGAGGTGACGGAGGAGTGGGAGACACTGCAGAGGAGGAAAGAAGAATACCAGGTGGAGCTGGAGAGGCTGAGGGAGGCACAGAGGAGGCTGGAGAGAGACAAGGAGGCTCTGAGGAGAGACACAGAGAGACTGGAGGCCATGAAGAGAGACAAGGTCAGAGTCCAGGGGGGGTTGTCTCCATGCAGAGTCCAGTAATGATGCAGAGATTTGAATGTGAACTGGGTCAGAACAAGGGGGACCATGTTAGTCCATTGCTGTAGTCGGAGCAGACGTCCACCCACACGGGTCCCTCTGGTCCTCTGTGTGATTAGAGCTGCTCTCTGCTTTACACTGACACTGTTGACAATGAGACTAAAAACAATTGCTGCAACGTATTAGTGTCTTTTTATTATTTTATCACCATACTTTCAGAGGACAGCTTTTTACTACTGGCTTTGTCACGTTTCATGTTTGCGAAAAAAGTGTCACATAAATTCTGACTCAGTTAATTTTCTTAGATCATATTTGATTTGTATGTTTTGTGAATTAATTTTTACACATGAATATAACCATAGCTGTAACCATATAACATCAAACACGAGTTTAGCTCTACAATTTGTCACAAATTGTCGCAAATTTATGGGGATACCCCACAAACACTCAATTGACCTTTCTCCAAGTCCCGCCCCCTGGAACACAGACTGGCCAATCATAGTGTAGCATCACCCGGCTGACAACTATCCAGCTCTGCTCCTATGACTCTCATGCAATTGTTATGTTACGTTTCTATGTAAAAACCTATGGAGCTAACATTAGCGGAGTACGTCAGCACATCATCAGCTAGCATTAGCACTTCTATGCTATGCTAGCTATTGAAGGTATACTGAATTTCTACACATACTGCTTTTTGTTTTTAGTGAATGACCTCCTTTTTAGTGAAAGGAACAGTATTGTTCCTGAAATTCATTTCATTTTCATTCCGTTATTTATTTAACCTGTATTTGCTGCTAAATCAGTTTGACATCCTCCATTTATCCTTTAAACGCATATTGTAGACTGTTTTGTCTGCTTCTCTCTGAAATCGATTTTTTTCCAAAAAATTATGCAGGGAGTGCAGTTGTATGGACATTCTTTATTTCACAAAAAATATCAATATAATCAAACGATTCCTAATTTGACAAAAACAAATACATAAAATGAAATAATAAGACCTACAAAATCAGGAGGTCATACATAAACAGATCATGAAAATGGATCATTCTTTCATAGGTTATAGAAGAGCATTAATATCAGTGAAAGCATGAAGTAATAAAGTCAAGACATCATTCTAGAGATGCACAACTCATCCTATAATAAGAAGACGGGTGGAAAGTTAGTGACAGTGTGGGCTCCATGGTAGCTCTGACAGCTGGACGGAGTAGCAGTTCCCTTTAAGGCTGTTACGACTGGGTTATCGGTGCGTGTGTGACCATGTCTCTGGTGTCTCTATAATTTACAGTCGGAGCAGCTTCAGCGGTACCAGCGGACTCCCTCCACTACCTCTGAGGAGTCCATAAGGTTCCACAGCTCTGGGTCTCTGGATCTTGACTCAAAAGAAGCAGCAGAACAGCAAAAAGTGGTACAAATAATTGACAGAAGGAGATCAAACCAGTGTTTACCTACAGATTAGTCGGCTGCTCCACGAGTCTCGGAACAAGTAAAAAGAGCGGTCCTTTTTTTCTTGATGTACCACAGGTGGAGCTCTCATCCTCCGCTCCGACCAAAGAGCCTTTCCTCCGCATCGGATCCAAGAGGATGGGGAAAAACTTCAACCCCTTCTCGTCCTCCTCCAAGTCTCAGGGAGCCGAGAAGGAGTCCCAGCTCCCCAACAGACTGCTCCAGCTGGGCAAACCCAAGGAGAAGAAAGACAAGAGGAAGAAGAAGGGCAAAGGAGAGCAGACACAGACAGGTGCGATGAACAAAGTCTATCCTGGTATTAACCGGTCCTCTTGTTTCTTCACCTGGAATATATCTTAATATGAAGACAGAATCGCTTTGCTTCTTCTATTTGGGAAATGAATGGGCGAGAAAAAAGCTGATGACTTTTTTTTTCTTCTTCTTGCGATTAATTCACACGTCAATATATATATATTTTAACTGCTGGTTTTGTCATGAATACTTCCATGCATAACGAGGCGAAAAAGTGGTCGATTTTTCTGAGCTTTTGAATAATCAACCAATCACGTTTTACCGAATGGGTTGAGTTGTGCATACAGTTATGAGGATTATAAATCAACAATCCGGAGGCTCTAAACAAAGATGGCAAACTTTATTACTCCCTTCAACCTTGACAAAGGCAGCGCACGCCAGATCCACTTTTTCCGTCCTTACCTTCCACAATAAAAGCCCGAGATCATATAATATTCAGAAGTATTTCACATTTTTGTGTCATTTATTCTTCATTCCCATTGGTGTATAAAGGCCTTGAGAGTCCGGCTGATACCATTTTAATGTAAGGTAGGCAAGAAAATATTGAGTATTGCAATATAATGTTTTGTGATACTGTATCACTTATCAAAAACACTAAACTGATTTTTTTTCTAGATAGTTTACATCTAAAGATTTGTGGCAGACAGTGGCTCAGTAAGCACAGAAAGCAATGCTATGATGTCACAGGGATCTGTGATAAATGCAAATGCAGATCCCACTGTTCAGATTGAAACCCTGGTTTTTTGCTCAGATTATATGCATATGACGGTGCGTTCTCTTCTGCACTATAATAGTTTTCCTAATATTAGTTTTGAAAAATTGCAATACGTCGCCCTGCTTACAGTATCTCAATTGTATTGAATTGTAACCCCTGTATCGTGATGCCAGATTCTTGCTAATACACGGCTCTAGTGTACAGTAAATATCACGTTAAGGCCAATTCAATTCAATTTATTTTGGATTGCCCAAAATCACAAACTTTCCTCAGAGGGCTTTACAATCCGTACAACCAAGCTAGGAGATTGTTAGCCTAGCTTAGCATAAATGCTGGAAACGGGGATTTAGCTAGCCTGGCTCTGTCCAAAAGTAACAAAATCCACCTACCAGCTCCTCTAAAACTCACTGACTAACATGTTTTATCTTATTATGTTAATGTGCTGGACTATTTCTGGGCCAGATTATGATTTGTGTCTTCGTGTCTCTTTCAGAAAGCAAAGCTGCAGTGATGTCGGATCCTCAGAACGACGGGGACATCTTCTTCTGCTGAGGACGGGGACGACTCGCATGTGAACTTCTAACCTGGCCAGTGCAGCAGACAGGACCCCCAAGTGTCCCCCTAACTCTCTATTTGGATATGAAATGCCCACATGGGGTCTTTTTCTGCAGACTACCTGTCCTCTGGACACTGTCCCTACCTAAGGGATGACAGTCCAACTAACCTGCATGCATCCCAGGCAAAACAGATAACTCTGACCTACTCACTGCGTCTCCAGGTGAAGTCATGTTGAGCTGGTGATTCAATCAGGGGGACATCTATTCGACAAATACGCCAAGAATCCCCCCCCCCCCCCCCCCCTTCCCACAACCTTCCATCAGTAAGAGATGCCAAGGAGGATCAAACAAGAGGAAAAGGTATTCTTTAATTCTCCCAGCTGTCGGGAGAACACTCAAATCTCCTCCAGACTTCAAACTGTAGCTTTAACACAAACCAACGAGTGCCATTTCTTTCAATTAACTTCACTTTTAGCGCTTTGTGGTGCCGGTGACTCCTCCGGGAGCAGTTTACACAGTCCTGAGTCCCAAGCTGAGCTTTTAATCCAACGTGTGACGCGTCTGTCCGCACGTTTGCCTCAACTCCGGCTTCATCCGTCTAGGGAGTAACAGACCGCCGCACCCGGTGTTGTCAGCAGATAGCAACCCCCGAACGAGGTCACCATGTGTGGTCACCGTGTGCAGAACAAAGGCCGCAGGCTTCCAGACGCAATCGATCAACGACACGTCGGCCACCAGAGAGAGACGGATGAGTCTGTGGAGACACAAGAGTGGGAATGATCACCAAAGACTTTTAGTGCCTTAAGTCTCCGATATAGTCTCTGTCTGATGGATGCAACCACAGTGTAGCGAACGCTCAAAGCAGGTGTTTCATAAGGTCGTCGGAAAGTCACTGCCAATCTCTAAAAAATTCATCATTCAACAAATCATCTTTAATCGCCTTTTTCGGTGTGACAATCACAGCAGTGCAACTTTAACTGCAGCTCAACAGGATGGGGAATACAGGGATTTTAAACATGCACTTTATATATACACACACACGAGAGAGTGATGCTTAAGGGTCTTTCATTTCCCCCTTAATAATTGAATCATGATTAGTCTCAGTAATTTGGTACTAAACAGGGGAAATGGGAACGTCCCTAATAGTTTAGCTCCATTTAAATCCAAGTAAATCTGCCTTTCATTACTGCAAACTTTATTTTCAGTATATGTTCAATTGTACTGTGAAAGTAATTACAGTTTTGCACGTCCCTATAGTTTGACACCGTTCTTTGTGGTAAATTACTAGGAAACCATTTGGAAATGACAGAATTATAAAAGAAAGCGTCGCCCCCTGAGAGCAGCAGTACAGAATATATCGACTTGTCCTGGATTTGTTTTTGAGATGAGGTAATCATATCATGTTAATGTCTTTGTGAACTTCTTCGGTCAAAATGAACGACTCTCGGCGAGTTAAGATACAGAACAAAATGAATTTTGTCATTTATGTTTTACACATTTAAAGGGCTTCACTCGTCGAATGTCACTATGACTGAGCTCGCTAGTTCACTCTCGACTTTGGAAACAATCCTCCCTCAAGATCCATTTAGCAGCTCTCCCGGAGCTTTCGACCACATCGAGCGTCTTCATCAGCAGATTGAATTTGCCACGATTCTGAGCTCCTCTAACATCCATGTTGATGTAAATCAATTTTGATTATTTTACAAGTAATGTTGTATACATTTGCCCCTATGTCATAATTATTGATATGAGAAAAAAAATAATAATAATAATATCGCCCAGCCCAACTTTGTAGAAAGTCTTCAAAGAGAGACAATCATTGAGTCTACATTCAAATTTGTAAATAAGTCATGTCAGAAAAATTAATCCTATAGGGCTAACTGTCGCATAAATCAGTACCAATCATTATAGAGCAATCATGAATACTGTACATTGTCAAATAGTGGCTGGAGCCTTTATTTAGCTCAGTGTAACAGAGAAGCAGAGACGGGCCTTTTATTTCTAACCTCCCCTGGTCCTTTTAAGCACATCGGATCCGAGTGTTTTAGTAGGACACTACTTGTTTTCTGATTCCACTTCCATTTGTCATGTTAGTTTGTTGCCGTTCAAGACTTCTTCCGTCTGTTAGGTCTTTTATTTAGAAACAAATTTGAATCAATTAGTATTGGTACGCTCAGAGTACTGAGGGTGTCTAGTATATTTACTGGACTTTTTCAATTAGTCTTTTTGCCGTTATTTCACATCCATTATTTGAGAATTTACAGTATAAACCAAGAGCCAGGTTTAATCCAGAGCCAGAATTGTATTATTTGGAAGAACAATCCTGAATTAATTGAATTTAACTGAAACTTCAGTGTGAATAATTGAACTCGGGATAAACAGCAAGGCCATAACTCATAACATATTTTTTTGTTTTATTGTAAAGACAATTCATAGGTCCTTTGGATCAAGAGTGAAACGAGGATAACTATTTAAAAATAGTTTCTCTCAAAAGAACTTTACAGATACTTTAAATGTATTTATAATCCCTTTGAGTGTCTGCATTGCATTGCAGATGTCCCCGTCATTTTAAATGCATCTGAAAAGGACAAATACATCCAAAGCTCGGTATCCGTTAATACCTAACCCCTTCTTCAAAAGCCTTCCACCTCATTGCGTATGTTTGCCCGCACTCGTTATTCTCCACGGCCCTGCCGGCATTGATACCGCGCCAGCACAGGGCGGATGCCCCCGAAGCTTGTGTTCACCCCCTCTCCATAATAATAATAATAACTCCCGGCTTTAGAATTGCACCGCATTGATTTTTCCCTGTGTTCTCTGCTGAGAAGCGCTTTAACGACAGGAGGGGTCCGGGGATTAATATTTCAGCCCTCGGTGTCGTTTCCCGCCGTGCTGCTGAGAGGAGCAGATTTCCAGCTGAAACTCTTCCATTTCTTAATCCACTCGCAGCTCTCTTACGCTCCTCTCACTGTTGTGTGTGTGTGTGATCACCAGCGGTGGTCGGTCTTCCTTTCAGTCTTCCGATTCAAGGCCAAAGAAAACACACTCGGGTTCCTTCGGAGACTCGAGAACAAAACACAGCTTTTTATCCCACCGATTCACATCAAAAACCAGTTCCTTCAACAGTAATATAAAAATGACCCCAATATTTCTTCAGTACCACACAGCCTTAGTAGGATTCAAACGAGTGACCTGTTGTGTGCATTAGTGCCTTAACGTTTTTTTGTGCGCCCTTTTGAGCGCATAGGGCGAGCGTAAAAGTGCGAAAATATTTCTTTTTGGTTTCATGTCTGTGCATTAACTAATCGTTCTCCGTCTACAACGGATATTTAATTCAACACTGTGTTTGCTTTAACGCTAGAACCGTCATTGAGACAGGAACCTCAAACTTTGAACAACACGCTACTTCAGCTCTCTAGCTAACCTCTCCTCCTGCTTTTGCTCGCTAAACTAGCTTTCAAATTTTACCGCTGACGTCAGTTTGAAGACTAGAGAGCTAGTTAGCTAGCCAGCTGTGGCGTACAGCTTTAAAAAAAAAAAATTACCCATGAGCATAAACACGGGTCAGTTTACATGTTAAATCATGTAGCCGTGATTATCCTTTAACACCACCGCTAACGGGACACTATTTGTCCTTAGCTTTTAAGCTACATTTAGCTACACCAGCCTCTTTACATGGTGTGTTGGCTAGAAGCAGCATTTCAGATGGATTTTGTTTTTCCTTTCCTTTTCAGTGATAAAAATATCAACAATACATGTAAAAATTGCCTTAAAAAAAAAATATATATATATATATATATATATATATTAATTGGGATTCCAGTCGAACTGAATTACAAATCCAGCCTTGCATGCATTAAGTAGATGAACTGTTGTGAAATGGATCCAAAAAACTAAAAAGATAAATGTCTAAGATCGCAAACCTTTTAATTTATTACTTTTGATGTGTTTAATGTGTTGGATCTGGATGTGCCGCAAGTATTTTTGAAAGTATGTTTCTAATGACTATTGAAGATCCCACTGATGCACAGTATTTGGTATAAATTCAGCTGCCTCAGCTGTCTGAAACTTTAGAAAGATTATCAAGCACATAGTCCAAATCTATTCGCCTTTAAAAAAAAAGGTGTCCTATCTTTTTTTCATTTATCTTTATTCCAACACTGTTCTGCATTTCAAGCTAAAGGGCACAGAGGATTCAAGTGATGTTTTCTTAGTAAGAGTACATCACAGCAGAACGTTCATATGAGTCCTGCTGTAAAGAGGGAGATTCATTTAAATACTAATTTACACTTCATCATCCAGCCCCCTCTCTGGTCCAGATAACCCCCCAAAGTGACATCCTTCAGTGGGTTTCACTTTCCTGTAATTTGTAATAAGTGAAAATGAGTCCAGTCAGAGGATGTATTTAGGGCTGTTCTCCATTGTTTTGCCATTGTGCAGTTCAACACCCAATCTGCAGTTTTTGGATGCCTGAAACATAAAAAGCTAAAATCACAGAAAGATGTCCAATCGTGAGTTTAGTGGTGGTCTGAGGCCCTGCTCTCTCCTCCTCCACATTACCATTCAGCGTGCACTAGAATTTTACTAAAACCATTCACAAGGAATTTTACGCACTCACATTAAACCTCACAGTTTTTGCACTGTGAGCTTTTTGAAATGTATTTGTACTAAAAACAAAAAGGTACAATGTTTATTTTTCTCGTTTTATGTACAAAGAAAAAAGGGCAAAGCAACAAATTTTGTAAATATGTTTTATGTACAAATTTGAACTTCCAAAGTACTGATAACTGTGGATTGTTTAGTTTGATGATTCTTTTTTTTAATTATAAATAATAAAGCTTTATTTATCTCCTTGTTTTTCAAATGTACAGTAATTTTCTCTCTTTAAATAAATGAGTATGGTGTTTGTCATGCGACCCATGTTGTGGTTCTTTTGATGAGGAGATTGACTTTAGCGGTCCAGGAAACACACCGATTCATTATGTGCGTTGTAAATCACATCACAGCCAATCAAATGTGTGTATTATGTGTTGCAACTCCAGTTAAACATACGCGGGAGAGAGACAAAGAAAAAATTCAAATGACTGATCATGATATATAAGTGAAAAGTGTATATATATATATATATATATATATATATATATAAAAAACCAGCATAACTGTGATTATATGTCAAAGTTCAAAACTGGTTTCTGCTTAAAACTTAAAAATATCAGGTAGGAGGTTTAACAAACAGTAGTAGTAGTAGTTTTACTTTACTGCCCTGAAACACTAATAAATGTTCTCTGACCTAAAGTGAGACGTTCATCATCCTTCACATCCAAGAACCACGCAGAGTTGAAAAAGTGAGTTGTTTATTTTCACCAGTAAAAACATACAGCACCTACTTTTCTTTGTTTTTCCTCCAAGAAGTTTTTCAGTTTTTCCATATTGTTTCAAAAACACTTTCACTTCAAATTTCTAAAGAACAGGTGGAGAGTATTTCTGAGGTCTCTGTGCAGCTCTTTTCACTGTTAGACAGCGGCCTCACAACACCAGCACATACAGAGACGATACAACGGATCAGCCACGTTTTACACTTTAGAGTGCATCTCTGTGTCCTGCAGAAATCTCGTTCATCCATTTTTGTGCCGTCTTTTTTTCCTCCATATTGTGACAGCTGGTGTTATCTCCAGCGTGTAGAAAACATTCCACACCTGTGGGACACACCACCGCTAACAAATGCATTGATAAATATCAAAAGTGCATAGGTGTTACAGAAAAATTAAAAATATATAAATCAGTTCAGGGTTCAGCTTCTAAACGGCTCTTTGGCAGTGATGTTTCTGCAGGACACACTGTGCTCTTCATCCTGTAAAAAGCACAAGTAGAATGACGTATCGAAACCAAAGACTTTCCCCATGACCGACACGACACCAGCAGCCCTGTTGCCTTTCACTTCCACGTGTTCCTTAAACACTAAAACATGCTCCTGGAAATACAAAGGAGTGCATGTGCAACTTGAGACATCCCAACTGTCATTTCTGCCTTTTAGTTTAATCCACAGATCATGCTCCCACACGTTTCCTGTGCCAATAAGGTATTTTTTTTGGACGCAAATGCATGTACAGAAATTATTGGAAAACGTTGTTTTAGAGCTTAGCAAAGTAAAAAAAGAAAACGAAAATTCCTGTCATTTAAAAGGTTATTTTTGGGGCAAACGTCCAGGCTTCAGCAGAGATCTGTTACTGCGTCTCACATGAGACCTAAAGAGATATTTGGTCCTTTATGTTGACACTACGGGTTTGAGTAGGTCTTCGCCAAGAACTTAACACAATCACCATCCAATAGTTTCTGTATCGAGATGGAGCGCAATTAAGACCCGCCCACACCCGGAGGGAAAAACAATTCATCGCTCTCCATTGACTTTGTCACTTTAAATAAAATGTGTGAGGCATAGAGAGATGATACATTGTCTTTATTTTATAGAATTGGAATTATTTTGTCCGTCCTTTGTATACTTTTGATTAGTTGCCTGAAATTAGTAATGTTACCGAAATGATTTATGTTGTTTCAAGTTCCAAAAGTAATGATAAGTCTAACACAAGAATGCTAAAAATAATCCTTTGACATGACGATCGAAAGGCAGTGCTCAAAAGTCCACAATAAAAAAATAGCACCTGGGACCCAAAGATAAAATGTTTGGGACAGTAGAGACATACAGATGAAATGATTACGTTTATACGTCGAGGTGGTTACAAACTTGTCGGAGCGGTAGAGGGGCCGAGATCTAAACCCCGGTGAGACGAGCCTTGTGGAATTCGTAAAAGCTGCCGGAAAGCAATTCTGTCCTTTAATGCGGTTGCAAAAACGTTTAACCAACGGGTAACGGATGTATCGCAGCCTGCAGAAGGTATATGTGGCGTGTTAAAGTCAGATGGCGTGATTAGACTGTATATGAGAAGTGTACGAGGTCAGTGTGACCACGGGTCAGAAGATCCAACGCAAACTAACAAGTCATCTTATGGTAACGGTTCAATTCTTAATAAAGAACAAGCATTCGTTCTTCAGTCACCCTTCAATATTTTTAGTGTTTACAGGTGTGGCAAGTCTTCCATTTACTGCATCCTTCAACTTATAATTCACCACTTTCAACAGTATTGAAGACACATGACGTCGTTTTTTTTGGTGCATTTTTCTAGTGTTGTTTCCATTTTCCCACCATGTAGTGTGTTGGCTGTTTTGCAGTGCTGTCTGAATAGATGGTGAGAATGATTATACCCTTCATGGAGGACTCCATTTATCTCTCACAGTCTGCTCTACAGAATTCCCTGTACTCAGTTTTGAGAAAATGAATGGAAGTCAACATCTTTTGGACAGTCAATTGCGCAGCATAAAGTGAGCAGAGTATTTAGTAATGGATCTATTTTTTGGGTCAAAAACTACCTAATTAACACATTTGTGTTCATGTTTTGCGTTAACATGTTCACTTTACTAATTGTGCCAACTGTACATTATTATTTTTATATTTCTGATGCAACTGCAGAGCATCCAATAAAAACATACAAATAACATTCGGTCATCCACCAGGAAGATTTAATTTACACCTCCCAAATTTAAAAAAGAATCAAATATTCTCTTGATGTGCACTGATAGTTACCCGATATGCTGATCCACCGGTAATTGTAAAAATACATTTTAAGAAGAATCAGCCAGACTTTTCTTAATGATAAAGAGAGTTTAAATCCTCTTTGATGATGGGATCTAAAACTCTCAAACCCAGCCCGTTCATTAACACTGTATTGGTGCACATGTGGTAGCAATACTAGTAAACACAGTCAGTGTGTGCAGTGCAACCTGAAATAAGGTTTACTGGGTGCAGGTTCACAGGAACCATTTCATTTGGGTTTCTTTGTATTTTTTAAGGGAAACCGCTGAAGTATGTTAATGCTGTCATCAATTAAGTGTTTTTGTCTTTACACTGGAATGGTTTTAGTAGTGAATTTCATAACTAATAAGACATTATAGAAACACACACAAACCTCCCCCTGTAAGAAATAAACAACGGTTTGTATGAGCGGTCGTCGAAAGCATTCGTCCACCAGACAAGGGTCTGTTTGTGGAGTATCACATTATCTAGGAAGCATCAGACTGAGAGTGATTCTCTCTTTGTGTGTTAAGACCTGTGCTGTGCCTGTTGGCTTGTTCACCACGCCGCCCAGCACTGATCCAGAGTCTGTGAGGTGCAGATTTATTTTCTTTTTTTTTTAAAGGATTGGTCCCGTGTGGAGCTCCAGCCTCGGCCGGCTGCAGGGGTTGGAGTCTCGGAGGATCCTCCTCCTCCAGTCCGAGTCCTTTCTCAGAGGACAATCAACCTGAAAGAGAAAGATCAGTGCCGTCCTCAATCAAAGAACATCTCGGTAATGATTCTCTCTCATCTGCAGCGACTGGTTCAGTGTTTCTGATGAAGAATGCATTGTTTTTCCTTCATTGTCTGTAAAAGATCTCAAATAGATACGGTTTGAGAGAGGGCAGCTTCAAGGTTTCATTTTCACGTCTGTTCAGAGTTGGTTTACCGACATGTTTTTCGGTGTTTTACAGCAGGCTGAAAACATGCCGGCTGTCAATTTACGGCCGATATGGCAACAGACTATTTCCTGAATATGAGAATAGTCACATAACATTCCCTCTGCCGTCTCAGAGACTTCAGCGGTGACGGAAGAATACTTTTATGTAAAAGGCAAAGTCAGGGGCCAAAAGAAACATCCTGTAATATGACTTTCATCTCAGTTGAAAATAAAATATAGGATGAGAAAGAATAAATATCCAGCTTCAGTCGCGCTGCGAAAAAAAACGATGTGAATTGTGAACCTCTCAGTTCATTTTGGATTTCCATGGAGCGACATGTGACGTAGCGCTGGGCGTAATGCCAGCCAGGTCATTGGTCACTTTAATGAGTGCGGCTTTAGAGCTGTGGAAGTATCAAAAAAGTATTGTTGTTCATGAAATAAATGTATTGTATTGGGAAAAAAAAATATGGTGTGCCGGTTTTATATACCCATAGATCTATATCGATAGATCTGCAGGTGGTTCCTCTGCAAACACCGCACTGGGACCACGCAGAATGCCGACTCGTTGTTTCATAGTTTTTTACCGACAAACTGTGAACTGCTTCCTTCCTAAGATGTCCTCTTTCTCTCCTCTTCCTTCCAGAAGGCCGACACTTCAGCTCTAAGTATCTATGGGATTTTCTCTCTCAGTAATATAATCCTGACATTAACATAAGAAAAAGCACCACATTAAAACTGATTTGCGTTATATATTATGAAATATTTTGACATCCGACTAGAAAAAAATAAGAAAAAGCAGCTTTGAGAGCAGGCGCAGTGAAAATATGAGCTGCTGAGCTGGAAAATAGAGAAGTAAGGATTATGTGTGTGTGTGTGTGTGTGTGTAATGCAGTGGGGATGACAGGCAGCAGGGATACTTTAAAGCGATCATATTCACAAGTGATCATAAGCCTGGGTGAACAGCTCTTGCCTGAAGAAGAAGGGCTTCTTAATCTTAAATCACAGTCACAGACCAAAATGTAGTGCGAAATATTTTTTTCTATTATTATTATTATTTTTTCTTACCATGGAACATTTGAACAATCTTGAGTCATTCTAGTGGACAGTTATCAGCGCACATTATGTTTCCTGTTGTGTTTTCATTGGCACAGCCCTCAGGATACATGACACACCGGAGCTTTTTGTCTCCGACTCCAATTTATGCATTTAAAAAGGTGGAAATACATTATTTCACCTAGAAAAAGTATGCCACTAAAGATGATGGGGAAAAAACAAACTTGAACAAACACTTTCCCAAAAGGCCACGATAGGCTGTAAAACTGAATAGCATCTCTTGCGTCTGAAGAAAAGTGCGGTGACCCAAAGTTCTTCTCCCTTGACCGACTAATTCATATTTGTCAAAATTCACATTCTGCCGCATGCAGCTATGCTAGCAGCTCTGTGGGGCTTAAACCAGTGGTGTTTTGAGCTAAATGCAAACATAAGCATGCTAACACACTTATGTTTTCCACGTTCACCATCTTAGCTTAGCATGTTAGCATTGCTAATTAACACATCACAGTACAGCTGAGGTAGATGGGAACATCATTGGATTTGGAACAAATACCAGCAAAACTGGTCAAAGTGACCACAATTTATCCTGGAGGGGACCATGACTGTCTGCACCAAAAGTCAGGACAATCCATAGACCCTAACTACCCGACCAACCAGAGATGGGCAAAAATACATCATACAAAATACCCCCAAATAAATGTACTACAACAAAATATTAAATACTGCTGCCAAATGTAACAAAATACATGTATTTTGTATTTAAAATATAGGAAATACTTTTTTCTGGATTTTCCGTTTTCTCACAATTTGGTATAGCAGAGCATTCAGGTTTATATAATGTACACAAAGCTCTGGTGAACCCCACAAACAGGAAGAACAGTCACAGAATGTCAGTGTAACTAAGCAAAGCTATTAAAAGACAACAACTTACTTTGTTTGTTTGTTTGTTTGTTTGTGTATATATATATATTAATGGGACTTAACAACCCATATACTTTTTGTATCAACAAGAAAATATTCATCACATATGACATACAAGCTCCCAATCTCCCTCTTCCTATAGCTAGCTACTCGACTGATAAGCTAACTTGCTAAACACTGGCTATGCACTAGCCTAGACAGCATGCTAGCGTTATTAGCATGCTAGCATCGATCGCTAGCTTGATATTATAACCATCACCATGTATAAACAATAGGCTATGTAGCCAGACCCAGACATAAGTTATACATCAAGCTAGTTGACATCTGTCACACTCAGATACAATATTTAACTTGACAGACAATCCGTTGAACTTGAAGATCTGAAGACTGAACTCGTGAACTGTTTCTTGATTCGTGGAGAAAGTATTTTGAGTATTTTAAATACAAAATTACTCCACTCTAAAGTAGTTTGTTACAAATTACGTTCGATTTTTAATCGGCCCTATCAAATACAAATTACAAAATACTCAAAAGTATTTGAAATATGTATTTCAAATACAAGTAATAGAAATACTGCCCATCTCTGCGACCAACTGACATTACCATTCATAGCCAAGCAGCCAAAAATAGACATTTCTTGTTCTGAACTCTACTTGGAAACCATATGAAGCATTTATTTTATTTCAAATGTCCACAGTTGCACAATCTGCAGCTGTCCTATCGAGATTAAGTAGCGGAAAGAGTGTAACTGTGTTGTTGGAAAGTTGGAACAGGGTTTCAATTGTTATGGTGGACACTACATGACGAACACATTCTCACTCCAAACTCATCAAACACCGCAGCTTGGTACAACGCTTCAAACTATGACGCTCTAGGTTCTTCTCTAGTCAGTTTTAAGCGCCCATGGTGTCTTTTCAAAATAAACTTCCCTGTTCACAGGAAACAAAGTTTCCGCTCATTACATTCATAAATATACCTCCAACGTAGGTTTTCTTAGTTCTAAGGTTTAATTGGGCATCGAATCTACTTGCTTGTGCTTAGGAAAACATTGGTTTGGGTTAAAACAAGCAGGTTTGTTGCATAAAATAAGTATGCTGGTTCCATAACTGGTGTTAGGTAGGCTACGAAAGTTACATAACAAAAGCAAGGTGAAAGAAGTCGTTGACTTGGTTTCACACGGGACCCGAACAAGGGACTCCTGGATGACGGTCCTGTGATTGTTTGACCCGCCCAACCTCCCCTCCCGACCACCGATATTATTGCACCTAATACTACGTCAGTTGACTGCAATAATAACAGCACAGATGAGTTTACATTGGAGTTGATCGAAGGCACGGTGCGTCTTACACAAACACTAAAAGGTGCCCATGGCTTCCCCTAAAGTCTATACAGCACGGCCGTCGGTCCCTTCAGGACCCTAGAAAGTTCTGTTTCACCTGTTCTGCAAAAAAGATCCAAGTCCACAACGATTGATCTTGTTCTGGCTGATAACCTTGAAGCGTTAACCCCAGCAGTCAAGCCGGGATGTGTAAAGGCAACAAAGAGAGGAAGACGCCACCGCTCCTGTAATCTAGATCTCCGCGATTGTGCCGAATGTGTCGATACGTGTTCTTGTCGAGAGTTATCAGAGATCAGTTATTGTTTACTCTCCTACAACGTACCACGCCATTAGGACCCGGGCCCCTGCTAAGGGAATCTGCATGGATTGAACCCATTCCTGGTGTTGAGATAAGTGAATCATAACAACAATATGAGCAACATGGATGCTAATGGAGTGTTAAAGTCTTTGCCTCGATGTCCTGTTTTGATGATGAATAAATCATAACCATAAAAACAAAGTGATGCAAACATCGCCTGCAGTCAATTCTCAATTAGCCAGGCTCAGTGGAGACCCATGGGAGGGGGCTGTTACTGCTGCACCCGAGTGCTGGAAGTGGTACTAAACTCCAGCATGATCCATCACAAATCTTTGCGTCACAACTAGAACCGAGACGAGGGCAGGGGGAAATGGCAGAAAAGCTGGCGATAGGAGAAGACGTGACATACATATTTAAAGATGTAGTGTACACAGAGGGAGTACACAGGACAAGATGGTGCTGGGAGGAACAGGCTGCTCCGGGACTCCGGTTTCATAACATGAATTTTTGAAGAGGTGGTGGGGCGGGTGAAGAGGGAAGAGCGTGTGTGTGTGTGTGTGTGTGTGTGTGTGTGTGTGTGTGTGTGTGTGTGTGTGTGTGTGTGTGTGTGTGTGTGTGTGTGTGTGTGTGTGTGTGTGTGTGTGTGTGTGTGTGTGTGTGTGTGTGTGTGTGTGTGTGTGTGTGTGTGTGTGTGTGTGTGTGTGTGTGTGTGGAGCTGACGATTTAGGAGAGTACGCATCAGTGGGTGGATTATGGATGGAAGATATTTATGTGCTGCAGTCCCAGGAGGAGAACAGAAGAAACAGAACCTCAGGAAGACGGCTTCTTCTCAGTTTGACCTCAGCATAGACCGGTCACTATGCACACACACACAACAACATGTGCTAAAGTGATTATAGTCTTAGAATAGAGGTGGCATGAACCACACGCCACAGCGGCAAAAATCAGATCCACCGCACAGCACTAAAAGAAACCACGTCAATATTAAAGCTGGTTTGCCCGTTACTCTCGTTATTTCCTTCTTTGAGATAGAGTGTTAGTTTAAATTAAAACTAGAACATGTCACAAGAAATTTTGAAGTGTGGCTTCTACTGTCCAAAGACGTCCCAATATATACACACGCCGATATTACCGGTAGTAACTCAGCATGTATTTTCAAGGTACACCACATGCTCTGTGTGTTTCACTGTGAGAGACATGTAGAGAATACAATGGTGGTATTGCCTTGTTTAATTACCATTGCAACAGGGTGGGCGAGAGGACACACACACACACACACACACACACACACACACACACACACACACACACACACACACACACACACACACACACACACACGTGTGAGAGAGACAGACAGGAGGTCTAACAATGCCTTTGACTGAATATATCCAAGTCATTTGCGTGCGTGTGTGTGCGTGCGTAACTGTTTGCCATGGTGTTAGAAGCAGACGGATTAAGAAACGTTACAGTAAACAGTGATTTTGAACAAAACTCCTTTCTCCTTTTAACAAAAAGCAGGAGTCTGAGTGCCAAAATATGGATACCGTGAGAAAGATAAGACTCTGCCGACCGCGCTGATGTGGTTTTTATGTTTGTGGTGTTAAAAATGTGAGCTGTAGAGCAATATACAAAAACTGGTACCGTCTGCTTTCTTTGAGAAATGAGTGGTGACATTTAACATGGAGTCTAATGGAGCAGTTGGATGGAGTTCATGTCGCTCTGCGGCTCTTTGAGCCAATTGTGTAAGTCTGTTGGATTCCATAGACCGTTGTGTGCGACCAGCACAACATTTCCAGGCTTTTGGTGTATAAAGAGTAAAAATTGTGGGACCTGGAGCATTTTGTTTGGAAAAATCACAGAATATTTTCCTGCTCCGCCAGTTATGTCCTGACTCTAGCTCTTAACGAGCAGTGCAAAACACAACCATTAGAAAATCTGAAACGGACCCAAAATCTTTCTGAAACTTAAACATTGACTTCATGAAAACTGTGCTAGCTATCAAAATGTCCATTTGGCTCAATAAAGTGCAGCTTTTTGTCTACGTTTTAAACTTTGAATCATTTTTCTACGTTAATGTATGGCTAGTCAATACGGGCCCAAAGTTAAGTGGTTTTTTTAAGCTCTCTTCATGCCGAAACCCCATTCAAGTGAATGGAGAAATTTTGCTCCGTTTTTCGGGAAAACCCCCGGGGCGAATCTCTCTAGAAAACACAAATCACACTATTCCCGATCAGGCCGCACGTTTTGATGTATTTTTTGCGCAAGTGTTGGCAACGATGTGTGAGGAGAAGCGTGCCAAACTTTTGTACTTTAGCCCGGATTAATATTATTATTAGCATGATTAAGCCCAATGGATTTTATACAGTGTGCTTTGGCACAGGCAGTTTTACTGCCTTTGTGCTACAAAGCCACACTGAACTAAATAATGACGTTATTATTGTATTGTCACAAAACACAAAAAAGCCCAAGCGCACTGAAGGTGATCATTTATGCACCTCATTTGCACTGCAGGCACCTGATGTGAGAAGCCAACACCATAGAACGAGCAGTAGCTATTCAGTAGCTATTTAGTACCTAAATAGCTACCTTTTCATGTAGTACAGATACACCTTAATCTAAATAATCGAAGGTCCTGGTTCAAAACTATAAAATCGGATTAGATTAAGTTACTAACATGATATGGCTAAAAGTTAAACTAGATCAAGATGGAGTTGGAATTCTTGAGTTACAAACTACATTTACGTTACATGGCGTTTTAACCAGTAAAAGAGTAATTATTGGTCAGGTTGTATAGAAGTCTATGAGAAAATGACTACTTCTCACTAGATTTATTACCTCAGTAAACATGAGTTCATGGTCTCGATCTCTAGTTTCAAGTCTTCTTCAATACAGCATGATGTTCATTTAGTAAATTATGGTCCCTTTAGAGTCACACAGACCATAAGCAGGGTATGATTTAGGGCGGGCTTACTGTGATTGACAGGTCGCTGCTGCTACCAGAGACGTATACAGAGTCTCTACGTCACTCCTCCGCATTCCAAACGTGGTCACTTCCGTTCATCAGTTGAGCAAAAAAAAAAACACAACATTGCGATCTCCGTAATCCAAGATGTCGACGGCAAAATCGCCGAACTCGAGGCTTCATAACGGCAGTCCACCAACCAATGGGTGACGTCACCAATACGTCCGCTTCTTATATTCAGCCTATGCTCGTAGCGCTTCCGGTGCGCGTTTGGCCGTTTAAAACAAGAGGTAGTTCCGACGCGTTTGGGCCCGTGTCATTCACTACCGAGCCGGTTTGTAACCGGTAGGCTGTTGACAACGTTATTCTTCACATCACTTGTTCAACTGACCTAATCCCAGGCACGTGCCTAATTCACAGACTCACAGGGGTGCGACGCTGCAGAGTGAATATTGGTGGATCACTGGAGTGCATTTTATATAATATCTATGGCATTATTTTAAAAAACAATTTTGGGCCTGTACTAACGCAGGGGAAACATTAATAGACTTTTGGGCAATATTGTTGATTATCATGACCCAAGAAAAAACAACAACTGGACTGAGAAACATAAAGAAAAATGTATATTTGCCATTATGTCCAGTTGCATCTATCCATCATCATCATCATCATCATCATCATCATCTTATCCTTAAAGAGCTGTGAGGGGCTGGAGACAATCCCAGCTGACATTGGGCTGGAGGGCTGACATACCACCAACCATTCACGTTTACATTCACGAGCAATTTAGAGCCACTGTGACGTGTGGAAGCTCTGTTGAACATATTACCTAACCCAGTCCTGTACATCACTGTAGCAACGGGAGACAAATACACTCAGTCTGACTCTCTTCAAACTACTAGTATTATATTCTGCATTCAATTTTAATGCGTTATTTAGAGCAAGAATTGAACTTGTAAATTCAAAAACTCAGTCAGTTTTAGAGCTTTTATAAACACCGTGGATTTTTGTGCTTCCGTACTGAATTGCAGCGACTCCACGTGACACCAATCACTTAAAGTGCTGTAAATTCTTTTGGAGAGACGCAGGGCCAGACTCCCATCAATCATTCATCGTTATTCTCTGCAAAGTGCTGACTGTGATGCGAGGGCTCTGGAGGCCAGGATATGAAGTCACAGTTCCATTAAGCATAAGAGAATGTTTTGAACCGATATATTTTAAGAACGGTTCTCTCGCTGGTTTTAAAGTGATGATCATTTGAAGAGAGGTCCACCTATTTTAGTGAGAATAGGTAAAAAAAATGGGTAGCCTTAATTATGTAAGTCTGTATTTCATTTTGAAAGACTGCTCCCTCATCCACATGTGTGTTTTGGTTTCAATTTAGCTAAATAAACAAGTCTGAAGTTGAGTTCGAGGGAAAAGTCCATATCCGCTCAATGCAAAGGTGCAGGGGAAAGCAAATCCACTGTGGGATGTAAGATTTGAAGCAAACACAATGTCTACTCAGCAGATTCAGAGCTACGCGTGTGTACAAAGGATGCATTCAGGCACAGTGTGGAGTGAGGTCACCTTTGTTTTGGCAGCCCTCAAGAGTCCAACTCACAATCATTGCAGTTACGCACGTAATAAAGAAACAAATCTAGACTACATTTATTTTGCTGATAAGGTCCGTCTTGACAATGTACCTGGAATTATTGGCTGCTGGTGTTCTTCCACTTAGGCAGGTAGGTGTTTCCATGTGCTGACAAAGGCGGTGGGGATCAGTGAATAAGGCACAGTGGTGATGGAGTTCCAACTGTCTGACGTGGGGTCGTAACAGTCCAACGTCTTACACCGCTGCGTCCCGAAATAGCCCCCGACCACGTACAGCTTGTTTCCCGAGGCCACGGCGTGGCAGCTCATCCGCTTGGACGTCATGTCCCCGACCCGGGTCCACTGGTTGGTTTCGCAGTCGAAGCGGTAGGCGGAGACGGCGGTGAATTCGGTGTCGCCACCCATGATGAAGATCTGGCTGCCCAAGACGGCAGCCGCCGTGTAGCGCCACGGCTGGGGGCATTCGGCCGCAATGTTCCAGCGGTTAACCACGGGGTCGTAGCATTGGACCTAGATATAGAGACATAGTAGACAGTCATTTTAGAGTGTAGTCTCAGCCACAGAAGTTTTATTTAGTTGGTTAGAAAGTGAATTGTGAGGAACTATAAGGAAGGTTGACGTACAAATCCACCAACCTTGGAGGCCTTGTCTCTGTGTATGGTTGTCCCTCCGAAAACAAAGAGTTTGAGTTTGGCACTGACCACGGCTGCGTTACTGACTCCATCTCTTAGAGGAGCCATCATAGTCCACTTATTACTGAGGGGGTCATACCGCTCCACCTAGGAGGATGTTATACAGTCACACTTTAATACATTTCATAATTGATTTCCAACAGACATATGACTTAGAGCTGAAGAATGTGTGCAAGTTGAGTCAAAGTCAGACCAGTGCAGATATTTCACATAACAATAACATTACTGGCTGTATGTGTACGGGACACACATGTATGAATATAGACTAAAAAATGAAACTATTCTCCTAAAAATAAGTCAATACCTGTTTTAGGGAGACAGATGGAGAGGCAGGAAAAACTCCCGCTATGGCTGTGTGACCTCCAACCACATAGAGACTATTCTCCAGCTCAGCTGAACCATGGCCAAACCTGGAGAGGAGAAGACCCACATTAACTTTTGTGGTTCTCAATCTTTTTGACCCCTCATGGACCTAGGATTTTGCTGCAGGGATGTCCATTGGAAAAGATTTTAGTTGATTGGGACCAGAATTCCATAGTTGTCCGCTAATTTGAGGAGATAACCGCAGAGGAGGGTAAAACCTGTGATCAGAATAGTCCCTCTGATGACTGTTAATCACATTGGGCTCACTTCTATAGTCAATAAAATAGTGAAAATGAACTGTCTTTCTTTCAGGGGGTCCCTCCAAAAAAAGCTACAGTCACTGCAAAAGCAAGGTTATTCAAGTGGCATTGCAGCCATTAAGTTAAGCTTTACTATAAAATCATTATTGGGTACAACTGTCATGCACGATCAAGCAGACACTTGTGTTATGTATCGGTGCAACGGATCATAGATCGGATCAGTACAAAATAAAAAAGGCGGCGAATAGAACCTTTTGAGATCCCTGATGATTTTTTTGCTGCCGATACTAATTGCTGCTCATTTATGATCCATATTGGCAGATACAGATCCCTTTGTTGATTGATTATAGCAGCTGGTTTACAAGGCTCCGGACTATTTTTATTTTTGGCCACCGTTCATTTCAACTGCCCTGAGCTCAGTATAAACCATCACAAATTCTAAATGTTATCTTTTGACTTTGTTATAATCATCTATAGTTTTCTTTTCTTCAAAATTTATAATTCAAATGATAAGCAAATGAAAAATAGTATTTTTATGGATTAAATCAAATCGTATCAGTGGTTCAGTTATTCAGTGGTCCCCAACCACTGGGCCGCGGACCGGTACCGGGCCGTGGGTCATTTGGTACCGGGCCGCACAGAAAGAATAAATATTATTTCCATTTTATTGAATTTCTTTTTTTTAAGTTTTATTTTGAAAAATGACCGGATTCTCTCACAATTTCATCCGCCTGTGTCTATTGACATGTCAAGATGCTTGTCTCGGTCACGTGATACGCGAAAATGAGTAAAACACTTCTGGAGAGCTTCTTTGCAAAGGTGAAAAGGCCACTAAGGAGACAGAAGAAGAGCCGACAACTTTATAGAAAAAGAAAGCTTCATTTAACAGACAATATCAGGAGTCTAATTAAATATCAGGAGTAATTCTGACGCGCCAAGCCCGCTCTGCAGAATATGTGGCGATAGAGGAAGATCAGCTTCTGGAGATTGAAAATGACGGGGGCCTTAAAGTATGTTTGAGACAACAACTCTGCTGGTGTTTTGGATTAAAATCAAGGCTGAGTATCCTGAGATCACCACTAAAGCACTGAAAACCCTGCTTCCATTTCACACATCCTCTTTGTGAAGCGGGATGTTCTGCAGTGACAGCAATCAAAACAAAACGAAGTAGACTGGACATGAGGAACACACTCCGGGTGTCATTGTCTCCCATCAACCCCAGATGGGACCGTCTCGTTGCAGAGAAACAAGCTCAGAGCTCCACTGATTCAGTGTTATTGTGAGTTGTATTTATTTATGCATTTTTTATTTGTTTTAATGCCGATCGTATCATTTTATTTCGTCGTGTTTATCCGGCACACGTTGAATGCCGGTCCGTGAAAATATTGTCTTACATGAAGCCGGTCCGTGACGCCAAAAAGGTGGGAGACCTCTGGTCTTACTGATTAGAGTTTAGTGTAAACAGGTCATAATTCATGTCTAATATCTATTTGTATTAATGTGAAAACGTCTCCTTCAAACAACTGGATTTATTCCAAGTTTCTCACCAACACTATATTTTACGAGATTACATGTGAACACAACGTTATAATTGACCTTCGCCCAATACCCATTTTCACTGAAAAGAGCCTGAACGCATCATAATGTAACAAAACAGAACCTTCGTTCGTTAGCTGTTGGCGGTCTTACCACGGTTACCTGCTCTCCTGTTCATTCAATGATTGTTTATAATGTGACATTATTAAATGCCGATGTCCTGATCATCTGTCCGTTACAACACTTGTGTTATGTTATGACAGCTCACAGCTCACCTGGCTATTAGCATGGGTGCTCCTTTAGACCACTCCTCGTGGACAGTGTCGTAGATCCAGACGTCTTTAGAGACGCCGTTCTCTGATCCTCTTCCTCCGGTGACGTAAACCTTGCAGCCAATGGCACACGCACTGAACTCCTTCCTGGGGCTTGGGAGGTCTGCTTTAGGTATGATCTCCTTGGCTTTATGGTCAACCTAAAGAAGGTCCATCAACAATGGTGGCTATTGAGTTTGTTAACGGAATATTAGTTGAGGTCAATAAAAAGACACACTTAACAAAAATATTTAAAAAATAAAAATAAAAAACATTTTGAAGACAGTTCATGAAATTCATTCATCCGACATTTCTTTCATTGTAGAACAGCTGTGGATGGCTCGAAGCAGGTGTAGGACTTGGAAACATTGAGAGCTAGCAGAAAACAGAAAGGTGGACTTTGAAAGACATCTGTATTGATTTTTTTCTGAATTTAAATGAGAATTTGGGTATTCGAGCATTGGTTTTTAATGATATGTATGGGAAATGGACATCATCTGGGAGTGGCAAGACATTTTTAAAATGACATTCATTTGTTCAGATTATTTCTGCTACTACTGCTCTCATTTCTGAACTGACTATGTTGTTATTTTATTATGTACACGTGACATCTATTACACTTCTGTTCATCTTGGGTGAGCTTCCTCCATTAGAGTTTTTCCTTATTTGTTGCGGGACGATGTCTTCTGTTGTACAGATTGTAAAGCCCCCCGAGGCAAATTTGTGATATTTAGCTCTACAAATGAAATTTAATTGAAAATGTTTATCACAAACATACACCAGGAGCAATGGTTTCAGTGTATTGCTTAAGGCACTGACATATGGACAGGAAGACACTGGAATCGAACCGTCAACCCCTCCCTTTATGGCTGGTTGATGTTGCGATTACATGGTGTGCATCTTACACTCCTTGTGTAAATGCTATTAGAGACTGGACGGCAGACAACTGCTTACAACGGCACTAAGACGGAGGTTCTGGTTATTGCACCAAATGAAGTTGTCCCTACGATCAAGCAGAGTATTGGTCCACTCTCCTCTGCTGCCCACTTTAACCTGCATAATCTAGGGGGAATATTTGACCAATCAGTGTCGTTTGACCCCCATGTTAAGCAGTTGTCTAGATATAGGTTATCTGTCTGTCCCACGCACTCGCCTTAAGACCTGTGAGCTTTTGAGGCAGTAGCACCAAGGCTGTAGAATGCTCTGCCTGTACCCTTAGGTTTCAGAGTCAGCTCAAGACACATCTCTTTAGACTGGCGTTTGTTTGAAACTAATGTCCTAGGCCTGCTTTTAAGCCATGTTTTCATTGTGTACTTTGTTTTTTGTGTCTTCTTAAATGTAAACTTTTGGCCCTTAAATGGTCACACTCCTGTTAAGCACTTTGTGACTAATGTCTGTGAAAAGCGCTTTATAAATACATTTGAATTACTTACATTGTAGTTGAGCTGCTGTATGTAGTCTGGAACTCAATGATCTTCTAACATTGCTTTACTAACTGAGCTGATGCCGCCCATCTATTTACATTTAATGGGGGATGGTAGCTAGGATTAAATACTAAACACTGCATGTGTTGGATATACTTTAAGCCAAGTAAACAGGATACCTTATACGTCATACAACACATGTGGTATCTTTTTACACATGAGAACAGGTCGTCCCATATAAAAAGGACTGTTTATGTCTTTCACCTGGTATATCTTGTCACACATGAAGGTCTGGCCTCCCAGGATAAGCAGCGTGTGGCCTGCCTTACGCGGTCGAGCACAGGGACTAGTCACTACCCCGTCGTTCTGAAGGATCTTCTTCTTACACTGCATTGCCTCTTCTACTATTGACCTGCAGAGGAGAGTAAAAACACCGTCTGAGAGATGAAGACGCGTTTGTCTCATCGCGTCTTTACTTAAAGCTTGGCCTAATTCTCCATGAACTGCTGACATGTCTCAATTCCCACAAGAGTCTTTTAAAGACAATTTCAACTTTGAACGGTAGACCATTTCCCCAGAAGTAAAACCTCCTCAGGTACAGAACTCAATATTGAAAGGCTTCAAAGGAGAGGAGAGGAGAGAGGGGAAAGAGAAGAGAAGAGGAGAGAGGGGAAAGGGGAGAGGAAACGAGGGAGGAGCAGAAACCGAAAAGGATAAGACAGAGGGAAAAAGGAGAGGAAACGAGAGAGGAGTCAATCACATGCTAAAATCGGGATTAGTGGAATAACAGTGTTTTTTTAACAAGTTGATTTCAATCACAGTGAACTTTTCAACAAGGAAAAACACAGTGAGTACTACTGTGTACCAAGCTCCTAATGCATCAGTGGGTCAGAAAATCAATGCTTTTCCAATCTTGTACTCAACATGCGTTTCCTTAATGGACTTCAGGTGATTCTTATCAGGCTAGATCATGCTATGCTGAGCTATTCTATGCTTATACAGTGTTTCCCCTGGAAACAGTAGTTGCTCTATGCAACTTGAGTTCTTTGAGTACGAGAACTGCAAGGAGAGCAAGAGGGAGTGAGACGGTGGTGTAGCAATATCTCCTGGTATTTTGAAATGTGTATCTTTGTACTTTCTAATCATAGGTCGCAGACACTGAAATAGAGACAGACTCCAGAGCTTTTTGTATCGATTTACATGGACCCATACCTGCTCCTCTTGTCAGCCATGACCAGCTCCTCACAGGCCACGGCCTCCAGCAGACACTCAGACGGCAGCAGAGCCAACCGGATGCCCCTCAGCAGCTCTGGTAAATGGTGACGCCGACCCTCCAGGTCGTACCGGACCCACCGCATTACGGAGTTGAACACGACCTGCCATGGGTCAACAAATAATCAAATATTCAGAGAGGAGCATTCAGCTGGTCTGGACACTGTTGCTATTGGTGAAAACCAGGAAAGGTATGGAGAGACTCACCTGTTCATCTTCTATTTCCAGCTCATCGCTAAGGATGAGCTCCAGCAGTTTATCCTTAGACAGACTGTAGAAATCCTCGGATTCTCTCACCTTAAGGACAGAACGACATTTTGATTACACGTGTCGTACATTAAACTTGTAGATCATGACATCAGCAACGCATGGATCTTCAAAAACATCTATGGTCTATCTCTAGTCCAGCTGTTAACTCTAATTGAGTGATGGGAGGGAGAAGAAGACCGAGGGAGGAACAGCTGCCAACTTTAATTTAGTCGTCTACAAATCGCACAAATAGAGGTTTAAAGAGTTGAAGAAGTGAGGATAAGCAGAAAAGACTTCAGAAGCGTATGGGTGACATTGACAACACCGAGTTAGTGCCAGAAGCCAGGAGATAATGTAAATCCTCGTTACCGTCTCGTAGTGTAGCAGACACATCCTCCACGACAGCTCGTACAGTCTTTTGCACTGATGGGCGTCTGATAACAGCATCATCCCCAGGCAGTTGGAGGAATGCAGGTTCTTTTCTAAAAACTCCGCCGCCGCGTCCCGGATGTCGTGAAACTGCAGCATGTCGCCCGCCTCCAGCAACGACTCGGCGTTCTCCTCGTTTATGATGACTCGAGACGAATAGGCGAAGTCCAGCAGAAGCTCCAGGACCTGAAGAAGTCAAACCGTCGGAGGAGAATGTGGTTGTAAAACAAAGGATCATTCCATTTGGGCTATATGGGGGTGCTGAATGGTCAGATTTTTCACATAGAATTGCTTGGTTTTTCCCAATAAATCATGATTACACCCTTTTTTGGCATACATAGTGTATTAATAATACCGCCATGTCCTTTCAATCAATCTCCTTTGTATGCATGCACACACACTTTTGCAATTTTCTTGGACAGATTCCAATTTTATAAGTCTGACCTGCCGATTACGATTTTCTTTCTAAGAACTGTAATTAACAGCAAGGATCCAGACTCTTTTTCAACCAGTCTAGGAAAATAAATTAAACCATCCCGAAGTCAGTGTAAACTATCAAAATGTCTAAATTGTATCCTTTTACATTGTTGTACACATCTATAGTGGTTATTTGCATAAAACACACAATTCTAATGATTAAAAAAATAAAAGATTGTGTTTTTTGTCTGAAGCACCCAGTACGGTATAACCGTCCTCCGTAAAAGCAGCAGTACCTCGGGGTGTATACTGTCTCTGAAGTTGACGTCGCTGTCCAGACTTTCTCGGAGCCCTCCGCTGAACATGGCCTCGAAATAACGGCTGCACGCTGCCAAGACGGCCCTGCAAGACACAAACACGGCATTTGGTCAGCGACCAACAGAATCGTCAAGGTCACAGGTCGGGATGGGTTGAAATTTAATTGAAAGCCGCACAAATGTCGTCGCCGTGCATTTACCTGTGGCATGGGAAAGAGCGATCCCCGGCCCACAGGGTGACGTCGGTGAACAGGCACTGCTTCCTCAGCGTGTTCAGGTGGGTCAGGACGCTGTCGGGGTGTGACGGCTTGTGGAACAGCGAGATGTTCATGGAGCCCGTGCTGGTGCGGGATTTGCGATTCTCGTGAACGGTCACAGACATGGCGGCTTCGTTTGGCACCTCCAGGGAGTCGCCCGGGACGATCTCTCCCACTGCTCCATGGCGACAAAAACAGAAAAAAGTTAAGCCACGCTGCTGGATCAACGGCGATTACATGAATATGTGTATACATTTCAGAAGCGAGCAGCGAAGCACGGCACATTAATTAGCATCATTAAACCTGGAAATGAGAGGGCGTAAACGCCGCCGTGATACAAAAGAAAACAACAGTTAAAGAAACTGAGCGAGTAAACTTTATCCTGTACCTCTTTGTGAGAGACTACATGTAATCTACACCCTCGAAATCCGGTTTAATTCTCTCTCATAATGGAGGCTCCACGGGTTATACATACGTTAATGACAGTTATGACCGTTTCCACAGCTTCTGGCGGTGGTAAATGGTGTAGTTTTGGCGATTGTTTAAAGAAAACATGCTTATCCATCCCGCTGATGGGTTTTGGGGGTCAGAGGGTTGAAGACCAGAGTAGCCATGTTGATAAAACACACACATTTTTAATCATAAATCAGAGGGCTGGAACTATGCATCAGCTGTTTTCTCTTGACATCACATTAACCGATTCACAAATGTCTCCAAAACCTACATGTACAGGTAATTCAATGGCATTTGTAGGCAGCAAACTGTTACACTACCGAATTCAACAGGGAAAACTGATTGATAATTAAAGAGCTGTGACCAAAAATATGCACCGACAGCGTGCTTTGCGGCTGAACAATTAGTTTCCTGAGAAAGTTGACCGTGAACAAGTAGTCGCTCGTTATTCCGATGGAGGACAAAAAAATGTAAAAATGACCTCTGAAGTTTAGCTGAAAGCTAATACGAGACTTCGACAGTCTCAAGTGGATCTTCCAAAGTTATCCTTTGAAGTACAAAATTCTGTTTGTTTAACCATCTCAGTAAGCAAACACCGTCTGTGTAACGGAGGAATAATCACAGCAACTGATTCGGCTTCATCAGTGTACATGCGAGTGTGATGGGCGTAATAAATGTAAACTTATCCTTTACAAACTATATAAGTCTTCAGGCTAAATCAATACCAATACTAAACATCGGGTTGTGTTGTTCATTACAACCCACAACGCATACGTCCTGTAAGTCCCAAAACCAGTTTGAAATCTCCATCCCTATCAGATTCCTTCATTAACGGATGTTTCACCCTTTTCAGCCCTGCTGCTTATTATTCCATTCGTTGAACTGTGGTCTCCTCTTTTACTGATGAAAGTCATCAACAAAATAAAGGAAATCCGATAAATAAACAGACAAATATCAAGACGACAGTTAAATCAGACCATAGAGACTGAAGTTAAGCAGCATCATCTCACATCCACTCTGAAAGAAACTTAAGGAGTACAGCAACGCGCTGCTGGACGTCTTCACAGGCAGATGGACGTGTGCAGACTTTAACAACACTCAGCGGATGAGAAGGAATGCTGTGTCCTCACCCTCAACGCTGCTTTTGTGTAGTGTGTGTGTGTGTGTGTGTGTGTGTGTGTGTGTGTGTGCGCGCGTCCATCTACATTTGCTGACATGCAGTTTTCGACCGGGGCCACAACAGATCAGTCACGGGGTGTTTTCGTGTTTCATGGATCACAGTGCGGGGCTCAACGAACAAAGAGGTGAGACGCACACCATGAGTCACGGGAACAGATCAAAAAATGACTCTACTTCTCTCTTGATTTATTACCTCAGTAAACATTGTAAACATGAGTTTATGGTCTCAATCTCTAGTTTCAAGTCTTCTTCAATGATGACTTTCATTTAGAGTAAAATAAACTAAAGCAGGGTATGCTTTAGGATGGGCTTACTGTGTTTGACAGGTTGCTGCCGCTGTTAACGTTAGCTGCGGTAAAGCAGGACTGTGCTATGGAGAGGCAGACGAGCCGGTCAGTTTGATCACTCTGAGCAGCATGCAAGTGAATGAATTACAATATATTCAGTGTCTGATTCAGGTAGCTGTTCCAAGTGTTTTAGGGTTGTTCCTTCACCGCTTAATTTGGCAGCACAATTTGCTGAAAACCGTCCGCTTTTGGTCGTCAGCCGGTCGATTAGTACATCTCTGACTTACATGCACGTGCAAAGAAACAGAGAAGCTTGGGTTACAACTGGTGGTGCAATGGATCATGAATCGATCCATGATCGGTTCGGATCACACCTCCCAGTTCGGATCACTTGTGAACCGCAGATCAATTGAGTATTTTTACAGTTTAATCATCATAGTGTGTAACAATGTTTTACTCCTGCTGTTCCTTTTCATGTAACAAGTCCCTGAATATCAATGCAAAGTGTCAGTGAACAGATATAAAGCAGTAGTGTGTTCACATGAACGGAGCAGGTTAAAAGCATTCAACGGTGAAAGTCATGGCGAGCGGAGGAACTTCAGAAGCCGCGGCGTCATTTAAGTCGCAGGTTTGGGAGCATTTTATCGTATGTAGGCGTTGTTTAAAGACAAAGACATACGACAACGGCCATACATCGGGCATGTCCACACATATGAAGAGACACCACCCCGGTCTGTCAGCGACAGGGGACACTCCGTTGTGGAAAACAAAAGGATTTAAAAATCTGGTTAAAGTGCTTGAGCCAACGCTACGAAATCCCCTCACGCACCCACTTCAGGATGAAGATCGTTCCCGGCCTCTATGAAGAGGAAAAGACTGTGACCACTCACCTCATCACGGCGGAGTGGGAGGTTCATAGTCCAGTGCTGCAGACCTCTGTGAGAGTCACACACACACACACGCACGCACGCACGCACGCACGCACGCACGCACGCACGCACACGCAGCAGAGTGGAAGCTAGACAGGCCCAATAGCAATATCTCAGTCACCACTAGGGCTGCAACTAACGATTATTTTAATAATCGATTAATCTGTCGATTATTTGTTCGATTAATCGATGAATCGGATAAAAAAACAAAAAAGCATTAATTTCCAACCCTTTATTCAAGAACAGAGCTGACTTCACAGTGCAAAAGATCTTCAGAAAGTGCACAAACAGGTTGCTCAAACATCCCTGAGCTGTTAAAGTAATAATTAAAAAAAATAAATGGACTAATATCAGGAGTGGGATTCAGCGGGTTACCCACGCCTCTCGGTGAAGGGTAGACACACGCTGATCCACTCAGTGTGGCGCGTGCAGCCCCGGACATCTAAGGGCATCACAGACCTGTTATTGCTCAATCTCGTGCGGCTGAACGCCACTCGTCCCTCTAAGAAGCTGGACACCGACCGCACGGGGCCGCGTAACTAGTTAGCATGCCGGAGTCTCGTTCGTTATCGGAATTAACCAGACAAATCGCTCCACCAACTAAGAACGGCCATGCACCACCACCCACAGAATCCAGAAAGAGCATCAAGCTGTCAATCCTTTCCGTGTCCGGGCCGGGTGAGGTTTCCCCCGGCCGTCCCTCTTAATCATGGCCCCAGTTCAGAGAAAAACCCACAAAATAGAACCTGTAGCCACACTGGTCATAAAAGAGTCCACGCTTCTTACTGATTCTCTCTCATGGAATACCGGGAAAACTAGAAGACACAAAACAGCTTCATGTACAAACAACAAACAAATACTCTGTCTCTCATCACCTACAAGTATAACAGTACTTTAATGAGTTAACTGAATAAACTTTACCATGTTCGCCTGGTAGACCAGCTGTAGAATAACAGACGGGGAAGAAACAGTTCGCTGTTTTCACCGCCATTTCTCATCTTTCTGAGCTCCGCTTAACTTCCGGTTTAATGGTCATGTTACAAAAACAAAAGCTTGTCTATCATAAGTAAAACAACGGCAAAACGGTTACGAGTTTAACACAAGGTACCCAAAATGGCAGTAAATGTAATGTATTATAATTGCAGAAATAAACTAAAAAGAATAGAAATCGCGTAAATCAACTTCCGGTGTTGTCATGGCAACGTTTATACGCCGGTCAGCGGCAGCTACAGAACCGGAGTCCTGTTCCATTATTCCTAGCTGCGGTATTCAGGCGACCGGGCTGCTGTGAACACTCAAACATCTCCGCGACTTATTGAGTGGCGTAATAATCGATAATGAAATTCGTTGCCAACTCTTTTGATAATCGATTTTTATCGATTTTATCGATTCGTTGTTGCAGCCCTAGTCACCACAGAAAGGTCTACCCTCTACCTAGCCAATGTAGATATTCTCGTCTTTTGGAAAAATGTTTTAAAGTTGTAGACCATTTCACAGTAATTGTAAACATTATTGCAGTGTATTTGAATGACATAACCTGACAGGAAGTAAACATAGACCCAAGTTGTTGCCGAGCAGTTCAGTTCAGTTGAAACAGTGGAAGCTAGCTCACTGGCTGTTTCTTTCTTTCAATATTGATCAAAGGACGAGGGTATCAACATACCTCATGTTGCACTTAAACTTAACAGAATTTAGCATTCTTGAATGTTTTATTTTAAATTGGACATCTTCAATGTTTTTATGTAAGACTATAGCCCAAAGTTCTTTGCTTTAAGCGTTCTTAAAGTTCTTTATAAATGGAAAGTAAAGTTATATTTGTCTCCCTTTTCTTTGCTGATCCGAAAAATGATCCGAACCGTGACTCAAGAACCGTTATCTGAACCAATCCGTGAGGTTTGTGATCCGTTACACACAAGCTCGCTCTAATTATCGTATAGAGAACCTTTAACGCATGGCTGTACTGTATTGTCCCCATAACGTGTTTCATCACACTGAATAATCTTGACCATGGTAGTCAGACACTGTCCAACGGGACAAACAATCCTCAAAAGCACAGAAACATTACCTAGTGATTGTGCGTCTGATGTAAATGGAAACATTGCAGCTCAATGACCAATCTCTACTGGGCCGTCAATGAACATTCACTCATGGCCTTCATTAGAGTGATAACTTGCCATTGGTCAGCAGGTAAACAAAACAATGTTTAATCAGGGCAAACCATCGGAAGGAAAGACAGATTACATTAGAGACTTTGGCCGCGGTTACAATTGTCTTTTGAATGCTTTTCAACTTCTGTCATCCATCAACTGTCCAGTCTGTACGCTTTCGAGATCGGGATCTTGCTCGCATCGGGATCCGATCAGCATGCCGAGGTGGTCTGGCGGGCATCGATCTCGGATCTCAGCGAGGTGTGGACAGCGATGTGGACACAATATCATACGTCTCCATCATCCCAAAGGGAAGTCACTGCTCATAAAAACACAGCATTTTCTGATATTGCTGCTTTAAGATAAGAGCTTTAAAACGACAACAAGAAATGATGGCATGGAATTGGAAAGACATGCGTAACCACGGCCCTTGTTGCACCGGCAAACTGGCTGACATGGAAGGGGGGGGGGGGGCAGGCAGAGATGACTACACCAAAGGGCTTGCAGGGCTTCATTCCACTTGCAGGCTAACTTACGGTGACAGAGGTTGCTGACCCAGGCACAGGCACTGACGGTCAGGAGGTGGGGGGGGCTCTGCATCCCCAGGACTGCTACACGGGACCAGTGAACACAAAGAGATTTAGGGAGGATGCACCCACCACTGTATGTATCGACACATATAAAGTAGTGAGTGGGTGTCGTTGTTCAACCAAGAGAAATACAGAACAGATGACATTGTCAAATGTGGAAAATATTTTTTTCAACTCTAAAAGCAGCTTGAAGGGAATTTGATCCGACATTGAGAAGTGAACTAGAGAGGACGTTGGATGGATGGACACACACACACACACACACACACACACACACACACACACACACACACACACACACACACACACACACACGCACACACACACACACACACACACACACACACACACTGAATAGACTGAGGCCTTGCAAAGAGGCTGGTATTCAGTAGGCCTGAGCTTGTTTTCCCAGACAGCATAGCTGCACCACTGGACTTGTTGCCGTTGGCCACTCAGTGTGTGAGTGTGTGTGTGTCTGAGTAAGGGAGCAAGTGTGTGCAGACAGTTCTTTAACAAAAGGCCAATTTCTGGAGAAGTCTTTTTAACTCTCCAGTTATACTATATAAAAACAAAAAACTATTCTAAGACCTGTAGAAGTAATTAATGTATTAAAGTTGCATTGAAAGATATAATGGATGGTGGGGCTGCAGGATTGATCATTAAAAGATTGCAAAAACGATTCTGCTATATTTGCTCTGAAGAGCTGCATACCTAAAATGAGTATTTCTCCAACACTCAACCGTACGTTAGCTCTACCAAAGATATTATTAGTCTCTCGAGGTTATCTTAAAGTGGCAGACCGAAGCAAACCCCCAGTAACCCCTATTCACGTAATCAAGCTGCAGTATATGCTGAAGACCATTCTCTGAGAACTGAACCCACTGAACTACAAAGGTGGATCTGATTGGTTCATAGCCGTGATATAATCCCCACATACCACTGCTGTGATGTCTAATTCCTTTGCACTTGGAGTTTCGCTCCGCGTCAGAGAAAAAAGCGTTATAGACCAATGTGTTGTCATTGTTGTAGGGTTAGGCCGTACAAGCAGTTATCAAAGTCGTCCTCCTGATGCTGATCATTTTCTCAGTGGCTGCACAATAAATGTCAACATACAAATTATGTATATAGACACACAAATAACAAAATCAATCACATTCCTACTGAGCATAGATTTGTGGATCTGCGTCGCACTTCCACACTTTGAAATCCGATTATAAAAAGGCCAGAAAGTCCGGACTCAGACGCATCGTAGACATCCGATTGGAACCACATTTCAAACCACCGCCAGATGCGGTTTGGATAAGATTTGCAAAAAATAATATTGCATATCATGTGACTTTTTGCTGTCCAGACTTCCTAAATGTATCTATTTACCAGAAAACAAATTTGAGCTGGCAGTCTGGTGCCTTAATGTCCAACACAACCGGGTCCAGATTCATGAACAGCTGTGAGCTTTTGTGCAATTATTAAAAAAAGAAAATATTTTTTAAATTTCATACACGTGTGCAGCTCCAATGTGACAGAACGAAACACGACATTTATTCAATGTCTTAAGGGCAAACACAAATCTAAAGTCTCCTTTTTCACAAATCTAGGTTGAGTTTTCAAAAGCACAATTCTTCAAAATGCAACTATGAGAAATCCAAGCAGAGCGTTTGTGCATTAAATTCAAGTCCATGATCTCTCTCTCTCTCTCTCTCTCTCTCTCTCTCTCTCTCTCTCTCTCTCTCTCTCTCTCTCTCTCTCTCTCTCTCTCTCTCTCTCTCTCTCTCTCTCTCTCTCTCTCTCTCTCTCTCTCTCTCTCTCTCCTCTCTCTCTCTCTCTCTCTCTCTCTCTCCTCTCTCCTCTC